>NC_045449.1:59636337-59802537 GCF_002776525.5 Piliocolobus tephrosceles | reverse complement strand
CTTCCTTCCTTCCTTCCTTCCTTCCTTCCTTCCTTCCTTCCTTCCTTTCTCTCTTTCTTTCTTTCTTTTCTTTCTTCAGAGTCTTCCTGTGTTGCACAGGCTGGAGTGCAGTGGTGCTATCGTGGCTTACTGCAACCTCTGCCTCCCAGGTTCACGCAATCCTCCTGCCTCAGCCTCCCAAGTAGCTGGGATTACAGGTGTGTGCCACTATGCCTGGCTAATTTTTATATTTTTAGTAGAGACGGGGATTTCACCGTGTTGGTCAGGCTGGTCTCGAACTCCTGACCCTCAGGTGATCTGCCCACCTCGGCCTCCCAGAGTACTGGGATTACAAGCATGAGCCACTGCGCCTGGCCATTTTAGGTCTTTATAGTGGACTCCATGTTAGTATGATTGCTGGGAGGAGGGAAAGGTAAAAAGGAAAAACTTTTGAGAGAGTAAAATGTGCTAAGTGACTGATCGAAAGACTGAACTCAAGGGCACCTAAAGGCTTGGTTCTGAGAAATGGAAATGTTGGCCTTTTGTCAGTTAATTGACTGTCAGATAAGGGCGGACCCATTTTAAACGTTTTAATTTAGATAATGGAGTTGAAAAGTGGTAAGGTTAAATGGGGTAGTTCAAGGCCTAGAGTTTCTTGAGAGTAAAGAGCTGGAGTTATATGTTGGAGTCACACTGAGAAGGCAGCTGCGCCCAGAAACTAGAACAGCTGTAGTCTTTGGAGAGCTCGGAGAGTCAGGAGGTCTGAGTGGGGAGCAGAGTGAGGGAGGATGTCTGGCTCATGGAATGGGCACAGTTAGAAGGTTGGGAAATGGATAGGAAATTAAAGTAATGTGGACCTCCTATTAATTTTGGGAGTTTTCTAGAGAAAGAGAGAAGTAGAATTGATGAAAGGAGGATGATAAATCAAAAGAAAAACGTTTTCATGTTTTAAGGTGCAGGGGAAGTTGCCATTGGAGGGAAGTCCTGTTACCAGTGTGGGAGAAGAGCACAGGAAATCCTTCAGAAAGACAAATTCCTTTTGCCAGAGAGCAACATCAAACAAAGTGGAAAAGAAAATTCTGGAGCTATCCTTTTAAACTCGCCTTTTCCCTTAGCCACTTGAACCATGATATACATTACTTAGCACATAGAGTACTTTTCACGGTTGTTTAACTGTTCTGAGAATTAAATCTTTCTTGGTATAATAAAATTAAAATATAACATTAAAGATATTGTGAGGTAATACCTTAGAAGTAGGTCTGTCTAGGGTTTTGTTTCACATTTTTATTGTTCAAAGAATACAATAACAGTGTAAAATATGAAAGTCTTGCATTTTTATGTATTTATACCATATAGGCATTAATCAGGCTGAGCGATATCTCTTTATTACAGTAGAATAATTTAAGTATCCAATTTATTAGAAAGCTTAGAGTTTGCTTTGATTTTAGTTTTGTATGAGAATGTGTGACTGGCTTTTTTCTTTCTTCCTCTGAGCAATCCATTAGTAGCTAGAGTTAATTTTTGTGCTCTGGACTATGGATACATTTTTTATATTACTGGTGTTCTTGTCAGCACCTTCATTCTGATGCATTAGATGTTGTAGAATTTGAATTGTCTAGTTTTTGTTAAAAAATCAAAATTTTCCCAAATATATTCTTTATTTTCCCAGAAATCAAATTCCCAAATATATTCTGTATTTTCCCAGGAGTATGTTAGTATTTTTTTCTAGGAATACATAATTCAAGTGGAGATTTATTTATTAAAAACTATCAATGATATTTTTCTCTTGTATTTTTTCTTAATATTTAGCCTTTTCAACATTTAGTTTTTGTGACGCTTTCTTGCTTTCTCAATATATTTTATACCTATTTCGTGTCTGACTCTCTAAGTCACAAGCTGAAAGGTTGTGCTGTGGGTATTCGCTATTTGTAAGTTCATATGAGTACTTGCATGGATGGAGGCTTTGAAACATTCTCCCTTTAGTGACTCATGGATCATTGTGAAACACTCTATGTGTACCCATTTGAAAAAAAACTTTAAAAAACATGTCTTATTTGGTTTTTCAAGTTTAGATTCTATTATTTATTTTGTGATTAATATAATATCTTAAGATCTATGTCAGGAATATTGGAAATTTTTGATGCTGACTTGGAATTATTTGTAGTTTCCTTTTTAAAGTGCTGTAGTTTTAAGGTAGCAGGAAAAAGTCCTAAGTATGTTCATTCTGGTTTCTAGAATGTGCTTGTGAATTTTCTTTGATAAGTGAGGTGTATAATATTAACATTCAATGAAAATCACAATCATGAAACAAGTTCCCTTTGAATTTAAATCCCTTTTTCTACTTTATAGGTATAGAAATGGATGGGAAACATTAGCTTGCTGACACAATTGAAACCTGCCATTGAATGAAGCTTTTAAATTGGATCACTAAAAATCATGGTCATTACTGACTGATGGTTTAAAAGAAAAATGACCATACATAGAAAGACCAACTTTTATCCTAAGAAAATTATGTTATTGTTACTCTTGTGTGGTAATTGAATTGATAATATTTTCTTTGCAATTCTAATTATACATAGATTTGTAGTCTTTGTTATTTTTTCCTTTTTCTCCTTTCTCTTCTCTTTTTTTTTCTCTTCTTTTTTTCTTTTCCTCTTCTTCATGGGTCTTTATTGTAATTTACTTAAGGTACAGAGAGGGGAAATATGTTGTGTTCATTAACGGGGTACTTTGTGGTATGATTAGTTGGGACAGTTCTCATTAAGTAAGCATGTAATTTCAGCTGTCTTATCTAGTTTTATTTTAGGCAATTTCATGTTTTTTTTTTTTTCATGTAGGTTAGAAACCTGCCCCTTTTCTTTTCTTTTTTCTCCTTTTCTTTTCTTTTTTTTTCTTTTCTTTTGAGACAGGGTCTTGCTCTGTCACCCAGGCTAAAGCGCAGTGGCAAGACCATAGCTCACTGCAGCCTTGAACTCATGGATTCAAGTGATCCTCTTGCCTGAGCCTCTTGAGTAGCTGGTGGTGCACACCACCATGCCTGACTCCTGTCCATTTCATACTACACAATGGTCTTGGAGAGAAACTGAGCTGAACATTCCGAGATTTTAGGCTTCTCATTCAGCTGTAGTTTTCCACAAATGAGTGAAAGTGTCAGATTTTGAGACTAGGACAAAGTTATCCGAATGAAGAAGAGTTATGAGAGTGGTTTACATAAAAAATTAATACTTTGATAAGACAAATTCTCTTTGTCTTTCTCTAGAGTATAAAAATATCTGGAAGTATCTACTCAAAATGGTAACTGCTAATTCCACATGGTAAAATATAAGCGCTTATTTTCTTAACATTTTAAGTGTTTTTTAAAAATATTAAGTATTTATTATTCATAAAAAACAAAGCCATAACAGTATTTATAGCATTTTCCCCAAAGCTTGCATTTGGGGAGTGTAACTATATTCAGAGTTTTATTTGAGAAGTTGACATTTATTTCTTTTAAAAGTGAATGTAAACTTCTGGCCATGAGTAAATCTATTACAGCCAGGTTCTCCCACAACCAAGAATTCTGGACAAAATCCAGAAAGCAAACCACCTGGGGACTCTGAAAAGTCAATAATAACAGGCCGATTGAGAGGGAAGTTGGACTATGAAGAATCACTGATACAGTGGCAGGAAGTTTCCTGGTTTTCTGTTTGTGTTTTTTTCTTCCTTAACTCCCAACTTTGACTCCATGGTGGGCCAAATTGAGGGACTGTTAGCAGGCGTGGATGGCAGAAAGTTACAGAGCAGTCCATCTTTTTGGCCAGAGAAGTGGGAGAATGGAAGAATGTGAGGGGATTTTTTTTTTTTTTTTTTTTTTAATTTCCTGGCCCTGCCTCTACACCAGCCCCAGTGGAAAAACTATGCTATTGTGGTCTAAGGGCAGCAGTTAGCGCCCGTCTGTTTGGATAGATCAAGAGATGAAAGAAACCTCTGTTCATGAAAAGAATTGAGAGGAACATTTTATATACTATTTTTTTCCTATGTCTTTTCGCTTGCTATTATACTTTGCTCTGCGAGTGGGCCTAGTCACATGGAACTGTGCAATAGTGCAGTGAGTTTCCTTCAGAGTTTGAAGGAACCTCATCATTTTGGCCAGTGGGACTGAGAAAGAAGCTGTCAGAGCCAGAGAGGTATGCAGGGAAATCCAGGACTGGAAAGAGTGGGAGAAGGGGATTGCTAGTTCTGTGTATGAACCAATACAAGTTCCAGTCTTTCTCCAAGGTGGACACATGTGGAACACACCCCCCAAATCATAGTCTCATAGAAGTCTTAGAGAACTGAATTGTGATATAAACTATTGCCCTAGTCCCAGACCACCCTGAGTGGTACATGTGAGGGGCAGACTCAAATGACATAGTAAAGACTTCAAACTTGGAACTGACACCAGAGCTTCTGTCCATAGAAGGAGAGATGGAATTTGCAGACTGATCTGAATGCAGTTGATTGTCCCCTGAGACAAACAAACAAGCATCACCATTTTTCAGAACCTCACAATATAATTATAATGATTAAGATGATAATTTTTCAGATCATAGAGAATTAAACTAGAGATTGGCAACAAATTATTTGGGAAATCCACAAAGATTTAGAAATTAACACACTTCTGAATAATCTAGGGGTAAAAGAAAAAATCTTAAGGGAAAAGAGAAAATATTTTAAATGACAACACAACATATCTAAATGTGTGAGATGTAGCCAAAGTAGGTTTCACTGGGAAATGTACAGCATGAAATACTTATTTTAGAAAAGAAGAGGGGGGTTCTATTTCTAAATGGTAGCATGAGGAGCTCCACAGATGTGCTCCGTAGCAAAACAAGCATCATTGGTAATTGGTAATTAAAAGTCTCTGGAAATTGTCCTAAAGGCATAGAGCAAATGAAGACATTTATTCAAGAAAATCAACTATAGCTTGGTAAGAACAGCAAGAGTTTTTGGCACGTGAACCATGACTTGCTTTCACTTTTCCCCTGTTCCTCCTCAAGCTCAGCTTCGCAGAAATTCCATTCCCAGTGGGTGTGGCAAGGAAGATGAAGTTTCTCTCCCCTCAGCTCCCAATGGAGGGATACAGTATCGTATTGGGAGGGGCATGCTGCCGAATTTCTTATCCCTTTGAAGTCTGAGTGGAGGTGGCTAAATTCCTCGTGAGTGAAGCTTAGTGGTTGGGGGAGAGGGCTGTCTTCCTCCACTCAGCCAAGACTGATAGGGCAGAAGCTTTACCCCAGACACAGTAGGTCCAGAATACTGTGGCCTTGATTGTCTTTACCTCGACTTGTTCATAGGAGATTTCACTCCAGGAGTCGCAAACCAGGAACAAGAAAGCTACTCCCACTGCATAGTGCCTAGTGTAGTAGCTCAGAGATTTTTGCACGGGGGGAGGCAGTCTGAAGATCAGTGAGATAAGAAGCTCTCCTCCAAGAAATGGACTAATGGAAACAGTGTGGGGAAGTTCAAGCCTAAGGATGCTCTAGAAAACAGTGGAGATTTTAGTGGTCAACAAATAAGAGGAGTCTGGTAGTTCCTACTAATTAACAGCAGTAAGCTAAACCACAGGCTAGTACATTCACCAGAGAGAACCAGGGACAGAGACAGCTAAGAAGAGTCCTCCTGGGGTCAGAACAATTCTCAGAGACTACCTCAGCATCTATCTCTGCCTGAATTTAATTGAATCAGGCTATGGAGCAATTTATGACCCAGGGTATTATTGAAAATAATAGAACAAATGGCCAGCAATTAGTAGACATAAGACCTGGGTGTGATATCACATTAGATATACAGTTTAATAAAAAGATAAGGGGGAAAAACAGAGGAGCCCTGCTGAATCCACTGTCATCACAGGTGATTGTGTGCATGCCCAAGAATGCAGAAAAATGAACATTGCCTCAGGTGAATGTGGGATACCATTAAGTGCACCAACATATGTGTAATGGGTGTACCAGAACAAGAGGAGACAAAGGAGCAGAAAATATGTTTGAAGAACAATTGGCTGCAAAATTTCTAATTTGGTGAGAAACATCAATTTGCACATCCAAAAAGCTCAATGCACTTCAAGTTTAAATATAAAGAGTCACACCTAGCAACAGTACTAAAATTGCTGAGAAACAAAGAGAAAATCTTTTTTTTTTTTTTTTGAGACGAAGCATTGCTTTTGTTGCCCAGGCTAGAGTGCAATGGCACAATCTCAGCTCACTGCAACTTATGCCTCCCAGGTTCAAGCGATTCTCCTGCCTCAGCCTCCCGAGTAGCTGGGATTACGTACAGGCAGGCGCCACCACGCCCGATTAATTATTTGTATTTTTAGTAGAGATGGGGTTTCACCATGTTGGTCAGACTGGTCTCAAACTCCTGACCTCAGGTGATCCCCCCGCCTCGGTCTCCCAAAGTGCTGGGATTACAGGCTTGAGCCACCGCACCCGGCCGACGAAGAGAAAATCTTGAAAGCACCAAGAGAGAAAAGAAGAAAGTTCTAAATTATGAATCTAAGCCCCCATCTAAAGAAACTGGTGAAAGAACAAGTTAAACCCAAAGTAAGTAGATGAAGGAAATAATAAAGATTACAGTAGAAATCAATGAAATTGAACACAAAAAAGCAATAAAGAAAATCAGTGAAACCAAAAGCTGGATTTTTAAGTGATAAATGGAATCAATGAACTTTTAGCCAGACTGACAGAGAATGAAAAGAAGAATGGATTTGCTAGTATCAAGAATGAAAGAGGAGATATCATTACCGACACTGTAGATACTCAAAGTATAAGAGATTACTACTGCAAGCAACTCTATGGGCATAAATTTGACACTGTAGATGAAAGGGAAAAAGTCCTTGAGCAACACAGACTACCAAAATTAAGATGAAATAGATAACCTGAATAGTCCTATAGCTATTAAATAAATATAATTTGTATTTTAAAACCTCCCAACAGGCCGGGTGCAGGGGCTCACGCCTGTAATTCTAGCACTTTGCGAGGCCAAGGTGGGCGGATGACCTGAGGCTAGGAGTTCGAGACCAGCCTGGCCAACATGGTAAAACTTTGTCTCTACTAAAAATACAAAAATTAGCTGAGTGTGGTGGCATGTGCCTGTAGTCCTAGCTGCATGGGAGGCTGAAGCAGGAGAATTGCCTGAACCCAGGAGGTGGAGGTTGCAATGAGCTGAGATTGTGCCACTGCACTCCAGCCTGGGCGATGGAGCGAGACTCCATCTCAAAAACAAAAACAAAAGCTTCCCAACAAAGCAAACTTGAGGGCTGCATGGTTTCACTGACAAATTTAATCAAAAAATTAAGGGAGAAATAATACCAACTCTATACCATCTCCACCAGAAGAGGGAACACTTTCCAGCTCATGTTGTGAGGCCAGTTTCATCTTAGGGAGATATTCACACATCTGGCAAATACCTTTATCCAGAATATATAAAGATTTTTAAACCTCAACAATAAGAAAACAACGTAATTAAAAGATGGGACAAAAGATACTGTGATGAGACACCACCACACACCTATTATAGTGGTGAAAACAAACAAAGACCTGACAATGCAAAATACTGGCGAGGATGAGAAGCAACTGGAACCCTCACCTCTTGCTGCAAAATATTACTTGGAAAACAGTTGGCACTTAAAAAAAATTAAAACACATTTATCACATGACCCAGCAATCTCACTCCTAAGTATTTACTCAAGTGTGATGAAAGTCTGTGTTCACACAAAAACCTTAAATGCAAGTATTTATAACAGCTCTCTCATCTTTTTTAGTAATTGTTCAAAACTGCAAATAGTCCTAAATGCCTCTCAACTGGAGACTGGATAAACAAATTAGATGTGCATCTATACAATGGAATACTTTTTAGTAATGAAAAGGACTCAATTATCAAATCACACAAAAAAGTGGATGAATTTCAAATATATTGAATGAAAAGGCTAAATTGAATGAAAGTAGACTAAAAAGGCTGTTTTTTTAAAAAAATTGCATTTATATGGTATTGTGGAAATGGTAAAACTATAAGGATGGAGAACAGGTTAGTAGTTTCTAGGTGTTGAGCTAGAATTTGGCTACAAGGGTATAAATGGCACTAGGGTTTTTTATTTTATTATATTTTAAGTTCCAGGGTACATGTGCAGGATGTGCAAGTTTGTTACATACGTGTGCCGTGGTGGTTTGCTGCACCTACTAACCCAACACTTAAGCCCAGCATGCATTAGCTCTTTTTTCTAATGCTCTCCCCGCAACCCTGTAGCCTCCCCCGACAGGCCCCAGCGTGTGTTATTCCCTTCCCTGTGTCCATGTATTCTCACTGTTCAGCTTCCACTAATAAGTGAGAACATGTGCTGTTTGGTTTTCTATTCCTGTGTTAGTTTGCTGAGGATACTGGCTTCCAGCTTCGTCCATGTCCCTGCAAAGGACATGATCTTTTTTCTTTTTATGGCTGCACAGTATTCTCTGGTATATATGTAACACATTTACTTTATCCAGTTTATCATTGATGTGCATCTGAGTTGGTTCCATGTCTTTGCTATTGTGAATAAGAACTAGGGATTTTTTTTTTTTTTTTGGTTTGATGGAACTCTTTTGTTTTTTTAAAATTTTTAATTATGGATACATATTAGTTCATATTTATGGGGACATGTGATATTTTGATACAAGCATACCATGTGTTATAATCAAATGAGAGTAATTTTGATATCATTTACCTCAAACATTTACCATTTCTTTGTGTTAGGAATATTTCAATGCCATTTTTCAGTTATTTTGAAATACACAGTAAGTTATTGTTAACTATAGTTACCCTACCATGCTACTGAACAGTAGATTTTATTCCTTCTATCTAGCTATATTTTCGTACCTATTTTCCAGCCCCTATTTAACCCTCATTCCCCACTATCCCTCCCAGCTTCTGGTAACCATCATTCTATTTTATACCTCCATGAGTTCATTTTTATTTTTTATAGCTAGCACATTAGCACATATGAGTGAGAACATGTGATATTTGTCTTCTGTGCTTGCCTTCTTCATTTAACATAATGTCCTCCAGTTCTATTCATGTTGTTGCAAATGACAGTATTTCATTCTTATGGCTAAGTAATATTCAATTGTGTGTATATACCACGTTTTCTTTAGCCATTTATCCTTTGATGGGCAATTAGATTGATTCCATATCTTGGCTACTGTGAATAGTGCTGTGGTAAACATGGGAGTTTACCATACATGCAATAATCTGTCCCATGTTTATTACAGCACTGATAGATATCTCTTCCATATACTGACTTCCTTTCTTTCGGATGTAGACCCAGCATTAGGACTGATGGATCTTATGGTAGTTCTATTTTTAATTTTTTAGGAACTGCCATACTGTTCTCCATAGTGGCCGTGCTAATTTACATTCCCACCACCAGTGTCTGGGCACTCCCCTTTCTCCACATGCTCGCCAGCATTCTTTATTGCCTGTTATTTTGATACAAGCCATTTTAACTGATGTGAGATGGTATCTCATTGTGGTTTTGACATGCATTTCTTTTATGATTAATGATTTGAGTATTTTTTTCATATACCTGCTGGCCATTTGTATGTCTTCTTCTGAGAAGTGTCTATTGAGATCTACCCATTTAAAAATGAGGGTTTTCCCCCCCCTATTAAGTTGTGTGAACTCTTTATATATTTTGGTCATTAATCCCATGTCAGATGCTTAGTTTGCAAATATCTCCCATTTTTTGGGTTGTCTCTTCACTTTGTTCATTGTTTCCTTTGCTGTGCAGAAGCTTTTTAGCTCGATGTGGCCCATCTGTCCATTTTTGCTTTGGCTGTTTGTGCTTTTGAGGTCTTTCTTGCTCAAATAATCTTTGCAGAGACCAACATCCTGGAGTGTTTCCCCAACAGAACTGTTTTCATTGTATTTTGCTGATTATACCACTGTATTCTTTTGTCAAAGCTCACAGAGCCATAGAGTGAATTTAAATTTAAAAAATTAAAAAAGTTAATATATTCTGTTCTTTCCATGAGGAGTCAGCCATGAGCAACATTTTATTTTTTTTGTCTTGTGTTTTATTTATTGTTTTAAAGACAAAGAAAGAAATTATTTGTGCTCCTGACCTGTAAAGGATATATTCTATTTATAGCTATAGCTAACGATGGGTAAAAGAGCTGAAGCCTATCAGAGTGACTAATAATTTCTCTTTTTCTATGTAGTATGTTTCCTTTTAAAAACCATGATTCACCTAGAGTTATCTTTTTGAAAGAACTAAAAAAAATTTTGAGGCTGGGTGGGGTGGCTCACACCTGTAATCCCAGCACTTTGGGAGGTCGAGGTGGGCGGATCATGAGGTCAGGAGATCCAGACCATTCTGGCCAACATGGTGAAACCCCGTCTCTACTAAAAATACAAAAATTAGTTGGGATGGTGGCATGTACTTGTAGTTCCAGCTACTTGGGAGGCTGAGCCAGAAGAATTGCTTGAACCTGGGAGGCGGTGGTTGCAGTGAGCCAAGATTGCGCCACTGCTTTCCAGCCTGGCAACAGAGCAAGACTCTGTCTCAAAAAATAAATTAATTAATTTAAAAAAAAGATTGGAGAAATTACTGTGCTTCATATATTATTTTTAAAATGGTATGGCAGTTTCTAAAAGTGAATACAGGTATGGTTCTGGGAGAAAGACCAACTGAAAAAATGGGATATGGATTTATAGACTCTTCTGATAGTCATGGGATAGTTATAAAACTGATTTAATTGGGGCATAAAGAAATTCTAATTAAATGAGTTCATTTAAATAAAGCTAGACAGTAACATCAAAAGGATAGTTCCCTTTCCATGTTTTCACCTGAAAGCTTAAAATGAAGTACACACTCCTGAATAGCTTTGTGTAAAAACAGTAATGAAAATCAAGTGCAGACTAAAATAAATAATGGTAAAATTTGACAAAGCATTCTGTGATGTGCCCAAAGTGATACTGAGGATCAAAGATCCCTTATTTAATTTAATCAATTAAAAAAACAAACTAAGCCAAAATTTTAAAAAGCATACAAGAAACAATCAAAATTTCCCCCAAAGCATCAGAACTAATCAATGCAACAGAAGCTGGATCTTTGCAAAGAACAATAAAACAGAAAACTTTATGATGTCTTCAGTGTGATCTAGAAACAAGAGAGAGGACAAAAAAACAATGTTAATTGTTGAAAAGAGATCATAATGGTAGATACAGAGCTCTCACAATTATAGGTAAGCACTGTATCTGCTGGTATATAAAATGAATCAGTGTGTAAGGAACATTACAAATTTCGAGGAAAAGTTGGTAAATACTTTTTTCATTACTTACCCTTCCCTTGTCTTGTAGTTGGGTCAATTTTTTTCTAACCCTCTGCTGGGTCAAAATTTTCTTCCTCTGTTCTTCCTGCAAGAAATGTGGGAAGCCTGGCCATTGTACTCAGTGTTGCCTTCATTTTGGGGCTGATTGAAACCTGCTTTAGCCTTCATTTCAGGGCTTGTTGAGGGCAGCTGTCACATTAGCCCCAAAATGAAGGCCACACTGAGTACAATGGACAGGCTTCCCACATTTCTGTCACCCAGGCTGGAGTGCAGTGGTGTGATCTCTGCTCGCTGCAGCCTCTGCCTCCCAGGTTTAAGTGATTCTCCTACTTCAGCTTCCTGAGTAGCTAGGATTATAGGTGTCCGCCACCATGCCCAGCTAATTTTTATACTTTTAGTAGAGACAGGGTTTTGCCATGTTGGCCAGGCTGGTCTCGAACTCCTGACCTCAGATGATCCATCCGCCTTGGCCTCCTACAGTGTTGGATTACAGGCATGAGCCACCGCGCCTGTCCAGGTAATTTTTTTTTTTTTTTGTAATTAAAAAAAGTGGCCATTCTTGAGAGTAGTTAGTGACAATGTATTGTGTGGTTTTATTATGTGTTTTCCTGATGACTAATAAAGTTAGGTGCATTTTAATATGTTTATTGTCAATTTGGATAGCCTCTCAGAGTAAAGTGTTTACTGAAAGCTTTGTCAGTTTCCCTGTTGTCTGCCTTTTTTCCTATTCCTATATAAGTGCTTTTTCTCTGTTCTGCGTAAGAATCCTTTTGGAATATAGTATTATAAATTTTCTGTGGAAAATGGTTTTAAAGTTCTAAAATACTGACTTAAGAACATAATTTTGGAGCATATTCAATTCAGTGTTGAAGAGTGAATTTATTTTGTTCTATGGAGAGAGTTTTGTCACTTCTGACTGATGCTATGATTTAAAAACATTTATTTTAGTTGTGTTGCTGGTAATATATTGCTTGACAAAGTCCTTCTCTCTAAGATAGTATATCAAATAAAGTGCCTTTTAATTTTTCTGGAAATGTAAAACTTCTCTATTTGATAACCATTACTTTATAAGCGGTTCTTTGCTTATGTCAGTTTGACCAAATGCCAAGTAAGTTTAAAAAACAAGTGGACAGAAAACCCTAACAACCAACAAACAAATCTGCTACAAAAATAAACAAAATAAAATGTCAAAAGCCAGTTTTCATTAAAAAGTATTCAGATGTCTGTTTTCATGTCTAGCCTAAGTTATTACACATTTTATTATTGTGATTCTATTTGCCTGTTAAGCAAGAAATGTGCAGACATGTTATTTATTCGTGCCATTGGAACTTAATTATTTTCAGCTTTGCTTTCTATACAATATTTTCTTTGACTTCAGTGTTTCATTTAAGTCCTTTTTATTTTCCATTTTGGACATTTATTGTGGTATTCTTTTTTTGAGGTAGTATGAGAGAACAAGAACTTTTCTAAAAGAGCATAAAAAAAGTAAATGTTAAGACTGTTTACAGATTGCTTCAAGTTCCATGTTACTTGTGGATTACAAAGTGGGAACATTGAACTTCAAAGCACATCTGGCTGCTGTTACAAAATCAGAAAATAGATTGATTATTTCCCCCAAATAGACTCAAGAACATGCTTTACCATGAATAATTTCCAATGCATATTAAAATTGGTTATGAAATAAACCCAGTGTATTGTAAATGAATAACAACATAATTCACTGTTGTTTACAGTGTTTATTATTGCTTTAAAAAATCAGAATAGACATTTTCTATTTATTTGTCAACTTGAGAAAGGAAATTTATGATGCTAGAATGAGTCTTTAGCTTCTTTATTTAATGGCTTTTAAAGATGAAGAGGATGAAATAGGAGTTACTTCTGCATAGTTGAAATGCTACATTGTAATTAGCTGAACCAATATTTTGTACCCTGCTTGTAAATGTAGAGCTGAATAAAAATAAATCACAGATGGTTTTCTTGGCTTTTGGTTTTAAATTTTAAACTTAATTAGAGCTTGAGCATCTTTGAAAGTTCCTGTTTCCTCTTTATTTTTTCCTTTATATTTGATTCTGCTTCATGAATTAGGGTTTTGTATATTTGCAGAATTGCATGTATCTTTGAAGAACTTACTTTCTATGCTGCTTTATACAAAACCCTGCAACATTCCAAAAATAATTATTACCTAATATATGTGTATATATATACATATACATATATATATACCTTCAGCTGGTACATATTTAATTGCCTGTACTTTGCTTCCTGCTGGAAATTTGCTGCCTCCATTTTTCAAGTTGCAGTATGTATATGGCACTGTGCTACTTATTTTTATTTTATTTTATTTATTTACTTTTTTTTTGAGACGGAGTTTGGCGCTTGTTGCCCAGGGTGGAGTGCAATGGTGCGATCTCAGCTCACTGCAACCTCTACCTCCCAGGTTCAAATGAGTCTCCTGCCTCAGCCTCCAGAGTAGCTGGGATTATGAGATGGAGTTTCACTCTGGCGCCCAGGCTGGAGTGCAATGGTACAATCTTGGCTCACTGAAACCTCTGCTTCTTGGGTTCAAGCGATTCTCCTGCCTCAGCCTCTGAAGTAGCTAGGATTACAGGTGTGCGCACCACCACGCTCTGCTGATTTTTTAAAAAATTTTTAGTAGAGACAGGGTTTTGCCATGTTGGCCAGGCTGGTCTTGAACTCCTGACCTCTAGTCCACCTGCCTTGGTCTCCCAAAGTGCTGAGGTTACAGGCGTGAGCCACCACACCCGGCTGGTACTGTGTTATTTATTGAAGAATATGTGCATTTATCTGGTACCATGTTGAGGTAGATTGTATTATTATCTTAATAATTGTTTCCCAGAGTAAAAGTACCAATTCATATACCCCACTAGTAGTGTTTCACATCTTGAACATTTTTATTATACATTTTAAATTTATGCCAATCTATAAAATTGTAAAATATCACCTCATTTTGATATTACTTTATATTTTTTATATTTGTAAGTATATTGACCATATTTGATATGTTTATGAGCCATTCATAATTCCTCATCAGTGAAATGTGCCCTAAGTATTTTTCCTCATTTTTTTCAAGTCTGTTGACATCTTTTTTTCATTGAATTTTTTTTTTTTTTTTTTTTTTTGAGACGAAGTCTCACTCTGTCACCCAGGCTGGAGTGCAGTGGCCAGATCTCAGCTCACTGCAAGCTCCGCCTCCCGGGTTTACGCCATTCTCCTGCCTCAGCCTCCCGAGTAGCTGGGACTACAGGTGCCCGCCACCTCGCCCGGCTAGTTTTTTGTATTTTTTTAGTAGAGACGGGGTTTCACCGTGTTCACCAGGATGGTCTCAATCTCCTGACCTCGTGATCCGCCCGTCTCAGCCTCCCAAAGTGCTGGGATTACAGACTCGAGCCACCGCGCCCGGCTTCATTGGTTTTTAAAGGCCTTGTTTACATGTTTTGGAGACTAATCATTTGTGCAAACATCTCTCAGTTTATGACTTGTTTTTATTATTTTCTTGATGATATGTTTTTTGGAGAGGTTCTTAAAATGGTCAAGTTTATTAGTTTCTCTCTTATTGATGCTTTTTTAAAACTTTATTTTAGGTTTAAGGGTACATGTGAAGGTTTGCTACATACACATGTCATCACCCAGGTATTATGCCCAGTACCCAGTAGTTCCCTTTTCTCTCCTCTCCTTCCTCCCACCCTCCTCTCTCAAGTAGACCCCAGTGTCCATTTTTTCTTTCTTAGTGTTCATATGTTCTTGTCATTTAGTTCCCACTTATAAGTGGGAGCATATAGTATTTGCTTTTCTGTTCCTATGTTTTTAATAGTTTGCTAAGTATAATAGCCTCTAGCTCCATTCATGTTCTTGCAAAAGAAATGATCTCGTTCTTTTTTATCACTGCATAGTATTCCGTGGGTATATGTACCACATTTTCTTTATCCAATCTGTCTTTGATGGGCATTTAGGTTGATTCAATGTCTTGGCTATTGTGAATAGTACCGCAATGAACATTTGCGTGTGTCTTTACTGTAGAAGGATTTATATTCTTCTGGGTGTATATGCAGTAATGGGATTGCTGGTTCCAATGGTAGTTCTGCTTTTAGCTCTTTGAGCAATGGCCATACTGCTTTCCACAATGGTTGAACTAATTTACATTTCTATCAACAGTGTGTAAGTGTTCTTATTTCTCCACAACCTTGCCAGCATCTGTTACTTTTTAATTTTTTTTATAGTAGCCATTCTGACGGGTGTGAGATAGTATCTCATTGTGGTTCTGATTTGCATTTCTCTAATGATCAGTGATATTGAGCTTTTTTTCCATAAGCTTCTTGGCCACATGTATGTCTTCTTTTGAGAAGTGTCTGTTCATGTCCTTTGCTCACTTTTTAATGGGGTTGTTTGTTTTTCTCTTGTAAATTTGTTTAAGTTCCTTGTTGATGCTGGATATTAAACCCTAGTCAGATGCAAACATTTTCTCCCATTCTGTAGGTTGTCTGTTTACTCTCTTGATAGTTTCTTTTGTGGTGCAGATGTGCAGAAGCTCCTAAATTTAATTAGATCCCACTTGTCAATTTTTGCTTTTGTTGCAATTGCTTTTGGTGTCTTTGTCATAAAATCTTTGCCAGGACCTATGTCCAGGATGGTATTGCCTAGGTTCTCTTCCAGGGTTTTTATAGTTTTGGGTTTTACATTTAAGTCTTTAATCCATCTTGGGTTGATTTTTTGTATTTGTGCTTTTTTTTTTTTTTCATTTCTTATTTTAGCAAATCTTTTCTAGATTGAGGCCATAACATCATTCTTCTAAATTGTCTTCTGAAAGTTTTTATAATTCTGCTTTTAATGCTAACATTTAATCTATTGGGAATTTATTATATATGGTGTGAGGAAGTGATCTGATTTTATATTCTTCTGTTTATTGAACACTCCATTCTTTTCTCAAAAATTGGCAATGCTAGATCTTTCACAAATCACATTATCAAATAAGTATACTTGAGTTTCTTTCTGCCAATTTCTAGTTGGTTCAATTGGTTTGTCTACATTACTATAGTTTTATTGTATCTTTTCTTTCTTTTCTTTTTTTTTTTTTTTTGAGCCAGAGTCTCACTTCATTGCCAGGCTGGAATGCAGTGGCACAATCTCTGCTCACTGCAACCTCCGCCTCCCAGGTTCAGGTGATTCTCCTGCCTCAGCCTCCCGAGTGGCTGGGACTACAGTTGTGTGCAACCATGCCTGGCTAATTTTTTGTATTTTTAATAGAGACAGGATTTCACTGTATTAGCCAGGATGGTCTCGATCTCCTGACCTCATAATCTTCCTGCCTCGGCCTCCTAAAGTGCTGGGATTACAGGTGTGAGCCACCGTGCCTGGACAGTTTAATTATATCTTTATAAATTGCCAATTGCCCCACCTTGATTTTTTTCATCAGGCGTGTCTTGGCTACTTTTGCCCCATTTTTGTTTATATACATTTTATAAGGTCATTATAAGTTTTACAAAAACCCTGTTGGAATTCTGGTTTGGATCACATTTAATTGCTAGATCAACTTAAGAACTGACATTTTTTGCAACATTGAGACTGTCCAAAATGGATTCTACTGTCTATTTTTTTTTTCAGCCTTTAGCCCTAATCTTTTGATAAAGCTTATTTGCTCTATAAAGGTCTAGGGTATCATTTTGTCAGTTTATCTAGAATTGTGCAGTATATTAGAAGTAATATCTTTGTAAACTCTTCTCCTAGATGATTTTTACTCATTTCAGAAATGGAGTTGATTTTTTTAATGTAAAAAAAAAAATTTAAATTTGTATGGGAGCATAGTAGGTATGTATATTTATGAGGTAAATGAGATATTTTGATAACAGGCATATGATACATAATAATGACATCAGGATAAATGGGATATCTGTCATCTCAAACACTGATCCTTTATTTGTGTTACAAACAATCCAATTACACTCTTACAGTTATTGAAAAAGTTCAATAAATTACTCTTGACTGTATCACCCTATCGTGCTATCAAATACTAGATCTTATTCATTCTCTCTAACTATATTTTTGTACCCATTAACCATATCCAGTTTCCCTAACCTCCTCTATCCTTCCCAGCCTCTGTGAACCATCATCCTACTGTCAATCTGCAGAGTTCAATTGTTTTAATTTTTAGCTCCCACAAATATTTGAGAACATGTGAAGTTTGTCTTTCTCTTTCTGGCTTATTTCACAGAACTTAATGATCTCCAGTTCCATCCAAGTTTTTGCAAATGACAGGATCTCGTTCCTTTTTATGGCTTAATAGTACTCCATTATGTATAAGTAACACATTTTCTTTTTCCATTCATCTGTTGATGGACACTTAGCTTGCTTCCAAATCTTCACTATTGTGAACAGTGCTACAACAAAGATGGGCATGCAGGTATCTCTTTGATACACTGATTTCCTTTCTTTTGGGTATATACCTAGCAGTGGGATTGCTGGATCTATGTTAGTTCTATTTTTAGTTTTTTGAGGAACCTCTACCCTGTTTTCCATAGTGGCTGTACTAATTTGCCACTATGGAAATTAACATTGTACAAAGGTTTCGTTTTCTCCACATCCTTGTCAGCATTTATTATTGCCTGTCTTTTGGATAGAAGCCATTTTAACTGGGGTGAGATGATATCTCATTGTAGTTTTGACTTGCATTTATCTGATGATGAGTAATGTTAAACATCTTCTCATATGCCTGTTTGACATTTGTATGTCTTCTTTTAAGACATGTATATTCAGATCTTTTGCCCATTTTCAAGTCAGATTATTAGTTTTTTTTCCTATAGAGTTGTTTGAGCTCCTTATATATTCTGGTTATTAATTCCTCGTCACAGGGGTAGTTTGCAAATATTTTCTCCCATTCTGTGGCTTGTCTCTTCATTTTTTGTGATTGTTTCCTTGGTTGTGCAGAAGCTTTTTAACATGATGAGATCCCATTTGTTTATTTTTGCTTGGTTGCCTGTGCTTGTGCGATATTTACTCAATCTTTGCCTACTCCGATGTCCTAGTGAGTTTCCCCAATGTTTTCTTTTAGTAGTTTCCTAGTTTGAGGTCTTAGATTTAAGTTTTTCCTACATTTTATTTGATTTTTATGTATGACAAGGGATAGGGCTCTAATTTCATTGTTTTGCGTGTGGATCCAGCTTTCCCAGCATCATTTATTGAGGAGACTATCCTTTCCCCATTGTATGTATTCGTGTGATCTTTTTCAAAAATAAGTTCCCTGTAAATATATGGATTGACTTCTGGGTTCTCTATCCTATTCCATTGGTGCGTGTGTCTGTTTTTATGCCAGTACCATGCTGTTTTGGTTACTGTGGCTCTGTAGTATAGTTTGAAGTCAGGTAATGTGATTCTTCCAGTTTTATTCTTTTTGCTCAGGATAGCTTTGGCTATTCTTAGTCTTTTTTTTTTGTTGTTCCATATAAATGTTAGTATTTTTTTTTTCTATTTTTGTGAAGAATGTTGTCAGTATTTTTATAGTAATTGCCTTGACTCTGTAGATTGCTTTGGGTAGTATGGACATTTTAACAATTTTGATTCTTCCAATTCATGAACATGGAATATCTTCATTTTTTGTCACTTCTTCAAATTCTTGCATTAGTGTTTTATAGTTTTTGTTGTACTGATCTTTCACTCTTTTATTTAAGTTAATTTCTAGGTGTTTTATTTGTATCTATTGTAAATGGAATTTACATTCTTGATTTCTTTTTCAGGTTGTTTGCAGTTGGCATATAGAAATGCTATTAATTTTTGTATGTTGATCTTGTATTCTGCAACTTTACTAAATTTGTTTCTCAGTTCTTATAGTTTTTTGTTGTAGTCTTTTAAGTTTTTTTAAGATATAAGATTATATAATCTGCAAACAAGCATAATTTGATTTCTTCCTTTCCAATTTGCATGCCCTTTATTTCTTTCTCTTGTCTGATTGCTCTAGCTAGGACTTCCAGTACTATGTTGAATAACATTAATGAAAGTGGCCATCTTGTCATATTCCAGATCTTATAGGAAAGGCTTTCAGTTTTTCCTTATTCAATACAGATAGGAGCTGTGGGTCTGTTGTATGTGACTTTTGACGTACTGAAGTATGTTTCTTCTTTCCCAAAATTTTCAGGATTTTTATTATGAAGGGATGCTGAATTTTATTAAATGCTTTTTCAGCATCAATTGAAATGATCATACGGTTTTTGTCCTTCATTGTGTTGTTATGATTTATCACATGGATTGATTTGCCTATATTAAACGATCCTTACATCCCTGGAATAAATCCTACTTGGTCATGATGCATGATTTTTTTTATGTGTTGTTGAATTCAGTATGCTAGTATTTTGTTGAAGATTTTTGCATCAATGTTCATTAGTCATATTGGCCTCTAGTTTTCTTTTTTTGATGTGTCTTTGTCTGGTTTTGGTATCAGGGTAATATTAGCCTTGTAGAATGAATTAGGAAATATTCATTCCTCCTCTATTTTTTCGAATAGTATGAGTAGGATTGATATTAGTTCTTTTTGAAATGTTTGGTAAAACTCAGCAGTGAAGCCATTGGGTCCTAGGCTTTTCTTTGTTAGGAGATTTTTTATTACAGCTTCAATCTTATTACTTGTTTTTGTTCTGGTCAGGTTTTAGATTTCTTTCTTGTTCACTCTTGGTAGGTTGTATGTGTCTAGGAATTTATCCATTTCTTTTAAGTTTTCAAATTTATTAGCATGTAGTTGCTCATAGTAGCCTCTAATGATTTTTTGATTTCTGCCATATCAGTTGTAATGTCTCTTTTTCATCTCTGATTTTATTTGAATCTTCTGTCTTTTTTTCCTACTTCATCTGGTTGAAGGCTTGTTGATTTTTTTCTCTTGAAGAAACTAACTTTTTGTTTTGTTGATTTTTTGTGTTTTTAAAATTTTCATTTCATTTATTTCTGCTCTGATCTTTATTATTTCTATTCTACTAATTTTGGGTTTGGTTTGCTCTAGCTTTTCTAATTCTTTAAGATGTATCATTAGGTTGTTTATTTGAAGTTTTTCTACCTTTTTCATGTTGATACTTCTTGCTATAAACTTTCCTCTTACTACTGCTTTTACTGTATCCCATAGATTTTGGTATGTTGTATTTTCATTTTTATTTGTTTCAAGAAGATTTCCTTCTTTATTTCTTCATTGACCCATGGGTCATTCAGGAGCATATTTAATTTCCATTTGTTCGTATAGTTTTCAAAATTCTTCTTGTTATTGATTTCTAGTTTTATTAACTCATGGTCAGAGAAGATACTTGATGCAATTTAAATTCAAAAAATTTTTTAAAGACTTGTTTTGTGGCCTAACATATGGTCTGTCCTTGTGGATAATCCATATGTGGATGAGAGGAATGTTTACTATGCATCCTTTGGATGAAATGTTCTGTAAATATATTTTAGGTTCATTTTTTTGAGATGGGGTCTGGCTCTGTTACCCAGGCTGGAGTGCAGTGGCATGATCTTGGCTACTGCAACCTCTGACTCCTGGATTCAAACCATCCTTTCACCTCAGCCTCCCAAGTAGCTGGGACTACAGGTGCATGCTACCAAGTCCAGCTAATTTTTGGAATTTTTGTAAACACAGGGTTTTGCAGTGTTACCCAAGCTGGTCTTGAACTGCTGAGCTCAAGTAATCCACCCACCATGGCCTCCCAAAGTGCTGGGATTACAGGCATGAGCCACTGTGCGTGACCCAGGTGTGTTTTCATTTAGCTACTCTATGTCTTTTGATTGGAGAGTTTAGTTCATTTAAATTGAATGTTATTCTTGATAAGTAAGGACTTACTCCTGCCATTTTGTTGGTTGTTTTCTGGTTGTTTTGTGGTCTTCTTTTCCTTTTTCCTTCCTTCCTGTCTTCCTTTTAGTGAAAGCCATTTACTCACGTGGTGTGTTTTAATTTCTTGGTTTTTATTTTTTGTGCATTTCTTGTAGGTTTTTCGGCTTGAGGTTACCATGAAGTGTGCATGTAATTTAACGCATTATATTAAACTGCTGATCATTGAACACTGATTGCATAAACAAGCAAAGAGAAAACTAATAAAAAAACTCTACACTTCAGCTTCATCCCCCTACTTGTTAACTTTTTGTTGTTTCTATCTTATTACACTATGTCTTGAAAAATTGTTACAGTTATTATTTTTGAGTGGTTCATCTTTTAGTCTTTCTACTTCAGATATGAGTAGTTTACATGCCACAATTACAGTGTTATAATAGTCTGTGTTTTTCTGTATACTTACCAGTGAGTTTTATACCTTTAGATGATTCATTATTGTGCATTAATGTCCTTTCCTTTCAGATCAAAGAAATTCCTTTAACATTTCTTGTAGGATAGGTCTGTGGGTGCAGGCTGAATTCTGCCTGCTGTTTCTTTCTGCTGTGACAGGGCAGCACTGAGTTTCAACGCAAAATCCCACAATCACTGTGCTCTCCCTTCCCCAAATACACAGATTCTCTCTTCATGACATGTAGTCACTGCTGGGGGATAGGGGAATGGTGATGTAGGCGATTTAAGACTGACTTTCTTACCTTCTTTGGCATCTCATTCCTTAATATGCTAAAACTAGGTGCTGTGATCACTAACCTGATTTTTCCTTCTTATGAAGGTGCTTTTTTTATGTGAATAGTTGTTCAATTTGGTGTTCGTGCTGTGGGGAAAATTGCTAAAGGCTTCTATTTGAACATTTTGCTCTGCCTCTTTGATCGCGGTTGACTTTTATATGTTGATTTGGCATCTGGCAACTTTGCCAAACTCTTATTAGTTCTATCATTTATTTGTTTATTTATTCATTCATAGAGTTCTATGTAGAGAGGTATCTGCAAATGATGAGGTGTTCTAGTTTTTACTCCTAATCTTGTACCCTCTTCTTTCTTTCTACCCTCCTCCTTTTTCCTCTTTTTAAAAAAATGCCGTTTAGGAGGATTCTACTACAGTGTCGAATAGGGGCATATTCATAGTGGGTGGTACTCATTGTATTGTTCCCTATCTTACAGGGAATGCTTTCAGTTTTTCATGTTGGTTTTTTTTTTTTGAGATCGAATTTCACTCTTATTCACTCAGTGCAATGGCACTATCTCGGTCCACTGCAACCTTCACCTCCCGGGTTTGAGTAGTTCTCCTCCCTCAGCCTCCTGAGTAGCTGGGATTATAGGCATGCACCACCATGCCTGGCTAATTTTTTGTGTTTTTTAGGAGAAACAGGGTTTTACCATGTTAGCCGGTCTGGTCTCAATCTCCTGACCTCAGGTGATCCGCCCAGCTCAGCCTCCCAAAGTGTTGGGATTACAGATGTGAGCCACTGCGCCTGGCCGGTTTTTCATACTTGTAGTTTTTTTCTTACTTACAGTTTTTTTGGTAGGTTCCATTTATCAAATTAAGAATGTCTCTATTTTGTCAGGATATTTTAAAAAATCATGAATGATTATGGAATTTTTGAATTCTTTTTTTTTTTGAGATGGAGTCTCGCTCTGTTGCCCAGGCTGGAGTGCAGTGGTGCTATCTCGGCTCACTGCAAGCTCCACCTCCCGGGTTCACGCCATTCTCCTGCCTCAGCCTCCTGAGTAGCTGGGACTACAGGCACCCGCCACCACGCCCGGCTAGTTTTTTTGCATATTTAGTAGACACGGGGTTTTACCGTGTTAGCCAGGATGGTCTAGATCTCCTGACCTCGTGGTCTGCCCGCCTCGGCCTCCCAAAGTGCTGGGATTGCAGGCGTGAGCCATGCCCGGCCTCTTTCTTCTACAACTCTTAATTTAGTCTTCATTTCTTGGATGACTTTTGTGTTACTGTTCCATGTTTTTTTTTCCTGAATCTAGTCACCTCCTATTTAAGATCTTTCTATTTTTGTCTTTATTTTGATTTGTAGTATTTTTATGCCTGAAATTATTTAAAAGTTATATTTGAATATGTGTTGTCCTAGTGGTGGTGGAACAAAAATATTATGAAGTATTGACATGTAGGGGAGTGTCCTACTTTAAGCGGGTTGCACAAAAACCTTGATGTATGAGAGCAGGGAGACATGGGAATCAAAAGGAAGGCTGTATTACTGTTTGCCTGTATTTATAGCTTTTAAAAAAGTGTTTCCTTCTGCTGGCAGGTCTTGATTTTGATTTTTCTATTTTCTATTGTAAGTTTTTGTGGATATTGGATTCTTTTTCTGTTCATGATTATCCATTAGATTTTTCAGAACAAGTAATAGCCAGTGACTGTGTGGGAAGTGGTAGTGGGTGGCTTACTTTATTTCTTGGTGGCAGTCCCTTGTAGTCCCAGCTACTTGGGAGGCTGAGGCAGGAGAATGGTGTAAACCCGGGAGGCGGAGCTTGCAGTGAGCCGAGATCACACCGCTGCACTCCAGCCTGGGCGACAGAGCGAGACTCCGTCTCAAAAAAATTAATTAATTAGTTAATTAATCTTAAGAAAAAAGAGTTGTACAAGAGAAAAAAGATAACTGTAGTGACAGTTTATTACTTTATTTCCTCCTCTGCTACACTGAAGTTTAATTTCTTTAACAAACGGTGCCTTTTGTGGTTGTTAGCCTGGCTTGTCTTCTTTTTTTTTGAGATAGAGTTTCGCTCTTGTCACCCAGGCTGGAGTGCAGTGGCTTGATCTCAGCTCACTGCAACCTCCGCCTCCTGGGTTCAAGAGATCCTCCTGCTTCAGCCTCCTGAATAGCTGGGATTACAGTCACCTGCCACTACGCCCTGCTAAGTTTTATATTTTTAGTAGAGACAGGGTTTCCCCATGTTGGCCAGGCTGGTCTTGAACTCCTGACCTCAGGTGATCTGCCTGCCTTGGCCTCCCAAAATGCTGGGATTACAGGCGAGAGCCACAGCGCCCGGCCATGGCTTGTCTTCTTTTGATTCTTTGATTCTGTCTTGTTTCTGTAGGGCCCTTATCTTCAGCTGCTTTTTTCTTTCCCTTTATCATGAACAACCTTCCTTCAAAGGTGCTTCTCTCTACCTCAGAAGTGATTCCTTCCTAGAACTGCCTTTCTGGTTTCTTCGTGGTTTCCAAGCTCCTCCTTTTGTGCCCATCTCTGGCACTTTGAGCCATTAAGTTTTTTTGTGTGGCCTGCCTAAGGTAGGCCACTCTTCTTTGACAGGTCATTGTTTGATGATATTTAGTTCCACCACTACTAGGACCCTGAGTACTTTCCTTTTTTCCCCCGTGCTACCACTCTGGTTTGGCTCAGGATCTAATTCTGCTGATTTGGTATCTTTATTTAGCCACCTATGTGTTAATCCAGGGATTTGTATTCTCTTTCTCCTTTTTATGATGTAGTCATGAATGATGGGCATTTTTATTTGGTCTCTTTATCAATCTGTATGGGTCTTTGAAGGATGGGGAGAGACATTTAAATTCATACAGTTGCCATTACCTTTTAGAAACTGGCGTTCACATGAAAGAAAATTGTTTTGTGTATTTCCTTTAATCTAGATGCTAAAATAATTACACTTTATATCCTGTCTATTGCTATACTCTTTAAGTTTTACTTGATTACATTCTATTATAAATGTTATGACTTCTACATTTTTTGATTAATTGATTCTTCATTCACCCTTATCTTTATTGTCAAATTGGGTGTGAATTGTTCATTTTCAAGAATTATTAACCATAATAAATAATTTGGGGAGCTTTTTGAAAACACAATGGGATTTTGGAGAAGTAGAATCCAGTAATTTATATTTGAAATATTTATCATTTGATCCTCATAGTACACTCTAGGATGTTAAAAGAAAAACCCTAAAGAAATTAAACTGAACAGAGTTTAGTGAGCAAAGAATGATTCATGGATCAGGCAGCCCCTGAATCATAATAGATTCAGAGAAGCTGCAGCACTACTGGATGATTGAAGATTTATGGACAGAAGAAGGATAGTGACGTACAAAAAATGGAAGCGAGGTACAGAAACAGCAAGATTGGTTACAGCTCTGCTTTTGCCTTATTTGAATCTGGTTTGAACAGTTGATTGCCTTGGGCCAAAACTCAGTGAGTGGCACAAGAGTAGCCTGTAGTCTGTGTACACATCCAGTTAGGTTACAGTTCACCATGTATGGAGAAATTAGGCTGAATTAAAAATATGTGAGGAGGCAGCTTTAGATTAATCTTAATTTAACAAGGGTAAGAACCCCTACCCTAGGTTGAAGTGATGGTTAGTGCTCATATACTTTGTGAGATTATCCATGTAGTAATTTGTGGGTTTGTGATATGAAGAAATTAGACTTTCATGGTAATGATTTTTAATTATTACTTTATTTATGAGTGAAATAGTAGAGATAACTATCAGTGTGTCGACTTTATCATATAGTACATTCATGTAATAAATACTTTATTGAAAGGCTACTATGCATTAGATATTGTGCTACCAGAGATACAGAACTGAGAAGACGTCATCCCTGTACTCCTGTTCAAAGAGAGAGATGTGGAGACATACTGATAAACACTCAAAGTGTTACATAAGGGCTATGGGAGAGTGGACATGGGATACTTTAGGAGCTGATAAGAAGGTGGAATCAGGTACAGGTTACTCCTTTCTCTCCTCTTGTTTCTTCCTTCTTTCCGAAGAAATATTCATTGGGCGCTGAGTTGGGTGTTAGGGATAGAGTGGTGAACAGGGCAGTCATGGTCTCTGCTTTCAGAGTCCACACTGTTTCGAAACAGGGAGATGCCAGATTGTAAAAGGGAACCAGCATCCAGGGTACTACTGGAGTAGTAGGAAATAAGTTTCCTGGGGAAGATGATTTTTAAACTGTGAATCTTGAGTAAGTTAACCACGTGTAGAAGTTGGGGGAATGATCTTACAGGTTGCAAAGACTCAGACATGGGAGACTGTATAGTGCTTTTAAGTTAAAACCAGTTGTCTGATGTCCTGGGAATGTGGGGTATTGTGGAGATAGATGAATCTGAAAGGGAGATTTAGGGGGAGTCACAAAGGAATTTTGTGTTCTCTTTGCTATTGGAAAGATATGTTTAAGGATTCATATACCAAATACATCTGGGAGTGCAGTGATTAAATTGAGACTCTAAGAACAAATAGGTATGTGCTTATAGGGTTTGGAGGGCTGGGCAGAGAAATTCAGAGGTGGACAGGCATGAGAGAACATCTGCCATGTGCTGGTAATATAAGGCATTGTGGATCCTGGGAGCATAAAATGTGAGGTGAAGGGTAATGGAAGATGAGAGTGGGCAGTTAGGCAGTGAGAGGATCATGTAGGTTCATTTTGGCATGCAAAGGAGTTTATGTTTTATATTTTATTTGTAGGGAGCCACTAAAAATGTATCATACAATACCCATTCTAAAAATGAATTAAATATTAAGAAATCTAGAAAATATTTCATATGGCAACTTAATTCTATATTTTATCAAATAATAATTAAAACTCCAAAATTAATAAATCCTTATTTTGTTTTATTTTTAAATTTTCAGATAGAAAATCCTCGATACCTGAGACAGAAGCCTATCCCAGTTTCTCTGGTATGTGAGAAATCCATTGGACTTTTTCTAGGGGCAGGTATTTTAAAATAAAATAATCACCAAGTTATTTATAGAAAATAATGCAGATGTACATTAGGAAAGATAATTGAATTTTATCACTTGGAAGTGATTTTTTTCCTGCAATGTTAGTACTATTTTGGTATGGGCCGCAGGCAATTTAGGAGTTTTCTTTGGGATTAAGGATAAACCAGATCTCAAAACCTATTAAATAACTCCTGTTCATTCAGCAGATGACACCGAAATTCAGCCTGAGAAAATCCAGCAGTTTCCATGATGATCATTTTCTCTCTCGAATACGTGAGAAAGAGGTAGGATTGAGATATTGCTGATAAACCCAATTGATAATATAGTTTTAATATTTTATATAATCTAGGTTTTCAGGTTTTAGTTAAAATAATGGTATATTCTAGGAAGAGGTTACATTTGAAACAAATGTGAAACGTGATGCATGGTAGGCAGAGTTTGTCTTTCTGTTTTGTCTTTTGTTTTTTGTTTTTTTCTAGAGATAGAGTCTCTCTTTTGCCCGGCTGGAGTGCAGTGGTATGATCAGAGCTCACTGGGATCAAGCAGTCCTCCCATTTCAGCCTCCTAAGTAGCCAGGACTATAGTTGTGCCACCACGTCCAGCTAATTAAATTTTTTTTTTGGTAGAGATGGGATCTTACTGTTTTTCCCAGGCTGGTCTTGAGCTGTTGGCCTCAAGCGATCCTCCTGCCTTGACTTCTCAAAGCATTAGTATTACAGGCATGAGCCACCATACCTGGACAAAATAGTATATGTTTACTGTGTACAATGTGATGTTTTGAAATATGTACACATTGTCAAATGGCTAAATTGAGCTTGATATATGAATTACCTCACAGACTTATCATTTTTTTTGTAATGAGAATACTTAAAATGTACTCTCATAGTGATTTTTGAAATACAATCCATTGTTATTAACTAAAGTTGCTATGCTGTACAATAGATCTCTAGAACTGATTTCTTTCATCTAACTTAAATTTTGTATCCTTTGACCAGTATCTCCCAACTCCACTCCTTGTCGCCTGGCCTCATAACCACCATTTTTTTACTTTTGTAAGTTCGTCTTTTTTGGAATCCACATATAAGTGAGATCATGTGGTATTTGCCTTTCTGTGCCTGGCTTATTTCACTTAACATAGTGTTCTCTAGGTTCATCCATGTTGTACTAAATGACAAGACTTCCTTCTTTTTGAAAACTGAATAACATTTCATTGTGTGTGTGTGTATATGTGTGTGTGTATATATCACATTTTCTTCATTTATTTGTTGATGGACGCTTTATATTGATTCTATATCTTGGCTATTGCTGCAGTGAACATTGGGATGCAGATAGCTCTTCAATATACTGATTTCATTTTCTTTGGATTTATACCTAATAGTGAGATTGTTGGATCATATATTTCTATTTTTAATTTTTCAAGGAACCTTCATGTTGTTTTTCTATAATGACTGCACTGATTTACATTACTGCTAACACTGGGCAAGGGTTCTCTTTTCTCCACATCCCCTCTAATACTGATCTTTTTACTTTTTGGGCCGCTGGGGCGCCAATATCCAATTCCTAGCCAGGAACCTTAGTCTGTAGGGGCTGGTCTGGCTGTTTTTGTTGATAGCCCTTCTAATAGGTGTGACGTGATATCTCAATATTGTTTTAATTGGCATTTCTCTGATGATTAGGAATGTTGGGCAGTTTTTCATGTATCTGGTGGCTATTTGCATGTCTTCTTTTGAGAAATGTCTCTTCAGATCCTTTGCCCATTTTAAAATCAGGTTATTAGTGTTCTTACCATTGAGTTGTTTGAGTTCCATATATATTTTGGATATTAACCCCTTATTCAATATATGGCTTGCAAATATTTTTCTTATTGTGTAGGCTGTCTTTTTACTCTGTTGATTGTTTACATCTTTTTATATTGTATAGAAAGAAATTGTGGCTATGATATTTAAACAATATATTATCTTCATACTAAAGATATAAGTCATTTCCACAACATTATATTATTAGAGTATTCTGTATTTGACTGCTTACTGTTACTGGTGAGTTTTATCCTTTTATATGTATTTTTTTGTTATTCATTAGTGTCTTCTTCTTTAAGCATCAAGATTTCACTTGAGCATTTTTGTCAGACAAGTCTAGTGGTCATGAACTCCCTAAGGCTTTTTTGTGTCTTGGTACATTTTTATCTTTTCTTTATTTCTCAAAGACTGCTTTGCCACTCACAATATTCTTAGTTGGCAGTTATTGTCTTTCAGTACTTGGAATATGTCATTTTACTCTTTTCTGGCCTGTAAGATTTCCTCCATGAAATCCACTGCTAGTCTTACTGGAAGTCTCTTGTATATAACTTGCTTTTCTCTTGATATTTTCAGAATCCTCCATTTGTTCTTTATATTTGACAGTTTGATTGTAACGTGCCTTGGTATAGTCTTGCTTGAATTAAATCTGATTGGAGACTTTTGACCTTTTTGTACCAGGATATATATATATATATATTTCCCTCAATTTGGAAAGTTTTTAGCTATTATTTCTTTAAACTTTCTACAACTTTGTCTCTTTTTTCTTCTTTAGCTCCTATGACTTGAATATTTGTTCTTTTGATCCTATTCCATATGTCCCGTAAACTTTCTTCATTCCTTTCCAGTCTTCTTCCTATTTCTTCTCTGACTGCGTATTTTCTAATAGCCTGTATATTTGAGTTTACAGATTTTTTTTTTGTCTTGCTTGATCAATTTGGTTGTGAATGCTTTCTGTTATATTTTTCTTTTCATTCATTTTTCAGCTCCAGAATTTGATTTTTAAAAAAATTTCTCTGTTAAATTTCTCATTTTGTACACTTACTGTTTTTCTGATTTTGTTAAATTATTTCTCTGTATTTTCTTGAAGCTGACTGAGCTTCCTTAAAACCATTAGTGTGAATTATTTGTCAGGCAGTTTATATATTTTCATTTCTTCAGGGTCAGCTATTGGGAGATTATTTTCTTTTGCTGGGGTTATGTCTCCTTGTTTTTTTATGTTGCTTGTTGCTTTATGTTGGTGTCTGCACATTTGAAGAAGTAGGAAATTACTATAGTCTTTGTAGACTGGCTTCATTTGAGAAAGCCAGTCACTATTCAGCCTGTCCAGAAATTCTGGGCAGGCTGTTTGGCCTATTGGTAGGCTCTCTCCTACAGTCCTCAGGCAGAGTCAGAAAGTGGGTGGGCCTGGTATCTTGGTCCTCATGTTTGAGCTTGGAGCCTGGATCCACTGGGTAGATGTGTTGTTTTGGTCCATGGGAGTGAGTTTGGAGTTTGGGTCTGTATGGTAAGCCTGAAATCTGTATCCACCAGGGCTAGCCTGAAGCCTGGATCCACAAGGGCTGACCTGGTTCTAGGGTGGGTTTAAGCCAGAATCTGCAGGGGCCGGACAGGTTCTGGGATGGGCCTGGTTCTTTGGTTCACTGGGACAGACGTGGGGCCTGAGTGTGCAGGGGTGGGCTTGGGTCATGATTCTGTAGGGATGGACCTGGAATCTTAGTTTCTGAGGGCTGGCTTGGCACCAGAGTTTATTGGGATGAGCCTGGACCCTGGGTCCGTTAGTCAGGCCTGGACCCTGAGTCTCCTGGAATGTGGGATCACAGGGGTTAATATGGATATTGGGGCCCCAGCGGCCAGCCTGGGATCTGGGCCAGAGGTGTTGACTGGGAGGTTGGGTGGGTCTAAAGCATGGGATTGTGTTGGCTGACCTGGCTCTGAATCCTGGGTTATGCTTGGAGCCTGGGGCCAGATGGGCTGGCCTGTCATTGGGTATGTCTGGAACCTATATTCACATGGGCCAGCATGGAGGCTGAGTCTGTGGGTGCTGGCCTGATGACTAGGGATTCTGGGGGCTCGCCTGGTTCCTGGGTAGGCCTGAAACCTGAAGTCGTCGGGGCCAGCGTTGTGCTGTGAATAGTCTGGAGCACAAAGTCGCTGGGCCCGCCTGGCAGTGTGGTGAGTCCAGAGACTGAGTCTGCTGGGCTGGCTTTGGAACCTGGGACTGTGGGATCTTGCATTGTGCCAAGTTAGGCCTAGAGGTTCAGTCTATGGGTACTGACCTGGAGTCTTGGGTCTTGGGAGCTGACCTGGAGCCTGGGGCTACAGAGGCTAGCCAGGAACCTTAGTCTGTAAGGGCTGGTCTGGCTCTGGGGTGGAGCTGAAGCATAGGCTGCTGGGGTCAGTCTAGCACTAGGGTTAGTTTGGATGCTGTGGCTGCTGGGATCGGCATGGGGTGGGGGTGGACCCGGGGACTAAATCTACTGGGCCACTCTGGAGCCTGGGGCTGTGAGATTTTCCTTGTACCAGGGTGGATTTGCAGGGTCAGTCATGGGGTACTGGCTGGGAGTCTAGGGCTGAAGAGTCCTGCCTGGTCCTGCGTTTTACTGGGACTGACCGGGCATTGGGGTCTGAATTACGTCTAGTGCTCACCTTTCTTTCCTCCTCCCAAGTGGAGGGTCTCTCCAAGCTTTACTGTCTGGAGTTGGGGGAGGGGTGATGTGAGTATTTTAAAATCTGCAGCCTCAGACTGCAGAGTAAAACTGTCCTTTCTACATTCTGTGTTATGTCTTTTCCTATTTTGTGCTATATTTCACCTTGTTTGCTTACCTCTTATGAAGGTATTTTTGTTCATGTTTATGTTCAAATTGATTTTTCTGTGGAGGGACAAGGGCTTGAAAGTCCTAGTCTGTCATCTTGCTGACATCAGACTCAGGGTTTTCTTTCTTGTGTAATCCTGGTGTTAAAAAACTGTTGTAATAAAAGCAAATGACATTTTAAAAAGCAAATTGGGAGTAATATTTCTTATACTCAGACATACCTTCCTTTGAGCTCTTGTTTTGAATTTCTTTTTCTAAAAATTGTCATTCATTAATTATAAAAATCATTTTGAGTCATTCCCAACTATTTTTCCTTTTAATTTTATTTTGTATTAATTCTTACTATTGAGGCTGCTTACCATAAAATAATTAAACGAACTGAAAGGAAGTGGTCACTTGAAAATTTTGTTGATGACAACTTGGGGCAGGAGTCAACATATCAATGCCACCCACATGTGTTTTCAAAGAAAAAACATTTGAAGCTATCATGCATTGCATCAGAAATTCATTTTTAAATGTGTTTGATTTTATTTTTCCTAAATCCTTATGTTTTTGTTTTTCTTTTGGGCATACTATAAAAATATTTGAGGCATCATTGAGAAGTTTGCATTTAATCATAAACTTATTCCATATATTAAAATATATTCACTGTACATTTTTCTAAAATAATCCTTTGTGCAATTACATAGTCATTTCTGACTTATTTTGATGAAGTTTTTTAATCATATTTTTCTCCATTGTACAATATTTAAAAGTATCTGCTGATTTGCCCCTGTGTAAAAACTATGTTAATTTCATCTATCTTTTAAATTAGCATGTCTAATTATAAAAGAAAGTATTTATTATTAAAGACACTTTGGGAAATAGAGACATATGTAAGGAGGGAAATAAAATCACCTATAGAATCAACACCTAGAAATAAAAAATACTGGTAATATATTCTATGTTTTTTTCTTCTTTTCTCTGTGTGTTCTATAAACATATGTTTTTCTTTAGAAAATTGGTATGGCCAGGCATGGTCGTTCACGCCTGTAATCCCAGCACTTTAGGAGGCCGAGGCGGGCGCTCACCAGGTCCGGAAATCGAGACCATCCTGGCTAACACGGTGAAACCCTGTCTCTACTAAAAAAATACAAAAAATTACTTGGGCTTGGTGGCGGGTGCCTGTAGTCCCAGCTACTAGGGAGGCTGAGGCAGGAGAACGGAGTGAACCTGGGAGGCGGAGCTTGCAGTGAGCTGAGATCGCGCCACTGCACTCCAGCCTAGGCGACAGAGTGAGACTCCGTCTCAAAAAAAAAGAAAATCTTATGTCTACTTGTTTAAATCCCTTTTATTCAACATTCAATTGTCGGTATACGGATGAATGCTCTTCTGTTTTGAAGTTTGTTAGAGCCTTACATGTCCCTATAAAACAACTCTTGTGCATGTTCTCATCTAAAAATGTCTTTATTGTTGCTGGGTAATATTTTTAAAACCATAAATAGTATTCTTTTAAGTGAGTCAACTTTATTTAAAATTAAATATTAGCTCTCAAGTATTTAATCATCACTTTCTCAACTCATTCTTCAGAGATAATTATTGCTGAAAATTTAATGGATAGTCTCTTTAAAATTCTTAGGATTACTTCATTCTTAAGTAAAATTAGATCATATACTACATATAGACCATTTCATTGCTTTTTTTTGAGACTGAGTCTCGCTCTGTCACCCAGGCTGGAGTACAGTGGCATAATTTCAGCTCACTGTAACCTCTGCCTCCCGGATTCAAGCGATTCTCCTTCCTCAGCCTCCTGAGTAGCTGGGATTACAGGTGTGCACCACCATGCCCGCTATTTTTTGTATTTTTAGTAGAGACGCGGTTTCACCATGTTGCTCAGGCTGGTCTCAAGCTCCTGACCTTATGATCCATCTGCCTCGGCCTCCCAAAGTGTTGGAATTATAGGCGTGAGCCACCGTGCCTGGCCTATTTCATTGCTTTTTGACTGACATATATATTCTGATGATTTTTTCCATATCAGAAATATCACCCCATTCTTATTCATAATTGCATAAATTTTATTTTACTGATATGTCACATTTTATTAAGCTATTGATGCATATAGGCCGTTTAGAGTATTTTTCTATAACAAATGGTATTTCAAGAATACCCCTGTCCATATCTTTGTGTATTATGTGTCTTTTCTTGCAGAATAAATTATGTGAAATGGAATAGCTCAGTCACAGGGTGGCACATTTACATTTTAGATTGACATTGACAAGTTGTCCTTAAAATAAGGTTATGTCTGCGTAGGGCTGCAGGCATGGGAGTGCATGGAGTGTTGGCTAGTGGATATAGAGTTTCTTTTTAGGATGATTAAAATGTTCTAAAATTAGATTGTGCTAATGGTTGTATAACTCTCTGATATATTAAAAACCTTTGATTTGTATTGTTCAAATGTTTGAATTTTATGATATATAAATTATATTTCAATAAAGCTGTTAAAAAGGGTTATGTCTATTTAAGTAAGCATTAATAGTATAGAGAGTCTCTTTTTCCATTTTGTTATTAATGCTGGAGCAATTTGCATGTTAAAGTATCACTTCTTTTTTATATGTCTTTCAAGTATTTTTCTCTGTAAATGTCTTTTGATTTATGCTACTTTTTAGTGTAGAGAAGGTTTCTTCTATTTTTAACTTTTTAAAATTAATTTTGAATTTTTGTGGGTACATAGTAGGTGTATATATTTGTGGGTTACATGAGATATTTTGATACAGGCCTGTGATGCATAATAATCACATCAGCATAAATGGGGTATCCATCATCTGAGGCATTTATCCTTTGTGTTACAAACAATCTATACTCGTTTAGTTATTTTAAAATGTACAATTAAATTATTTTTTGACTATAGTCACCTTATTGTTCCAGCAAATTATAGGTCTTCTTCATTCTTTCTACTTTTTATACCCATTAACCATCCCAACTCCCCTGCTACCTTTCCACCACCCTTCCCACCCCTTAATAACCATCATTCTATTCTCTACCTCCATGAGTTCAATTGTTTTTAATTTTTAGCTTCCACAAATAAATGAGAACATATGAAGTTTGTCTTTCTGTGCTTGGCTTATTTCACTGAACATAGTGACCTCCAATTCTATCCATGTTGTTGCAAATGACAGGATCTCATTCTTTTTAATGGCTGAGTAGTACTCCATTGTGTATGTGTACCACATTTTCCTTATCCATTCATCTGCTGATGGATACTTAGCTTGCTTCTAAATCTTCACTATTGTTGTTAGTGCTGCAATAAACATGGGAGTGCAAATATCTCTTCAATATACTGATTTTCTTTTTTTAGAGTATATACCTTGGAGTGGGATTAGTGGATTGGTAGTTCTATTTTTATTTTCTTTTGAGGAACCTCCATTGTGGTTGTATTAATTTACATTCCCACCAACCCAGTGTGCAAGGGTTCTCTTTTTTCCACATCATTGCCAGCATTTGTTATTACTTATCTTTTGGATAAAAGGCATTTTAACTGGACTGAAATGATATCTCATGGTAGTTTTGATTTGCATGAGAAGTTTTCTTTTAAATAGTCGCATCTGTCAGCCTTTTCTCTAGGCTTCTGGTTTTTATATTATGCTTAGAAAAGCCTTTCACCTTCCAACATAACAAAAAATTACCTCTTTTTTTTTGGTCTGTTTAAAAATTTTATTTTTCTATTTAAATATTAGATATCTTTCAGAGGTTTTGCTGTAAATACTGATAATAATCTTTGTTGGTCAGTTCTTTTTTTTGTTTTGTTTTGTTTTGTTTTGTTTTTGGAGATGGAGTCTCGCTCAGTCGCCCAGGCTGGAGTGTGGAGTGCAGTGGCGCCATCTCAGCTCGCTGCAACCTCCACCTCCCAGGTTCAAGCAACTCTCCTCCCTTAGACTCCTGAGTAGCTGAGATTACAGGTGCTCACTGCCATGCCCTGCTATTTTTTTTGTATTTTTAGTAGAGATGGAGTTTCACTGTGTTGCCCAGGCTAGTTTCAAACACCTGAGCTCAGGCAATCTGCCTGCCTTGGCCTCCCCAAGTGCTAGGATTACAGGCATGAGTCACCACACCTGACCTCATTAGTCAGTTCTTAATGGTATAAAATAAAAATTTAGGAGTTTGAAATACTTATATTAAAGGATCCAGTAAGTCTGGAGATAATTGATACCAATGTTGTACTGATTGTAGAGTTCATCTGTGTCATTGTATTAGTCCGTTCTCATGCTGCTAATAAAGACATACCCAAGGCCAGGTAATTTATAATGAAAAAGAGGTTTAATGGACTCATAGTTCCATATGGCTGGGAGGCCTCACAATCATGGTGAAAGGCAAAAGAGGAGCAAAGGCACATCTTACATGGCGGCAGGTGAGAGAGCATGTGCGGGAAAACTGCCCTTTATAAAACCATCAGATCTCATGAGACTTACTCACTATCATGAGAACAGCATGAGGAAAATCTGACCTGATGATTCAGTTGCCTCTCACTGGGTCCTTCCCATGACACATGGGAATGATGGTTGCTACAGCTAAAGATGATATTTGGGTGAGGACACAGCCAAACCATATCAATCATGAAGCATTTATTAAAGTATTTAATTTTGTTGAAGTTTTAGATAGTCTTAAAATATTTAACTAGCCTTTAGAAATGGAGCTATTTAATAAACTACAACTTCCATTTTAGATTCATAATTGTTCAGAAGATACCTTAGATGTTACATGAGTAAAATATGTAAAATTACTAATTGAATTAATGCAATTATTTAACCTAATTTACTAATTAATATTAATTTAATATTACTATTAATATTGAATTTTATTGGAGTTAAAGAATTACAGTGGTTTGTTTTGGTGGCTACAGATACACATATAAAAATTTTTTTTTTGAGACAGAGTCTTGCTCTGTCGCCCAGGAGTACAATGGCTCAGTCTTGGCTCACTGCAACCTCTGTCTCCTGGGTTCAAGTGATTCCTGTTCCTCAGCCTTCCAAGTAGCTGGGATTACAGGCACACGCCACCACGTCCAGCTAGTTTTTGTAGTTTTAGTAGACACAGGTTTCGCCATGTTGGCCAGGCTGGTCTTGAACTCCTAACCTGAGGTGATCCACTGCCTCAGCGTCCCAAAGTGCTAGGATTACAGGCATGAGCCACCGCACCTGACCCACATATTAAATATTTTAAGATATTCTTAAAAATTTTCGATTTATTTTGGACATATTTCTCATATGTTATGGGGAAACGTATGTTCAGTGACAGTGATCCTTTATTTTAACTTTAGCCTATCACTCACAAACATACTTGGACTTGCTTGCCTTTGTAATTGCTAACACATTTTCTCTGATATCGACATCACAGAACTGTGTGACAGTGAGCATCATCAAGCAGTGGGTCTTTCTTTCTTTCCTTCTTTTTTTAGTAATCTGAAAAAAGGCTTTTTGACATTATGACATTTGGAAAAGTGTTTTCACTGAAAATGAAAGAAGAGACAACACAACAAGAAGAGGTCAATTTTCAGAGCAACTGTCAGTTTTCAGAGAACAGATGGTAGAAATGGCTCCTTTGGTAAAAGGTGAAGGATTTATACAATCTGAAGAGAAACCAGAGTATAAAATTCCTCTTTTTGTGAAATGAAATAGAAAATTTCCTTTGAACTTTCTTTTCACTCATATTGAATGTTTCCATCTATTGCCTAAAAAGAGATGTTGCTTCTTTCTTACATGCCAAGTAGGCCTTTTTTTTTTTTTTTTTTTTCCTGAGATAGAGTCTCGCTCTGTTGCCCAGGCTGGTGTGCAGTGGCACGATCTTGTCTCACCACAACCTCCGCCTCCTGGGTCCATGCCAGTCTCCTGCCTCAGCCTCCCGAGTAGCTGGGACTACAGATGCTTGCCACCATGCCCAGCTAATTTTTGTATTTTTAGTAGAGACAGCGTTTCACCATGTTGGCTAGGCTGGTCTTGAACTCCTGACCTTGTGATCCGCCTGCCTCGGCCTCCCAGAGTGCTGGGATTACAGGCCTGAGCCACTGTACTCGGAATTAGGCCTTTTTTTTTTTTTTTGTCTATGAGTCTGTTGGTCAAATGTATAATTTAAATAACTCTAGGATAAAGAAAGCCACAGTTATTAACATAATAAATGAGAGAACAGGTATAGATTTCTTATGAAATATAGCATTCAGATATGCACAATGTCACATAATTTGATAAATAATTGTACAAAGGAATGCCATTGTAAATGCCACCCAGGTAAGAATTAGGTAATTGCCAATATCCTAAGAAGCCTCCTGTCTGACCATTTGTAATCATACTCTCTTCTATCTTTCCTAGAAGTAACCACTATTCTGATTTTTCTGATAATTTTCACCTATTTGTTTTTTTAATATTGATTTTAGCATTAATACCTGCATCTTTGAAAATTGAAATATTTTTATTTTACCAGATTTTGAACTTTGTATGAAGAAAACTAAACTTTTGGTTTATTTTTATTTTTTATTTTATTTATTTATTTCTTTTATTATACTTTAAGTTCTGGGGTACATGTGCAGAATGTGCAGGTTTGTTACATAGGTACACACGTGCCATGGTGGTTTGCTGTACTCATCAACCCGTCATCTACATTAGGTGTTTCTCCTAATGTTATCCCTCCCCCAGCCCCCCATCCCCCGACATGCCCCAGTGTGTGATGTTCCTCTCCCTGTGTCCATGTGTTCTCATTGTTTAACTCCCACTTATGAATAAGAACATGCAGTGTTTGGTTTTCTGTTCTTGTGTTAGTTTTCTGAGAATGACGGTTTCTAGCTTCATCCATGTCCCTGCAAAGGACATGAATTTATCCTTTTTTATGGCTGCATAGTTTTCCATGGTGTATATGTGCCACATTTTCTTTATCCAGTCTATCATTGATGGGCATTTGGGTTGGTTCTAAGTCTTTGCTATTGTGAACAGTGCTGCAATAAACATATGTGTTCATGTGTCTTTATAGTAGAATGATTTATAATCCTTTGGGTATATACCCAGTAATGGGAATGCTGGATCAAATAGTATTTCAGGTTCTAGATCCTTGAGTAATCGCCACACTGTCTTCCTTAATGGTTGAACTAATTTACACTCCCACCAACAGTGTAAAAGTGTTCCTGTTTCTCCACATCCTCCCAGCATCTGTTGTTTTCTGACTTTTTAATGATTGCCATTATAACTGGTGTGAGGTTGTGTCTCTTTGTGGTTTTGATTTGCATTTCTCTAATGACCAGTGATGTTGAGCTTTTCTTCGTATGTTTGTTGGCCATATAAGTGTCTTCTAAGAAGTGTCTGTTCATATCCTTCGCCCACTTTTTGATGGGGTCGTTTGTGTTTTTTCTTGTAAATTTGTAAAATTGTTTGTTGTAGATTCTGGATATTAGCCCTTTGTCAGGTGGATAGATTGCAAAAATTTTCTGCTATTCTGTAGGTTGCCTGTTCACTCTGATGATAGTTTATTTTGCTGGGCAGAAGCTCTTTAGTTTAATTAGATCCCATTTATAAATTTTGGCTTTTGTTTCTATTGCTTTTGGTGTTTTAGTCATGAAGTCTTTGCCCATGCCTATGTCTTGAATGGAATTGGCTAGGTTTTCTTCTAGGGTTTTTATGGTTTTCGGTCTTACGTTTAAGTCTTTAATCCATCTTGAGTTAATTTTTGTATGAGGTGTAAGGAAGGGGTCCAGTTTCATTTTTCTGCATATGGCTAGCCAGTTTCCCCAACACCATGTATTAAATAGGGAATCCTTTCCCCATTGTTTGTTTTTTTTTGGGGGGGGGGTTGTCAAAGATCAGATGGTTCTAGATGTGTGGGGTTATTTCTGAGGTCTCTGTTCTGTTCCATTGGTCTATCTACCTGTTTTGGTACCAGTAACATGCTGTTCTGGTTACTAGCCTTGTAGTATAGTTTGAAGTCAGGTAACATGATACCTCCAGCTTTGTTCTTTTTGCTTAGGATTGTCTTGGCTATACGGGCTCTTTTTTGGTTCCATGTGAAATTTAAAGTAGTTTTTTTCTAATTCTGTGAAAAAAAGTCAATGGTAGCTTGATGGGGATAGCATTGAATCTATAAATTACTTTGGGCAGTATGGCTATTTTCATGATATTGATTCTTTCTATCCATGAGCATGGAATGTTTTTTCATTTGTTTGTGTCCACAGAGAACTAAACTTTTGATATTCTTTTATGTCTTGCTTCTTTTGCTCAATAGTATATTAGAGGCATTCATCCATGTTGTGCCATATAATTGTAATAGGTTTGTTTGCACTGTTTTCTGTTTAATGAATGTCACATTTCTTGCCTTTTTTTGATAAAGTTACTCTAATTTTTTGCCTTTACAAATAATAATTCTATGAATAACCTTATATGTGTATCCTGATATACATATGCAAGAGTAGAAACAGGGTTTTACCATGTTGATCAGGTTGGTCTTGAACTACTGACCTCAGGTGATCCACCCACTTCAGCCTCCCACAGTGTTGGGATTATAGGCATGAGCCACAGTGCCCTGCAGCATTCCTTTTTTTTTTAGCAGCCTTGCCAGTATGTTAAGTATCATTATTATTTTTGTCCTTTTACTAATAGCCATTCTTACTGGTGTGAAATTGCATCTCATTGTGGTTTTGATTTGCATTTCTCTGATGATTAGTGATGTTTCATATGTTTGTTGGCCCCTCGTATGTCTCAGCAGAAATCCTACAAGCTAGAAGGGATTGGGGCCCTATCTTCAGCCTCCTCAAACAAAACAATTATCAGCCAAGAATTTCGTATCCAGTGAAACTAAGCATCATATATGAAAGACAGATGCAGTCTTTTTCAGACAAACAAATGTTGAGAGAATGCGCCACTACCAAGCCACCACTACAAGAACTTCTAGAAGGAGCTCTAAATCTTGAAACAAATCCTAGAAACATATCAAAACAGAATCTCTTTAAAGCATAAATCACACAGGACCTATAAAACAAAAATACCAGTTAAAAAACAAAAATGAAAACAAAAAACAAACCCAAAGTGTGCAGGCAACAAAGAGCATGATGAATGCAATGGTACCTCACATTTTAATACTAACATTACATGTAAATGGCCTAAATGCTCCACTTAAAAGATATAGAACTGGCTGGGTGCAGTGGCTCACGCCTGTAATCCCAGCACTTTGGGAGGCTGAGGTGGGTGGATCATGAGGTCAGGAGTTCAAGACCATCATGGCCTATCTGATGAAACCCCGTCTCTACTGAAAATACAAAAATTAGCCGGGCATGGAGGCGCACGTCTGTAGTCCCAGCTACTTGGGAGGCTGAGGTAGGAGAATCCCTTGAACCCGGGAGGTGGAGGTTGCAGTGAGCTGAGATCATGTCACTGCACTTCAACATAGAAACAAAGTGAGACTCTGTCTCAAAAAAAAAAAAAAAAAAGATACAAAACCACAGAATAGAACAGAATAGAGGACCCAAAAATAAATACTTACAGCCCACTAATCTTTGACAAAGCAAACAAAAACATAAAGTGGGGAAAGGACACCCTTTTCAACAAATGGTGCTGTGATAATTGACTCGCCACATGTAGGAGAATGAAACTGGAACCTCATCTCTCACCTTACATGAAAATCAACGAAGATGGATTAAGGACTCAATCTAAGACCTGAAACTATACAAATTCTAGAAGATAGCACTGGAAAACCCCTTCTAGATGTTAGCTTAGGCAAGGATTTCGTGACCAAGAACCTCAAAAACAAAGATAAATAGTTGGGACTTCATTAAACTAAAGAACTTTTGCACGGTAAAAGGAATAGTCAGCAGGGTAAACAGCTCACAGAGTGGGAGAAAGTCTTCGTAATCTATATATCGACGACAGTGTGCCTAGGTGATGATCCTTTTGCGATTAATTTCCCAAGTGTTCTTTGTGCTTCTTGTATTTGGATGTCCAGGTCTCTAGAAAGGCCAGGGAAGTTTTCCTCGATTATTCCCCCAAATATGTTTTCCACACTTTTAGATTTCTCTTCTTCCTCAGGAATACCGATTATTCTTAGGTTTGGTTGTTTAACATAATCCCAGGCTTCTTGGAGCCTTTGTTCATATGTTCTTATTCTTTTTTCTTTGTCTTTGTTGGATTGGGTTAATTCGAAGACCTTGTCTTCAAGCTCTGAATTTCTTTCTTCTTTTTGTTCAATTCTATTCTATTGCTGAGACTTTGCAGAGCATTTTGCATTTCTCTAAGTGTGTCCAATGTTTCCTGAAGTTTTGATTGGTTTTCCTTTATGCTATCTATTTCCTTGAATATTTCTCCCTTCACTTCTTTTATCGCTTTTTTGGATTTCCTTGCATTGGGCTTCGCCTTTCTCTGATGCCTCCCTGATTAGCTTAGTAACTAACCTCCTGAATTCTTTTTCAGGTAAATCAGGGATTTCTTCTTAGTTTGGATCCATTGCTGGTGAGCTAATGTGATTTTTTGGGGGATTAAAGAGGCTTGTTTTGTCCTATTATCAGAGTTGATTTTCTGGTTCCTTCTCATTTGGGTAGGTGCTGTCTGAGAAAAGTCTAGGACTGAAGGCTGTTGTTCAGATTCTTTTGTCCCATGGGGTATTCCCTTGGTGTAGTACTCTCCACCTTCTCCTATGGATGTGGCTTCCAGTGAGCCAAGCTGCAGTGATGGTTATCTCTCTTCTGGGTCTAGCCACCCAGCGAGTCTCCCTGGCTCTGGGCTGGTACTGGGGGTTGTCTGCACAGAGTCCTGTGATGTGAACTATGGGTCGCTCAGCCATGGATACCGGCACCTGTTCTGGTAGAGGTGGCATGAGGGTGAAATGGACTCTGTGAGAGTTCTTAGCTTTAGTGGTTTACAGTTCTATTTTGTGCTGGTTGGCTTCCTGCCAGAGGGTGACACTTTCCAGAGAGCATCAGCTGTGGTACTATGGCGAGAAACCAGTGGCGGACGGGGCCCTAGAACTCCCAAGGGTATGTGCTCTCTGTCTTCAGCTGCCAGGGTGGATAGGGAAGGCCCAGCAGGTGGGGGCAGGGCTAGGTGTGTCTGAGCTCAGACTCTGCTTAGGCAGCTCTTACTGCGGCTGCTATGGGCTAAAATTATGCATCGTTACCATATCAAAGTCAGTTTTTAGTGTCAATATTGTGCCGCTTACACTGGACTTTTCCCATTTTTAAATTTCCACCTCATAAATCTAATAACTTTAAAACAGTATAATCTAATTTAACCCTACAATCATTTGTGCTATTGTCATAATTCTAAATACCTGATGAAACCTAACTTTCAAGGTTGTTGTATTGTCTTTAAATAGTTGTGTTTTGGGGAATTATGAGAAGATAAAAATGGCTTTTATGTATCTCCGCTTACATACTATTTCTAGTACTTTCCTTCATTTCAGAGTTTCTAAGTTTTCATCTTTAAGAATACCTTTTATTATTTGTTTTAGTGCAATTCTATTGGTGATATGTCATCTGAATTTCATCTGAATTTTTCTTTTAGCACTTCTAAGATATTATTCCTTTGTCCTCCGGTTTCTATTGTTTCTGCTGGAGAGCTTGTTGTTTCTCTGCATGTAATGCCTCTTTTCCTCTGACTGCTTTTAAGATTTTTCTTTTTCTTTTTTTTTCTTTTTTAGACAGAGCCTCACTCTGTCACCAGGCTTGAGTGCAGTGGTGCGATCTTGGCTCAGTGCAACCTCCGCCTCCTGGGTTCAAGCGATTCCCCTGCTTCAGTCTCCCGAGTAGCGGGGACTACAGGCACATGCCACCACACCCAGCTAATTTTTGTATTTTTAGTAGAGATGGGATTTCACCATGTTGGCCAGGATGGTCTTGAGCTCCTGACGTCATTATCTGCTCACCTCAGCCTCCCAAAGTGCTAGGATTACAGGCGTGAGCCACCGCACCCGGCCAAGATTTTTCTTTTTGTTTTTGGTTTTCAACAGTTTGTGATGTTTCTAGGTGCTGTTTTCTTGCATTTATCCTGCATAGAGTTCATTGAGCATCTTGTTCTCTAACTCAGTATTTTTTTGTTTTATCAAACCTGGGAAATTTTTGGCTATTATTTCTTTAAATAGTTTTTCCCTGTTCTTACTTGCTTCTGTAGGAACCCCAATTACATGTATATTAGACTCTTGGATTTTGTTTCACAGTTTCCAAAAGTGTTACTGATTTTTAAAAATAAATTCTTCAATCTTTTTTTCTCTCAGAGAATTTCTGTAGTTCTGTCATCAAATTTACAGACTCCTTTATCTGCTCTGTCTAATCTGTTAAGCTCATCTAGTGAATTTTTTTCCATTGAATTATTGCACTTTTCAATTCTGGAATTTTCATTTGTTTCAATTTTATAATTTCCATTTATCTGCTGAGATCCCCTATCCGTTCTCTCATTGAAATAATATTTTCCTTTAATTTTTAAATATGTTTTCCTTTAGTTCTTTGAAAGTATTTATGTAAACTTCTTTAAACTCTTGTGTGCTGAAGTAGGGTCATCTTGGGCCTTATTCTTTTTTATATTGATTTTGCCTATGGACAAAATTTTGATTTCTTTTTTATTTTTTTGGCACATCTTTATTACTTTCTAGATAATGGATCTTGCGGTTGTTACCTTGTAGGGACTCAGGATTCTGTTATTTTTTTCCATAGAATATTTTTGTTGTTGTTGTTCTTATAGGCTGTTCAATTAATAGTTAATCACCGTTAAGTTGTGTAGATTTGGTTTTTACATTCTGTTAAGGCAAATACATAGAAAGCCAAAGATACTATCCAACCCCATGGGACCTGTGTTACAAACTAGCTTTCTGAGGCTTGCTTTCGGTCCTTGGAGGCAGGTTTAGCGTAGTCCAGAGGTGTGGCCTTTATATTGTTTCAGCTGAATTGCCAGGTATTTGCAAGTTAAGAAGTCTTTGGCACCTCCCAGCACTTTAACCTGTAGCAGCTGTTACATTTTCTACTTTGTAGCAGTAACGTTTTGTTATTCACCCAGGGCGCACATATTCCAGCCTTCAGCCTGTGCTTGAGGAGTGACAGGGAAATCTTCTGGGCAGCTTATATCTCTCTAGTGCCCTGCATTTAAGATTCTTTAACTGCCCTGAGCTCTGACCTCTGCCTTCTCAGCTCAGTAGGCCTGTGGTGCTCTACATGGACTCCAGTTGTTGTACCCAGGCAGAAAGCTGGGACTATCGTGGGCTTCAATTTGTGAGGATCACAGTACTGCATTGCCCGTTGTCCAGTCCTTGAGAACGGTTCTCTCATATATTTTATCCCATTTTATGGTTAACAGTGGGAGGTTAGTGTGATACCCTACTTCATTATAGCCTGAAGTAGATCTGCAAGCCTAATTTTTACATCTTAAATTTGAAATTGATAATGTATATTCTGATCTCAGAAAAAGAAAACTTAAATGTTTTTTGAAGTCAGGCTTCCTTGGAGGTCAAACTAATTAGAAATGTTTTTCAATTTCAGTCTATATAGATGAACACATAGGTACGTATCCATATTTATATCTACATCTGTATCTAAATCTGTATCCTTATATTGTCTTTATATACTATAGTAATAAGATTGTTTCCATATTCTAATCTTGATGTTTTATCAGGCATCATGCCCTAGTTGTCCATAATACATTTAGGATTTCTATCCTAGAGTACAGGGTGGAAATATAGAGCTATTCTGTGGCATTAAGGTAAGAGTTTCCAGAGATGAGATACTCTTACCTTTTTAAAAGGATGGCAGTGGAGAGACTTTCTTTGTAATATCACCCTTATAATAACTTGGTGCTCACTATCTTAACCAAGTTACTGAATTGTACATTGGAGATATTGGGCCAAACTAGCCTCCTTCTAATACGATGCAATGAAAAAGGACACAGTATCACTTTAGTGTCATTCCTGCCAAAATCTCATAAATGTAGTCATGAGGGAAACATCAGACAAATCCAAATGGAGAGACATTTAATAACGGTCTGTACTCTTAAAAAATGTCAAGGTCACTAAACACAAAGAAAGGCTGTTCCAGATTAAAGGAGAAATAAATAGTTGATGTGACAACTAAAAGCAATGTGTGATTCCGGGTTGGATCCTGGATTGAGAAAAATAATAGCTATAAATGACATTACTGTGATAATTTGTAAAACTTGAGTATAAACTGTGCAGTAGATAATATTGTGTTAATGTTACATTTCCTCAATGTGATAACTGCACTTTGGTTATCAAAGACAGTGTTCTTGTTCTAAGGAAATATATATTGAAGTTTTTAGGGATAAAGAGGCATGATGCTTCTAATTTACAAATGATTGAGGAAGTAATATGCGTGTATTTATATATATATATGTAGAGGTAGATACAGAGATAAAATGACAAAGCATATAGGGCAAAATATAAAATAATTGGTAAATCTGGGTAAAGAAAGGGTATATGGGAGTTCCTTGTGCTATTATTGCAACTTTTCTGTAAGTTTAGTATTATACCAAGGCTAAAAGTTATAGCCAGAAGAATAGAATTTAGATAAATATCTTTGGTTGTAAGAACAGAGATCCATCAAGCTACATAAAATAAAAAGAGACACAAAAATCTTTTTGAGTTCAACTAACCCTAGTGTGTCATTGAGATCAATGGAGCCTGAGTTTTCTTTCCTCATATCCAGATGCTATGTGGTTTCTAATCTTTGCTTTATTTGCATATTTGCTCTACTTTTTTCTATATACTGGATTCGCCTGCTTTTCTCTTGGTTGCTGCACTTTAGAACTTCGGTTTGCTCCCCACAATAGCTAACTTGGTGTGTTAGTTTAGATTCTTGAGAGAGAATCTGAATGATTGTTTGCTAGCTAATGGATTGCTTAAGCATGTCTCAGGTATTTATTCCTAACTTGGTCAATAAATAATGAGGTGGGGCCGGTGAGAGGTGTTGGGTTGGGATTATGGTAGCACACTCACATGATTTTTAGGGCTTACCTTCAGAAGCTGAGGTATGACAAGTTCTCTAGAAGGTGTTATGGAAAGATCTGGCAATGAATCATGTCTCTTAGACCTGGCCAGCTTTGTCATATTGTCTTTTGGCTTTAGTTCCCTTTTAATAGATCCCAAAAATACTTCTGTGAAGGATCTTTGCATGGAATTTGGTTGTGCAGTCTCCTTTCTGCAAAAAGGAAGAAAAAATATTGTGTGATTTAGAGGCAAGGGAATTGAAATTTTTTTTTATTTGCATAGCGAATGGATAACTGTCTCTTTCTCCACCATTCATAACATTGAAGTCATGAATTTATTTTATATTAACTTTTGTTTGGGAAATATAAAATCTCAGTTTGATATGTTAATATGATATGCATGTTTATCTTGCTAAATTTATATTGTATTTGAAACAGTAATTGAAAATATAAAGTGTATTTCAAAAATTTTCAAGAAAATATTCTGAAGGTATATTAATAATATTAAAATTTTTTTCCTAAATGTTGTTGATTGATATTTTTGCATACTTAACTTTGTGCCACACATTGTCCTGGACATGGTCATTTAAATTATTTTATTGAATATAATTTTCACAATCCATTGAGGTAAAGATACTTTTCCTTAATTAGCATAAGAGGAGCTAGAGTGTCAAAGGGTCACTTGCTCAAAGTCGCAAGAGTGCGTATATGGTGGGATTGGAATTAGAGCTGGAAAAGAGGTCTGCCAGACTCCAATGTATAATACTCTCTTAAATTGTGAGGAATCATGTGGCCAAATACTTTCACATTTGAGATAATCAATTTCATGTTGCTCGTCTTGAAATCTGTCGTTACTGCTCTTTTAATTCTAGGATACACTTCTTATTATTAACAAGATTGGTTACATTTTTGGCTTTGCTCAGAGCACCATTGCACGTGGTGGTGGTTTGGAGAGGATAGAAGTTAAGGAATGCTTGAAAGGAGATAAAGTCACTCCCTTGAGGGAGCTGGGGTCTGTGATTCTGGGAGAGAGAGCTGGAAAACTGTCAGAAGATACGCACTTATCAGTAATTTGCCATTTTTATGGATACTCATTCTCAAGTCATATTTACATATGTGGGTTAATTATTTTAAAATGAGCAAGTAGACCAAAGAAAAAAAATAAAAGGTTGGAAGAGACTTACTGAAATGAAAAATAATGAAGAGTAAAATACTGTGTGGATTTAAATGTAAAAGCAAAATGTCACTTTAAAATGCCTTGTTCTTTTGTGTGGGAGAGAATGGGGAGAGCAGTGAATCTGTGCTTAGTATTGTCTGTTTTGACTATCAGGTGAAATTTATTTTAAAGACTTTTAATTAGCTTGAAAGTAATTAGAGGACTGACTGAAATAAACATATTGGTATATGTAATGTGATTGCTAGAATCTGTGACTACAAGGTAAAGGTGGAAAATGATAACTGTCCTTTTTTAGGGAATTATTTTAATTTAATTGTGTATTTTTTGCCAAAGGGAAGGTAAATTAACAACACCTTTGAAAAATTTTTCTTAAAGTTGGACATGAAAACAAAAATGATGGAAGCTAAATTTCATGAAGAAAAGCTTAAGCTGCAACAGAAACATGATGCTGATGTTCAGAAGGTAGGATATATATCTTTTATTATTTTAATTATATTGAATACTAAAAATATTCTAGGTCTTATAATGATCCATCCAGTTATCCATCCATCAATCCATCCACTTATTTATGTACTTTATAACATTCTGTTATAAAATGGAATATGCTAAACTAATATCCCAGCAAAAGTTGATTTTTTAACTTTATTAGCTAAACATATGTGTTTATTTAAAACCTTATATTTACATTACCTTTTAGTTCTTCTTAACTATTGCATTTAGGCTGACCTTCTTATAGTCTTTTATCTGCATTCTATCATTACCTTTCATGAAAGTTGAAATAAGACATCAATGGTAAATACTAGGATTTGTGTTATTCTAATATTCTTTTGGTTTTCTGGTAATTAAATTTCCTTTTTAATTAAAAAGGAACTCTTGGACTTGCATGCATTTTAATGCTGGCACTGACAATAAAGGCTTGTGTTTTAGGTAGCTCATTGGGATTGATACTTTCTAATCTTTCAGCCTGTATTTTCAAATAAAATTCTTTTTTCTTAGCTGGCACAGCAAAAATCTTTAATTATGGTTATCCTACATGGGATTTGGGTTGTTACTATATTTTAGTAATGATTAAAACATTTAGTGATAATAATGTATGTATGTGTTTTTTTGAAATACATGAAGGTTGATCCAAATGGAAACTTTGCATTTACTGTTTCGAAGCTAAGACTATGATTCTGCGTCCCAAAACTGAGTACTAGAGACAGAGGCAGGTAGTTGCAGTAGTTATAACATCAGGATTATGTATCCAAGCTTTTTTAAAAGGTTAATATATATATTAATATTTAGTAAAATACATATTTGGCTCATCCTTCAAAGCAATAAGGAGGAAACCACTGATTGGATATTAGAGAAAAAAACTGAACTCTCTTTTTCCAGTTTCCTCTCACCCATTCGGATATTACAGGCAAATATTTTTTTGCTCTTACTAGAGTTTTACTTTAGTTTAAATTGTTTAGATAATAAGTTCTCTATCATAAGTATGTTAGAGAATCAGTAATATAATTTCAATATAACATGTACAATTGAAATAGAGTCTACTGATGTATAAGATAAATGAATATAAAAATTTATTTGGAAAAATTATGGGGATGGAATTTGAAATAGGTTTCTTGGTATGTCTGTTACAAAGATTTATTCTAAGTGACATATTTAATAATAAAATTCTTTCCAGAAATTTCTCTTTAAAATAAATCCTGAAATTTATTTGCAGAAGACAATGCAACTAGTTTGAAGTGCCAGGTAAAATATAAATAAAATCATTGACTTTATGCTAGATTTGAAAAGTATATTCATCAGTTTATTGCTTGTCTGGCATTTTCTAAGCATCAGGAATTGGTGAGGTGTAAAATTTGGAGTGTTTTACCTATTAGTATACATTCTTTTTCTTTTTTACTTCTTTATGGATATTATTATCCAGAGATGGGATCTCGCTATGTTGCCCAAGCTGGAAGAGGACAGTGGCTATTCACAGGCATGATCATGGCTCACTTCAGCCTCGAATTCTTGGGCTTAAGCGATCTGTAAGCCTCCTGAGTAGCTGACTATAGGCATGTGCCACTGTGCCCCGTTCTTTTTTGTTGTTGTTGGTAAGCTGACTTTTGGGTTTATGGGAAATATGACCCAACCGTAAGAAAAGTAGATATTCCTTTTTCCCCTTGATTAGCATTTTCTCTTACTTGCTATCTTTTTTACATTTTGGTTATTTCTGTAGTTTTTGTGAGTATAGAAGTATTTTGAAGTATAAAATCACAATTAAATTTTATTAAATGATTACATTTAAAACTTCTGACATAATGTAAATTCACAATAGATTTTAATGCAATTTTTGACATATTTTGAGCTGATTTTTCTGATTCACAGTAGCAGAGCTAGATGTAAAAGAGGCCGATTACATGTCATCTCTTCATGTATCTGGGAATTCTTTTACTATGCACTATGAGGATAGAAGGGTGCTTGTGGGCGGATCCAGGGACATGCCCAGCTGAAGAATGTTCTATCCCAGTGCAGTGTGATAAATTATACTCTTCCACCTGGCAAGTTTCTGATAGCTTCTCTCTGCCATTTTATGACAGCTTAATTTCTGAATTATATTTTAGGAAATCACCTAAATTATTATTTATACTGTCCTTAAAAAATTATTGTATGAAAATCTCAAACAGATAACATGTTTCTTTCAGATAATCAATTATTCTTGTATATTTAATAATTTTCTTAATGCACTATAATATAATTTTTACAGTTTGGGGAAACCATTTATTAGATTAGCTGAGGTAGACTTACAAAAATATTATGCTCATTGAAAAGTCATATGATTGGTTCTTTACGAGTTTCTATTAATATCTACCTGCTAATTCACCATTCACTTATTATCTGCTGGCATTTGCTAGCAGATAAACAACAGTAGATATCATAAGTGTAAGAAAAATACGTGAAGAGAAATATTAGACACTTATGTGTCTATTTTTATGCTAATCTGAGAAAAAGAATACCTAACTCCCTTGCAGGACAAAACACTTCTCCCTAATTTACAAAACACTGACATTTGAGAATCAATTAAAAAAGTCATTTAAATCACTACAATGCCAATTTGTGGCAATATTCACTAGTCAAAAGGAGGGAAATCTCACGATTTCAGGCAACTTGGAAGCTTCCAAGTGTGGCAGATCATATAAATTTTACCTCCTAGCTGCTGCAAGAGCTAAATGTGAACTTCTGACTAGGCTAGAATTATTAACGTGGACATGCACAAAAACACACACATCTAACTGAAACAGCAGAAAGTAAAACCATGGATAAGAGATACTGCTTTATGTGTGTGTGTGTATATATATATATATAATTTCACAGTGTAGTCATATTTGCTACAATCACTTTTTCTATTTATGTTTTAGAATGAAATATATCAGGATTCAAAAAAGTGTCCTATATGTAAAGTAATACAATATACTGAAACATTTTAAATTTATTTACAGATTTTAGAAAGAAAGAATAATGAAATAGAGGAACTGAAAACTTTATACAGGAGTAAACAACACGAAACTGAAGAGACTATTAGAAAGCTTGAAAAGAAAGGTGATGTTGTGTTGTTACATACATCTTTTAATAGCATTTCCATTTTATTTTAGTGATGTGGAGAATAAAATTTGATTTCTGACCTTTTATAATATAAGGTAGGAATGTTTATGTGGGCTTTCATCAATGTATAAATTTATATAGGCTTCCATATGAAGGGACAAAAGCTGTGTTTGTGTGTGTGTGTCTCTGTGTGTGTTTGTGTAGTGACAGTGATGGGGTAGTAGTGGTGGTTGGTTTAGATACGGAGTTGGAAGAGTGTGTTGCTTTCACTCCCTCTTCTTAACTCTAGTCTCACTGGGATACAGCTGCCATAGAGTATTGAGGGCAGTCATAGAATTAGGGCTTTGAGGAAGTCAAAGGAAATTATTCTTCTTTATCTAGTAAAATTCATTACATTAAGTATCTACTTTTATGTCTGATAGTATGTGCTGGTATTGTGATTGACAGAAAAATTAAAAAGTATTTCCTATTTACATTTTTATTAAGAAGAAAAAGAAAGCATGTAATCAAGTATTAAGTTGACTATGGACAGATGGAAAGTCCGGCATGAGGAGGTAACTGCTCGAGCTAACTCTCGACTATGACTAGTTGACTATATTGACTATGACTATGGGTTGAAACATCTACATCAATAGGTGGTCATGAGAGAGAGTGTTGAAAATATTGTTTCAGGAAAGGAACTTTTGTAAAATCTTGTGAAGTTTTACAATCTTGGTTAGTTGGAGAGAAGAGTTGCAGGTACTGACTGGGATGAGAATGCTGAAATAGGTAAGTTGTAGGAAGGGTACTTCTCAAGCATCATTCCCCTCCAAGGAGTCCTCTGTTGCTTTGAGGAAACCTTTCACTATTATTTTAAGTGAAGTAATGTGGTAAAAGAAAGAGAAAAATAACACCATATTTAGCTAGAGTGGATACCTTATGCATTAAGAGATAGATTTTAAAATATTAAGAAAGTTGACTTGGGGCTAGATTAAGTATGACTTTGAATTTTAGATTTAGAAGCTTGAACTTTGTCCTGTAGATGCTGGATGTAAAGAGCCAGGGAAGGATTTTGAGATGTGAGTTTTAGGACCTCATGTTTTGGGAGGAGTAGCCTGGTAATGGAGGGTGTGTTGAACAGAGTAAGCCAATTCCAAGTCTGTTAGGCAGAGGCAGAATGGAGTGAGGGAGAGAGCATTCTACTTATTAGAAAACATAGGCTATAATCTCAGCTCTGTTATCAGTGTCCAATATATGATAGCAAGTCGTTTCTGGGCCTTGGTTTACTCATTATAAAATGGTGAGATCAGAATAAATAATATATAAAGTCCCTGCCACCTCAGAGATGTTCTGCTTCTGTGCTGCTGTAATTTTCCATGTGAAGGTGAGAAGGATTTCTGAATGATGGCACTGGGAGTAGTTAGAATGGAACTGAAGAAGAAATTTTGAAGAGTGAATGAGAAGATCTAGGCAATGAATAAGAGAAAAGGAGAAGGGAAGGTTTTCATTTAGGATTTTCTGTATGGAACTTACTGGCTCTCCCCCAATTCACCAAACCTGAGTGTATTTGAATGAATGATAATGCCTTTGACAAGTTAGGACAGCAGTTACATAGATAAGTTAACCAGTGAAATAAATATTTTTAGATTCATTTCCACCCTTAAATGTTGGTAAAAGCAATTATAAATTCGTTTAGGTTTTTTCTCCAAATATTATCCGTGGCTAGAAAAATATTTTAAATTTATTTCCAGGTTTTCTTTACCCTAATTCAAAATAGGCAATTCAAACATGCCTAAGGTTTAAAAATGACGAGGTTTTAAAAATAATGTTTCTAAAGACATTTTGAATTGCAACCAGATCTTAGTTTAATTTTGGAAGTGTAAAGTAAAATATATTGTAGATGGTAAAGACTCACTTTAGGTTAACCTGGATTCATCTTGTCTCCTTCATTGTTGCGTAGTTGAGGTATAAGAGTGAAAACAATTTTTAGGGAAATGTTTACAAAAATTTTGCTATCTTGAAGTAAATGAATAAAAACATATTTAGTAAGCTATGATAATATTATATTCAATTAAAAATGGAGCTGAATTTATTTTACTATCCGGAAGACATGAATATATTAAACACATTTTCACTTAAATCAGTGACTGTTTAAATAATTATAGTAAAGAAGATAGAAACATAAATGATTTATAAGGCAAATATTTTATCTAATTTAAAACCTATTTCATTTTAGTAACATAAACTTCGAAAATGATTTAAAAGTATCTAGCAGCAACAATATATTGAAATGAGGGGTTCCTTTATTTATTCATTCAGTATGCATCTTTTTGAGCACTTGCCTGTGTGGCACTGTTATGCCCTGTGGATAAAAAGTTGAAATCTCTTTCTCTTCCGTGAACATAGTCTCATTAAAGAGGAAACAGGCAAGTAAATCACTATAATGTTAATAAATGATTTAATTGAGAAATACTCGAGGTTTCATGGGAATAAAGAGGAATTTCTTTCTGTCCCTGTAAGGGGAGAAATCTGGTTGAGTAAATCATGATTTAGTGATTCTTTATGACTGGTTCATAAAGAAGGTGTGATTTTTGAGTTGAGAATCTAAGGATGAGTAGGAGTTTTTCAATAAGGGAGGGAAGGGCATTCTAGGTAGATAGACAATCATATTTAGGCAGTGAGATGAGAAAGAATATGAACTCAGGAATCTGCAGATAGGTTGGTGTGTTTATAATACTGGTTTAAAACATGCAAATGGGAAGAGATATGGCCAGAATCACGAGGAACTATTGTCCATGTCAGAGGCTTTGACCTATATTTATGTTTTAGATGAGGAGAGCTGTAGAACGTTTGTAAGCCTGGGCGTAACTACCAGATTTGCACAAATGAAAGGCCTCTTTATTTATTTAAATTTTAAAAATTTCAATAGCTTTTGGGATACAAGTGCTTTTGGTTACATGGATGCATTGTACAGTGCTGAAGTCTGAGACTTTAGAGTACCCATCACCCAAGTGGTGTACATTGTATCCAATATGTACCTTTTAGCCCACACCCCCTTTTCCACCCCCTGCTTCTGAATCTCCAAAGTCCATTATACAATTCTGTATGCTTTTGCATACCAATAGCTCAGCTTCCACTTATAAGCGAAAACATACGGTATTTGGTTTTCCATTCTCGAGTTACTTCACTTAGAATAATGGTGAGAGGTTTCCTCAAAGCAACAGAGGACTCCTTGGAGGGAAATGATGCTTGAGGCCAATACACTGTTAAAATTGTCTAGGGAGCCAGTAATGATTAATTTAACTAAGCCAGTCTGTAGTGGTAGAAATCGAGAAAAAGAGCAAGGAATAAAAGATACTTTAGAAGAAAGCATTGAGAAGACTTGGTGAAAAATGGAATTATGTACTAATTGGTGCACTAAATTTTATATAATCAAACTCTGTGTATCTAGAATTGGTTTAACTGTGTTTTCATCATTTTCGACAGTTCAGACACTGATACGTGACTGTCAAGTTATCAGAGAGACTAAAGAAGATCAGATTGCAGAGCTAAAAAAGATATGTGAACAAAGCACAGAATCTCTAAATAATGACTGGGAAAAAAAGGTAAGCTACATAAAATAGTAATGGAAAATATAAAAGTTTATGCTTCCAAGTAACATATTTAATTATAATAGATTTCACAGAATATACAGAAAAGTATAAAAAATAACTAAAATTCTAGGCTGTTCAGAAATAGCTACTGTTCATGTTTTGGTATATTTTCTTCTGGAAGTCTATGGTCTATAAAATAGTTTCTATTTAGAAAATATTCTTTTGACTAGCTCTTGAATTTAGTTAATGTTCTAGATTTCTTATCATAGCCAACAGATTTTAAACAAAATTAGTTAAACAACACTAAAACAATTTTTGTTAATTAAGCCATTTTAATTTTGAATTTGGGCCATTGAAGCATTTCTTTCCTGAAATTTTAGATAATATTATATGGACTAGAATTTATTGTATAAACTTACTTTATTTTTGATTGACATGTAATGATTTTACATATTTTTAGGGTACAGTGTGATATTTCAATACATAGATACATTATATACTGATAAAACCAGAGTAATCAGCATTTCTATCACCTCAAACATTTATCAGTTCTTTTTGGTGAGGAGATTCAAATTCCTCTCTTCTAACTTTTTGAAATATGTAATACATTATTATAAACTATAAGCACTCTACTGTGCATTAGAAAACCGTAATTTATTTCTCCTATATTACTGTATTACTCCATATTCATACAGTTATAAAGAACTGACTGAGACTGGGTAATTTACAAAGGAAAGAGCTTTAATTGACTTACCGTTCAGCATGGCTGGGGAGACCTCAGGAAACTTACAGTCATGGCAGAAGGTGAAGGGGAAGCAAGCCACCTTCTTCATAAGGCGGCAAGGAGAATGAACACAGGGGGAACTACCACACACTGTTAAAACCATCGGATCTCATGAGAACTCACCCACTATCATGAGAACAGCATGGGGGAACTGACCCCATGCTTCAGTTCCTTCCACCTGGTCTCTCCTTTGACACATAGGGATTATGGGGACATCTACAATTCAAGATGAGATTTTGGGTGGGGACATAGCCAAACCCTGTCAATAACTGTAATATCATACCTCCTCTTTAACTTCTCTCTATTGCCTTTCCTTCCTCTCCTCCCCTACTTATAATCGGTATCTGATCTCTACTCCTATGAGCTCAACTTTTAAAATTCCATGAGTGTGATTATGTATTTGTTTTTCTGTTCCCAGTTTATTCCACTAAACACAATGTCCTTCTAAGTTTGTCCATGTTGTTGCAAATGGCAGGATTTCATTCTTTGTTGTGGCTGAATAGTATTCAAATGTGTGTGTGTGTGTGTGTGTATGTGCGTGTGTATCTATCACATTTTCTTTATCCATTCATCCTTTGATGAGCACTTATGTTGATGTCATATCTTGAGTATTGTGAATAATACTGCAGTAAACATGGGAATGCAGATATCTCTGACATATTGATTTTATTTTCTTCAGATATATATCTAGTAGGGGGATTGTTGGATCATATAGTAGTTGTATTTTTAATTTTTTGAGGAACCACACTGTTTTCCCTAGTGGCTGTACTAATTCATATTCCCTCTAGCAGTATATAAGGGTTCTCTTTTCTCTACATCCTCACCAACACTTGTTATCTTTTGACTGTTTAATAATAATCATTCTAACTACAGTTAGATGATATCTCATTGTAAGTTTGATTTGCCTTTCCCTAATGATTAGTGAGGTTAACATTTGCCACATACCTTTTGGCCGTTTCTATGTCTTCTTTTGAGAAATGTCTGTTTAGGTCCTTGACCTAAATAAGTCATTAGGTTATTTTTTAATCATCAGAATATTTGTTTTTTTGCTATTGAGTTGTTTGAGTTTCTTATATATTTTGGATATAATCCCCATGTCAGATGTATAGTTTGCAAACGTATTTTCCCGTTCTGTAGGTTGCCTTTCACTCTGTTGATTTTTTTTTTCTGTGCAGAAGCTTTTTAGTTTGATGTAATCCCATTTGTCTTTTATTTTTTTCTTGCTTTTGTTGCCTGTGCTTTTGAGGTCCTATACAGAAATTGTTGCCTAGATTTATGTCATGGAGCTTTTCCTCTATGTTTTCTTCTAGTAGTTCCATAGTTTTGGTTCTTCCGTTTAAGTCTTTAATTCATTATGAATTGATTTTTGTGTGTGGTGAGAAATACAGGTCTAATTTCATTGTTCTGCATGTGAATATCCAGTTTCCCCAGCACTGTTTATTAAAGAGACTATACTTTCCCCATTGTATGTTCTTGGCGTTTTTGTCAAAAATCAGCTGGCTGTAAATGTGTGGATTTTTTTCTGGGTGCTTCATGCTATTTTATTGGTCTATGTGTCTGTTTTTTTGCCAGTGGCACACTGTTTTAGTTACTACAACTTCGAAGTATATTTTCATGTCAGTTACTATGATGCCTCCACCTTTGTTCTTCATGCTTAAGATTGCTTTTTGGCTATTCAGAATCTTCTGTGGTTACATGCAAATTTTAGGATTGCTTTTTCTATTTCTGTGAAAATGTCATTGATATTTTGATAGGGATTACATTTGAGTCTGTATATTGCTTTGAGTATTATGGATACTTTATTTCATTTTTAAAAATAATTTCAGCTTTTATTTTAGATTCAGAGGGTACATGTGCAGGTGTGTTACATGGTTGTATTGCGTGACACTGAGGTTTGGGATATGAATGATCCCATCATCCAAGTAGTGAGCATAGTACCCAACAGTAGTTTTTCAGCCTTTGTCCCCCTCTTTCCTCTAGGAGTCTCCAGTGTCTATTGTTCCTATTTTTATGTCCATATATACCAATATTTAGCTCCCACTTGTAAGTGGGAACATGCTTGGTTTTCCGTTTCTGCATTAATTTGCTTAGTATTATGGCCACCAGCTGCATCCACATTACTACAAAGGTCATGATTTCATTTTTTATGGCCATCTAATATTCCATCGTATATATATACCACATTTTCTTTATCCAGTCCACCATCAGTGGACATCTAGGTTGATTCCATGTCTTTGCTATTGTGGATAGCATGGCAATGAACATACAAGTGCATGTGCCTTTTTTGTAGAATGACTTTTTTTCCTTTGGGTATATAACCAGTAATGGGATTGTTGGGTCAAATGGTAGTTGTTCTAAGTTCCCTGAGAAATCTCCAAACTGCATTCCACAGTGGTTGAACTACTTTACGTTCCCACATTAACAGTATATAAGCATTCCCTTTTTTCTGCAACCTTGCCAGCATCTGTTGTCTTTAGTCTTTTAAATAACACCCATTTTTACTGGTGTGAGGTGGTATCTCATTGAAGTTTTGAATTGCATTTCTCTGATGACATGTGATGTTGAACATTTTTTCATATGTTTGTTGGCCACTTGTATTTCTTTTTTTGAGAATTATTTGTTCATGTCCTTTACCCACTTTTTAATGGGGTTGTTTTTTCTTGTTGAATTGTTGAGTTCTTTATAGATTCTGGATATTAGACCATTGTCAGATACATAGTTTGCAAATATTTTCTCCCGTTCTGTGAGTTATCTGTTTACTTGATAGTTTCTTTTGCTGTGCAAAAGTTCTTTATTTTAATTATGTCCCACTTGTCCATTTTTTACTTTTGTGGCAATTGCTTTTGTGTATTTAATCATAAATTCTTTACCAAGGTCAATGTTTAGAATGGTACTTCCTAGGTTTTCTTCTAGGATTTTTAAAATTTTAGGTCTTAAACCTTTAATCTATCCTGAATTAATTTTTGTATTTTGTGGGGTATCCAGTTTCATTCTTCTGCATATGACTAGCCAGTTATCTTAGCCTCATTTATTGGATAAGGAGTCCTTCCCCCATTTTTTTTTGGTCAACTTTGTCAAAGATCAGATGGTTGTAGGTGTGCATCATTATTTCTGGATTCTCTCTTCTGTTTCATTGGTCAATGTGTCTGTTTTTATACTAGTACTATGTGGTTTTGGTTATTGTAGCCTTATAACATAGTTTTAAGTTGGGTAATGTGATGCCCACTGGCCTTGTTCTTTTGTTTTATTTTGTTTTTGAGACAGGGTCTTGCTGTGTCACGCACTCTGGAGTGCAATGGCACCATAACAGCTCACCACAGCCTTGACCTCCTGGGCTCAAGTGATCCTCCTGCCTCAGTCTCCTGAGTAGCTGGGACTACAGGTGTGCATTACCACACCTGGCTAATTTAAAACTTTTTTCTTTGTAGAGATGGGATCTCACTGTGTTGCCCAGGCTTGTCTTGAACTCCTGACCTCAAGTGATCCTCCTGCCTCAGCCTCCCGGTAGTGCTGAGATTGCAGGCGTCAGGCACCATGCCTGGCTTGTTGTTCTTGCTTAGGATTGCTTTAGCTATTCAGACTCTTTTTTGGTTCCATATGAATCTTAGAATCATTTTTTCTAATTCTGTAAAAAATGACATTGGTAATTTGATAGGATAGTGTTGAATCTATAGATTGCTTTTTAGTTAGCTCTTTTCTAGTTTTGTTATTTCTAGTCATGGTTTTTCTTTCTCACATTTTGGTTTTATCTAGCAGGTCCCCTTTTTTCCTTTGTCTAAATTCCCTAATTTAATATATTCTAGTTTAAATTGTCAAGTATTTGAAGAGAAGAGGCTTCTAGCACTTACGAGGGTACATCTTTTTCTTTCTGCTGGATTAGTAAAGCTTTTTTTCTAGTTATACAATAAATAGTGGATGTGTAAATATGTAAATCTGGTTGAAGGTTTTTTTTTTTTTTTTTTTTTGAGACAGAGTCTTGCTCTGTCGCCTGGGCTGGAGAGCAGTGGTGCAATTTCAGCTCCCTGCAACCTTCTACTCATGCCTCAGCCTCCCAAGTAGCTGGAATAACAGGTGTGGCCACCACTGCCTGGCTAAGTTTTGTAGTTTTTGTAGTATGGGGTTTTTCCATGTTGGCCAGGCTGGTATCAAACTCCTGGCCTCAAGTGATCCTTCCACCTTGGCCTCCCAAAGCGCTGGAATTACAGGTGTGAGTCACTGCACCTGCCCCCTCATTGAAGGCTTTGTGTGTGTGTGTATATGTGTGTGTGTGTGTGTGTGAAGTGTAACTTCATGTAAATCTGGGCTGAGATGAAAACTGAGTGCAAGCAGGACGGGCACCAACATTAATAAGCACATGATAGATTCACTTTGTTATTTATGTAGTCATTCATTCAACAATTATGTATTCTACATGGACAAGGTGATATGTGTGTATGTGTGTGTGTGTGTGCGTGTGTATTCCCTAATAGAAATATGCATCCTATATCTCTCACCTTAAGTCCCAGTTATTCAACTACCTATTTAAAATCTCTCCTTGTTCTGAATTCCATCATTGTCCCTGAACTTCATCTTCTTCCTTTGTTGCTAAAATGGGCATTCCCTTTTCCCCTAACCCATGGAGGGATATACCTACCCAGTAGAGTATTCTCCATGGGATAGGGATCAGCTCAGCTACTTAAAGACTCTCCTTTTTGCTTCAGCTCACACATCTAATGCCTTGCCAAGTTCTGTTAATTATCCATCTTTTGAATGTATCTACCACGCTTCCTTCCTTAGTTCAGGAGACCCCCGTCTCTTGCCTAGATCACCCGTAACTGGACTCTGCCTCCAGTCTGTCCCTCGTCATTCCATGTCCCACAATACAGCCAAATTGGTCTTTCACAAACACAAATCTGGTTGACCCCACAACCATATTTAAATCACTCTAGTGGTTCCCATTGTCCTAGTGGTTCCCATTGTTTCCTTAGTTGTTAGGACTTACAAAGCTTTTCATGATAAAGACTCTGGTGATCTTTCAAGCCTCATCTTTTCTCACAATCCTTCTTCCTGTCTTGACTTTTGCCCCAGCTGTCAACACGTTTTCCAGTTACCTGACTATACTATGCTGTTCTAATCTGTGGGCCTTTAAAAAATATTGAGTTATGATTTACATGCCATAAAATTCACTTTCTTAAAGTATGCAATTCATTGTTTTTTTTTTGATGTATTCACACAGTTGTGCAACTTTCACCACAATATAATTTGCAGACCATTTCCATCGCCCTAGAAAGAAACCTTTACCCATCAGCAGTCAGTTACTACTCCCCACACCCCAGGCTCTTCAACCACCAATCTACTTTTTATCTTTATAGATTTGCCTATTCTAGACATCTCATATAAATACAATAATATAATATGTGCATTTTGTGACTGGCTTCTCTCACTTACCATAATATTTTAAAGTTCCACCCTCCCTGTAGCATGAATCAATAGTTCAATCAGTTTTATGGTCAAATAATATTGCGTTGTATGGATAGACCACATTTTGCCTATCCATTCATCAGTTGATAGACATTTGAGTGGACTCCACCTTTTGGATATCTTGAATAATGTTGCTGTGAACATTGTGTGTTTTTACATTCTGTTAGGTATAGTCCTAGGAGTAGGATTCCTGGGTTATGTGGTAACTCTGTTTATCTTTTTGATAAATTTTTTGAGGAACTGCCAAAGTGTTTTCCACAGTGGCTGCGCCATTGACCTGTGGGGTTTTATAACACTTTTCCCTTTTTTTGGGACAGATTCCTGTTGCCTCTGAGTCTCCTCTGGCATGAGCCAACTATATGGTTAAAGACGAATATGTAGGATGCTGGGAAGGGCATTTGTGTCTCCTGTGCCCATTATCAAACTCTGGGTAAAAATTCTTCTTGAGAATTCATATGGATCAACTCATTGTTATATCCCGTGGTTTCATAAACTCTAGCAGGATTTGTATCCTACAGCCTAATAATATTTTCTACTAAAGTAGTTTATCCTCAAAGGAGCATTTGCTGTTTAAAACCTCCTAGACTGAGTGACTTGGACTCCAATTCATTGTTAGGTTTGGGAAAGTGCTCACTGATGCATTATGCCTGGTACATAGCAGGTACTAATAAAATTTGTCGAATGAATACATATTAATAGTATAGTTAGACTATTAGACCAGATGCCTATCTAGTCCTCAAACACATCAGCCAAGTAATAGCATACTTGTTTTTGCCAGTGCCATTTTTACCCTTGTAGTCTCAACTGCAAATTCCTTGGATGAGTGTTGTAGACTGACTTACAGACACCCCTCCAACAGCGACAGTCCCTTTATGAAACAACTGTGGAACACACATGAGAAACCACTAAGTGTTGATGGGCTATTAGATTTTTGACATTCGGCAGGCATATGTTCTAGGGACTTTGGGAGATCGTAAACATGAGAAAACCACTACATCGTATAATTGCTCCTGTAAGTACAACTGTAAAATTCTAAGGGACTCCTTTAGAGCCCATTATCTGAGTTACTATCATGTCACTCAACAGCTGTGAAGGAGCACTGAGATTTGGGTGCAATGTACCAGCTACGTGACTCACTTTTGAACAACAGACCTAACACTGCTTTACGATGTTTATTTCAGCAAAACTAAAAATTAGATACATCAGGGATTTTGGGGACCACTTACAAATAACCAAAACTGTGTATGTTAAACTTGCAAAATCCTGGAGTCTTCTATGTGTCTATTGCTGAGCATCCTCATTCTTCCTATTCAGCTAGAAACTAGAAGAAGAGTTCTTGAGACCTTTACCAGTACAAAAATCATAATTATTGCCTGCATTCTGCCCTAGCTTCCATCTCTCACAGGTTTTCCCTGTCCTTCCAGTATCTTCCTACTCAAGTAAGAGTCTGCACTGCCTGTATTGTGTCCTTTCTCTCTTCCCTATTTATAGGTAGTGAATCAAATATATCATTTGGGGCCAGGCATGGTGGCTCAGACCTGTAATCCTAGCATTTTGGGAGGCTGAGGTGGGTGGATCACTTGAGGCTAGGAGTTCGAGACCAGGCTGACCAACCTGGTGAAACCCCAACTCTACTAAAAATATAAAAAAATTAGCCAGGTGTTGTGGTGGCTACCTTTGATCCCAGCTACTTGGGAGGCTGAGGCAGGAGGATCAAGTGAACCTGGAGGTGGAGGTTGCACTGAGCCAAGTTTGCACCACTGCACTCCAGCCTGGGTGACAGAGTGAGACTCCATCTCATAACAAAAACAAAAACAAAAAGCCAAATATATCATTTGGACTGTTTGGGCTCCTGGTCTCTTCACCTATTGGGTAGGTGTGGGGTTGATGCAGGGAATGGAAGTTAGACTCGGAATTGTACCCCCATTAAGATAAGTGAAGAAATGCCCACAAGGCTGGGAGCACAGATTTTCAATCCCTTTTGGAAGTTGTTCATTGAAGCTTGTCTGGACCTCCTGTATTTGCCTTTATTTTCCTTACCTTAGTTTGTGTAAAAATTTTAAAGCCTCATCCATTTAAACAGTGTATACATAATGATTTTTTTAAATAAGTAAAGACCTCCGTACATATAGTATACAATTCTGCTTAGTCACCCTATCCATACTCTGTTTGGTTGATAAATGTGATCTTTTTGTCTGTTTTTCTATAGATTAGGGAATGACTAGAAGTAATTTCTTGTTGAGGTGCAGGTAGGAGAGAAAGCAGTTTTTAACATTACTGTTGTACAAAATTGCATGCAAATATGATGAATAATGAGGACAGTGAGACAATATTCCTAATAAGTAACAATATTATAATGTTTCTATTTTCTCATTTCAGACTAATACTAGTATTGTTTACTTGTGTTATCTGCCTGGTTTATTTACCATTTCTACCTGAGGCAGATAATTCCTTTTAATATTGGTTAGTCCATTAAAATTTTCAATTCAGGAAAGTAAAGGAAAAATTAAGTATTTCTTATCCTGCTTTTTGTATGATATCTTTACCTTGAATATTTATTGGTGGTTTTTAATATCTTTTGGTGTTCAGGTCATCATATATATAAATAGAGGAATATAGGAAACCATTTTTCCCCTGAATTACAAAATAGTCAATTCCATAGTAGTAAAAGAGTTAACTCTTGATTTTCTGATGTAGCTTCACAATGCTGTAGCAGAAATGGAACAGGAAAAGTTTGATCTTCAAAAGCGACACACTGAAAACATTCAAGAATTGCTTGAGGATACAAATGTGCGTCTGAATAAAATGGAGAGTGAATATATGGCGCAAACACAGTCCACAGTGAGTCTTTAAACCTGTTCTTGACATCTTAGAACCTGTCTTCTCAATTTCCATGTCCTCATGCTTCCCTGATGTGCACGGCGTAGAAAGGTGTTACAGAATCAAAAGAAAAACTTTACCTTCCTACTCCATACAGATTTATGTGTGTCCATGGGCAGATCCTTGAAGTCTGTGAGGGATTTGACTCTAGAGTGTTTGATGCTGCTTTTTATTTGTTATTATTATTTTTTATTTTTTTATTTTTGGTTTTTGAGATGGAGTCTCGCCCTGTCACCCAGGCTGGAGTGCAATGGTGTGACCTTGGCTCACTGCAACCTCCGCCTCCAGGGTTCAAATGATCCTCCTGCCTCAGCCTCCTGAGTAGCTGGGATTAAAAGCGCCCGCCACCATGCCCAGCTAGTTTTTGTATTTTTAGTAGACACAGGGTTTCACCATGTTGGCCAGGCTGGTCTCGAACTCTTGACCTTGTGATCCACCCTCCTTGGCCTCCGGAAGTGCTGGGATTATAGGCGTGAGCCCCTGCACCTAGCCTTATTTATTATTTTTTAACCCTCAGAAGCCTTTATAAATCTTTCTTCTTCTTCTTCTTTTTTTTTTTCCCTTGACTTTCAGTTCAGAGATAATCTCTTTTCTTTTTTTTTTCCTTTGAGACAGGGTCTTGCTCTGTTGCCCAGGCTAGAGTACAGTGGCTTAATCTTGGCTCACTGCAACCTCTGCCTCCCAGGCTCAAGTGATTCTTGTGCCTAAGCCTCCCAAGTAGCTGGTACTACAGGTGCATGCCACAGCATCCGATTAATTTTTATACTTTTAGTAGAGACAGGGTTTTGCCATGTTGACCAGGCTGGTCTTGAACTCCTGGGCTCAAGTGATCTGCCCCCATTGGCCTCCCAAAGTGCTGGGATTACAGTCATGAGCAACCATGACTGGCCATTTCTTTTCTCTCTTTTTTTGTTTGTTTCATTTTTTAAAATAAAGACTTGATTGTTTTTCTGAAAATAATGCTCATGTGAAGGAAATCAAAGAGGGAGATTAGAGTAGTGTGACCACTCTGACCAGTGTTCTTAATAGATCATATTGAATCAGGAACCAGACATAGATGTCACATGGGTAAGCCCAAAATGTTCCTTACTGAAATAATTCAGAAGGAGGTCACCACAATCAGGCTACACAGCAGAGAGACCCGTGACACTGGTCAGGGTGAGATAGAGGATCCCCCATTGATTATATATGGCCGTGGAGTCTAGGTCTGAGGAAGTGACTGTCTTCAGCTCTTTAGGAACCTGCCCTACATCCTAAGATCCATAAGCCTGGAACAGTTCTGCTGGAAGGTTACTCTGCACATGGATCAGAGCTCCTCATGTCCGCGGCCAGTGCATCGCATCGGTCTTGTTACTGATACAAATCGTCCCCTACTTAACGATGGTTTGACTTACAATTTTTTGACTTTATGTTGGTGGAAAGGTAAGATGCATTTAGTGGAATACCAGATACTCCTCAATTTACTATGGGCTTATGTCCCCAAATGGTTGCATGGGTACTTAAGTGATGCATATTGCTTTCGCACTGTCATAAAGTCAAAGTCGTGTCAATCATGCCATCGTAAGTTGGGAACCATCTATCTGTACATTCATTCTGTTCTTCACTTTCAATACAGTGTTCAGTAAATTACGTGAAATACCCTGTACTTCATTGTAAAATAGGCTTTGTGTTAGGTGATTCTGCCCATCTGTACGCTAATGTAAATGTTCTGTGCATATTTAAGATAGGCCAGGCTAAGCTATGATGTTTGGTAGGTTAGGTATATTAAATGCATTTTTAAATTAATGATATTTGAAACTTAATGATGGGTTTATTGGGACATAATCTCATTTTAAGTCAAGGAGCATCTGTATGTAATATGACCTCATAGAATGGTCCAGTGTTGTATCCCAGGTATGAGCTCTGTCTCATTTACCATTCACAACCTCCCCAGGCCAGCCTGGCTTGGTCCAAGTACTTTCTTGAATTTAAAGCTGTGGAATTTGAACAAGAGTCGTTACCCAGGCATATCACACACATATCTTAGAGTGTGTTACCTTGCACCCTTAGACAGGCACTAAGGCCTACCTCACATTGGAAAAGAAATGAGAAGTGGTATGCACGGTTGTGTGGAACCTGGACTTCAGGGTCAGACAGTTGTGGGTTCAAATCCCAAGTCCTTAATAGCTTGGGTGTCGTGTAAGCTCTTCAGATGTTAATTGTTCTTATTTGTGGAACAGAATAACAGTAGTACAATATAATGTAACTTGTTGGAAATATTATTTTAATATACATAAATTAAGTTACACAATAATAAGCCCACAGATCATTGTTAATATTATGTTCAAAAATGAAACATACAAGAATGACAATCAAGAGAGACATACAAATGAAAAAAGAAGGACTCAGTTTAAGAAGGTCCGAGCACTTTGGGAGGCTGAGGTGTTCAGATCGATTGAGCCCAGGAATTCAAGACCATCCAGAGTAACATGGCGAGACCATGTCTCTGGAAAAAAAAAAATTAGCTAGGCCCAGTGGGGTGTGCTTGTAGTCCCAGTTACTTGGGAGACTGAGGCAGGAGGATTACTTGAGCCCATTAGGTCAAGGTTGCAGTGAGGTGTGATTGTGCTACTGGATGCCAGCTTGGGCAGTGGATCCAAAAAAAGAAAAAATTAACACACTTGTTTGATGAAGAGGTGAAAATTGTTTGGGCCTCCATTCCCTTCCGTAGAAATGATAGGAATAGGGTAAAGAAAAAGGCATAAGCCCTGATGGACAAAGACGATGAGAGAGCAATGCAATTTTTGGAGTTGGAAAGGCAATGGATTTGTTGAAATTCATCTAGCAGGCTCAAGAAAGCATAACTCTAAATCAACAGTGAAGAAACCTGAGAAGCAAGACTGATTACGTCATGGGACCTGCAGAGGCTCCAGGCATCTCTGGAAGAGGAGTGATAAGTGGCCCTTCAACACATAAATTGTTAGAAGTCGTATTTAAGAAGCAGGTAGATGTTTAATTGGAGTGCTGGGTACAAGGATGTTTATTATACTCTTCCTTGTAATTTTGTAGATATTTGAAATATCCCATAATACAACTTTTTAAAAATAAGAAAATAACAAAAATATGACCAAATCTTTATATCTTCTCCCCCATTTTGTGAAGCACGAGATTGTCTCTTCTACAACTCAGCAGAAGCCATTAGGTTATTTTCTGGAGAGAATACAACACTGTCTGGATTGGGAGACTTCAGGCACAGTTGAGGTTTTTACAGTGGCAACTGGTCAAGTGTGGTGGACAGATCCCTGGGGGTCCTTGAGGCTCTAGAATCCCTTGAGTGTCCATGTTGTAAACCACCACGATCTTCTCCCTATTCCCCTTCCCTAAAGAAAAAACAATAGAAAATTAAGTCACTAATGTGAGAAAAAATACTAAATACCTTTAGGTTTCTTTACCTTAATATCCATTGCCAGAAGAAACTGGCGCCACATCTATTAATGAAAAATAAACATTAGAACAAAATGTGACCCCACTTGATTTTCAAGTATGAAGGAGATGAGCAGTTTTGAACATCATCTCTTTGATTTTTATATATGTAAATATCACTATAATGTCTCTAGTTAATGGACGTTTTGGCATTATTTTGAGCCCTTTAAATTTGAGTTTTTTAATTTAGTTCTGAGCAGTGTATTTACAATCATTATTTCTTTGAAAAGATCTCTCCCTTTACCTCTTAGGTCTTATGCTATGTCTTCTATCTCTTTGTGTTTTCTTCCTATTCTTTATTACTATGATAGTTTCTCATTCTGATCTTACTCTCATCAGTTAATTCTTTGGTAGAGTTACTCCTGCTTAAGGATCTATTGCTTTTTATTTCAAGGATTATTTTTTATACCTAGTATTTTCATTTCACTCTTTATTTATTTATTTATTGAGATGGAGTTTCACTCTGTCGCCCAGCTATAGTGCAGTGGCATGATCTCGGCTCACTGCAATCGCTACCTCCCAGGTTCAAGCAGTTCTCCTGCCTCAGCCTCCAGAGTAGTTGGGATTACAGCTGCGTGCCACCACACGCGGCTGATTTTTGTTTTTTTAGTAGAGATGGAGTTTTGGAGTTTTGCCATATTGGCCAGGCTGATCTCAAACTCCTGACCTCAGGTAATCTGCCCACCTTGGCCTCCCAAAGTGTTGGGATTATAGGTGTGATCCACTGCACCTGGCCTCATTTGACTCTTTATTGATTAAGCTTATTTAAAATTATTAGTTCATCTCTTCTCATAATTTATCTTTAGAATCATAGTGTGCTGTGTATTACGAATGGTAATGTAGATGATAATGTTATTATATATGTGCAAGTACTACTGACTTTCTTTCATAGTGTTTTTTTGCCGATATCTAGGTATTTTGGACTGTGAGCCCATGTCCCTTCGGTTTGTAAGTTATTCTTATGCATATTGGGGAAAACCTGGAAGACCAGGTCCTTGTGTTGGTCAATTAGAGTCTGTTCAAGTAGCAAGGATGGGGTGAACCTCAGGGAGAGATCTCCACAATAGCACAGGACCACTGTTGAACTCTCTTGCAAATTCCCGTGTGCAATCAGCAAGCCTTGTAATCATAAGGGAGAGAAATACAACTTTGGAGAGAGACAGTCTCCTAGTTTGTAATACATCAGCTGATAGGATTTGGAGGGAGAGATGGTCTTTTGATGAAAGAAGTTCTTATTTTAACTTGTCAAATTTATAAGTCTTTAATAATTAGTGCTTTTTTGGCTGGACGCGGTGGCTCACACCAGTAATCCCAATATTTTGAGAGGCCTAGGTCAGGAGTTTGAGATCAGCCTGGCCAACATGGAGAAACCCCATCTCTACTAAGAATACAGAATTAGCTGGGCATGGTGATGCATGTCTGTAATCCCAGCTACTCGGGAGGCTGAGGCAGGAGAATCACCTGAACCCAGGAGATAGGGGTTGTAGTGAGCCGAGATCGTGCCACTGTACTCTAGCCTGGGCAACAGAGTGAGACTCTGTCTCAAAAAAAAAAAAAAAAAAAAAAAAACGTTCTTTTTATGTCTTGTTAAACAGTTCTGTCTCTATTGTAAGTGCAAGGTTACCTGTATATTTTACGAAAAACTTTAAAATTTTGCCTTTAACATTGAGGCCTTAATCCTTCTGGAGTTAGTTTTTGTGACTAACACAAGATAGAGATTTAATTTTGTTTTTTTCTATGTGGATAACTTTATTTTTCCAGCTTTACTTTAGAGTAATTCCTCCTTCCTTCGTTGATCTGTCACACCTACTCTTATATATTCAACTTCTATATATGTGAACATTGGATAATTTCTCTGGCTCTGCAATGATTATACTGTTATCACTATTATAGCTTCATAATTACTCTTGATGCCTGATAAGGAAGTCTTCCTTCTTTGTTCATCAGAAGGGTCTTGGCCACTCTGGCCACTCTGGGCCCTTTCCTTTTACAAATACAGTCAGCTGTTTGGCTCTGTAGGTTCCTCATTTGTGATTCAACCAACCACACATAAAAATATTCAAAAAATTAAAAAAAAATGATACAATAGAAATAATACAAATAAAAATACTGCATAACAGCTATTTATATAGCATTTACATTGTATTAGACATATTGTAGGTAATCTGCATGTGATGTAAAATATACAGCAGGAGGTGTGTAGGGTATATGCAAGTACTATGTCGTTTGACATAAGGGACTCGAGCATCTCCGGATTTTGGTATTGTGGTTCTGCAGTTAGTTTCCCACAGATGGCAAGGGATGATTGTACGTTTAGAATCAATTTACCAAGTTAATAAAGAAAACAGAACTCTGGGGTCTTTAGGACATCTTTTGTAATATTTATTCCTGAGTCTCAAACTTTTGTTGTATAAAGTTTTATATTTCTGCTGTATAAAAGACTCAAGAATAAATGTATGTTAGAAATTTCAACCCTTTGCATGTATGTAGCAAATATTTTATAATTTATCATACACTGACGAGAACTTACAGAAAAATGTTAAATAATGGTGACAATAGTGGTTTTAAAATGAAAGTTTTTGTTATTGCAAAAGATGTACAAGCTTATTATTGAAACTTTAGAAAAGATGATAAAGAAAAAGATTAATATCTACATAATAAAATTACTCTCTCATTGAAAGTATATGTGAGTATGCGTTCTACATTTTCAAACCAAGGGTAGGTCTTTTAATTAAAAACAGGCTGGGTGCAGTGGCTTACACCTGTAATCCCAGCACTTTGGGAAGCCGAGGTGGGCAGATCACTTGAGGCCAGGAGTTCCAGAGCGGCCTGGCCAACACGGTGAAACCCTGTCTCTACTCAAAATACCAAAATTAGCCAGGCATGGTGGCGTGTGCCTGTAATCCCAGCTACTCAGGAGGCTGAGGCTGGAGAATCACTTGAACCCAGGAGGCAGACGTTGCAGTGAACTGAGATCATACCACTGCACTCTGGCCTGGGCAACAGAGTGAGACTCCATCTCAAAAACAACCAAAAAACAAAAACAAAAAAAACCCCAAAACATGAAAGTTGGCCAATTTGATAGATATGTTGATTTCCTAGGGCTGCTGTGGCAAATGACCTCAAACCGAGTGGCTTAGACCAACAGAAATTTATTGCCTCACAGTTTTGAAGGCCTGAAGTATGAAAGCAAGGCGCCAACAGGAACCTGCTTTTTTTGAAGGTTCTGGGAGAAGAAAATTCTTCTTGTCTCTTTGGAGCTTCTGGTGGCTGCGGGTGGTCCTCGGCATCTTCTGGCTTACAGCTGCAGCATGGCAGTCCTGCTCTGTCAACATTTACATTTTTGTTGTGTATTTCTGTGTCTCGGTGTCTTCGCATGGCCTTCTCATAATGACAGAAGTTGTTGGATTTAGGGCCCACCCTAATCCAGGATGATCTAATTTTAACTTGTTTACATTTGCAAAGACCCTATTTCCAACCAAATAAGGCCACCTCATAGGTATGGGGGATTGTCCTTCAACCTGTCTTTTTGGAGGACACAATTCAGCTCACAACAATAGGTAAAAAATGTGATATAATTTTTGTTTTAATTATGTTATCACTTATAAATGAAAATATTGAAAATTAAATCATTGGATTTAAAAAGAAGAAGAGCTTAATATGCACATGCAAGATCCTTGTAAACGGTCATGTTTTCTATTTTGTTTAGGTTGCTCAGAGTCAAATTTGGGACCCATTTTTAGTAGCTAAACACATTAGTGTGGTGTATGCTTTCTTTGGGGACTATATTTTTAAAAACTTTTTGGCCAGGTGAGATGGCTCACACCTATAATCCCAGCACTTTGGGAGGCCGAGGTGGGTGGATCACAAGGTCAGGAGATCGAGACCATCCTGGCTAACATGGTGAAACCCCGTCTCTACTGAAAATACAAAAAGTTAGCTGGGTATGGTGGCGGGCGCCTGTAGTCCCAGCTACTCGGGAGGCTGAGGCAGGAGGATGATGTGAACCTGGGAGGCGGAGCTTGCAGTGAGCTGGGATCACACCCCTGCACTCCAGCCTGGATGACAGAGCGAGACTCTGTCTAAAAAAAAACCAAAAAAAACCAAAAACAACTTTTTAACCTCTGGCTTAGAAGGCAGCTGGCTTCTCATATCTGTCTTTGCATTTATTCTGTTGTGATATCACGTGTCATGTAGCCTCTGGAAAACTCCATTGTACACTTGTGAGGAAATGATAGTGAAATAGGCAAGTTATGTCTTCATCTAATTATAGAAATAGTTTTGATCTTGTGGATCTACTAAAAGAGTCTTTGGGAAGCTCAGGAGTTTGTTGACCATACTTTGAGAACTGCTGCTCTAAGCCATTGGCTTTCATTTCATTTTTGACCATGACTCCTAGTAAGGAATACATTTTATAAATTATGCCCAGAACATACACAAGTACACATATGAGCACACATCTGTCTGCATATCTATAACTCAAACAAAACTGTCATTTTTACTATTGGCCATTTACTCTAACATATTCTGTTTTTTTCATTTTGTTTAATTTTATTTAAAAATTGCTGGGTTGTGATTTACAACTTGATTTCACATGGGTTGAGACCCACGATTTGAAAATCACTGCTTTAGGTATTATGTATTTAAGAGTTTAATTTCTGGATCCATAGTAAGCTTTTCAAAGTGGTTATACTAGTTTATGGCACTGCCCAACAAGAGTAGGAATTGTCTTCACATCCTTGCCAACACTTGGACTTACCAAATTTTAAAATATTTTGGCCAGGCATGGTGGCTCATGCCTGTAACCCCAATACTTTGGAAGGCTGAGGCAGGTGGATCACTTGAGCCCAGGAGTTTGAGACCAGCCTGGGCATCAGAGCAAGACCCCATCTCTACAAAAAATACAAAAATTAGCTGGGCATGGTAGTGCACACTTGCAGTCCCAGCTACTTGTGGGGCCGAGGTGGGAGGATTGCTTGAGCCCAGGAAACCAAGACTGCAGTGAGCCATGATGACACCACTGCACTCCAGCCTGGGTGACAGAGTGTGACCCTGTTTCAAAAAAAATGGTTTTTTGTTTCTAACTTGAAAAATGTATTATTTTAATTTCCATTTCCCTTTTTGCTCTTACGTTTCTTGACCTTTTAAAATTGCCAATTCATCCCCTTTGTCCGTTTTTAAATTCAGTTATTCTTTTCCTTGATTTATAGGAACATTTTATATATTTAGGATACAAATAAATCGATTGTCAGATTCTTTTTCCTCATTCTTTTTTATTGAATAGACGTAACATGAAATTTACCAATTTAATAATTGTAAGTATATAGTTCATTGGCATTAAGTATGTTTACATTGTGGTGCAACTGTCACTACCATCCAGCTCCAAATTTTGTCTTCTTTCCTGTCTAATACTTTGTACCCATTAAACAATAAACTCTCCATTTGCCCTCTTCATTCAGTTCCTCACAACCACCTTTTTATTTTCAGTCTCTTACGAATTTGACCATTCTAGGAAACTCATATAAGTGGAATTATGCAGTATTTGTCCTTCAGTGACTGGCGTGTTTCACTTCGCATAACGTCATTATGGTCCATTCATGTTGTGGCTTGTGTCAAAATTTCTTTTTAAAGGCTAAATAATATTCTGCTCTATGCATATACCATATGTGTGTCCATCCATTGGCAGATGGACACTTGAGTTGCTTCTACCTTTTGGCTGTTGTGAATAATGCTGCCGTGTACGTGGGTGTAAGATAGCTCTTTGATATTTAAAGCCATGAACAAAAACCAAATTTAAATCTAAAATACATTTTCATTATTTCAACATTCTAAATCTTCACAAAGTGACTATATTTAATAAAGATATTAAATAACATTACAACAGAAATATTTTTTTTCTTTGGAGACGGAGTCTTGCTCTGTTGCCCAGACTGGATGGAGTGCAGTGCCGCAATCTCGGCTCATTGCAAGCTCCGCCTCCCGGGTTCACACTACTCTCCTGCCTTAGCCTCCCGAGTAGCTGGGACTACAGGTGTCCGCCACCACACCCGGCTAATTTTTTGTATTTTTAGTAGAGAAGGGATTTCACCATGTTAGCCAAGATGGTCTTGATCTCCTGACCTCGTGATCCACCCCCCTCAGCCTCCCAAAGTGCTGGGATTACAGGCGTGAGCCACCATGCCTGGCCTGCAATGGAAATTTATAAAATATATTGCTTCGATGTTTATCACGTAGGTATATTTTATTTATTAAATAATATTGAGAGACATATCATTCACAATAGAATTTTTAATTTTTATAAGTTTGGAGTAAAAAGAAAAGTCATGCTTTGGAGCCAAGAGGTACCTGTCAGAGAACCTTCATTCTATTTTTAATGAAAGTTGAATTTTAAAAATTAGCATTCAGACCTTGTCATACGTAATACTAGTAAACATAGAGAAAAATGGACGGAGTCTGTCAGCAGGATTGAATTTAAGAAACGTCAAAAGTAGACAGGTTTTGCTGAACGGCTCCTGATTTAATAATTAAACAAGGTAGAGTTCAAGGCCTGGCTTAAGATGAAAGACAGGACTGTCAATGAGAATCAGTTTCTCTGTTTTGCTGTTCTTTCAGGCTTTTTTCTTTTTTGTTCAGTCTTGTGTTGTCTTACTGCCATTTATTGTAAGCAGACACTTGTATAGATTATGAGACTTACACATTTTGGTATTGGCAGGGATTTTCTTATGAGAAACTCATAGTGAAGATATGCAAACAATAGATTTTTAAAACAAATATTAAAACGTAAATATAAAAATTATAGCTTCCTTGCTAGATGCTTGGGAAGATGAAGGCTGTAAAATGATAGGGCTCTATTGACTTTAGGGTTTAGATACAGCGAAGGTCTGTGGGTGGCTTTACTGAGATTCTAGGCTTTCTTACTGGAGTTCTTAACATTTTTTGTACCATGGACCCTGCAGGGAATCTGGTAAATTCTGTGTAGTCCTTCTCAGAATAGTATTTTAAAAATAAAAGTTTACAAAGAAAAATTGTATTGAGTTACAGTTGTTAAAATATTCATAGATCAAAACTACAGTAAAGTAATGCATATGCTTCTAAATTAATGCAGTAAATATAAAAATCTAGCAGTAGGCCTGATAGTAATTTCTGATAGGGTAAACATTTTATAGTGATTGCTCAGTAGTCTAATGAACTATAAAAATATCCATGATTTCTATTTGTTCCAGGTATTGCTAATGCTACCTTTGTCTGATGACTACATTCACAATTACTTTCAGTTAGGGTGGTGAAAATGAAAATGAACTTTAAAGAAAAATTCAAATTCAGCGACAGTCTGAATTCCATCCATGATCCTCTATGGTAGGTTAAGGTAGGTTAAGATCCTTTACTTTAAAGAGTGGCAAAAGCCTTAGACATCTGAAATATTTAACTATTGTTAGTAGTGACATATGATAATTCATAGAACTACTCATGGACGCACTGAGATAGCTAGAATTTGATTTTATAGTTTCTATCACCATTTCTTCTCCCAAGCTCACAATGATTACAATGCAGAAAATCTCCAAATAGCACCAATTCATCATGTTGAATAAAATGGCCATTTAAAAATAGACACTTTTTTTGAATAGTTTTAGATTTACAGAAAATTTAAGACGATAGTACAGAGAATTCCCATGTAACCTGCACTCAGTTTCTCCTGATGATAACATCTTACCGTATCTTGGTACTCTTTTCACAATAAATGAATCAATATTGATACACTATTAGCTAAAGTCTTTTGTTCATTCAGATTTTCTTCATTTTTACCTAATGTTCTGTTTCTTTTCCAGGATCTCATCTAGGATACCACATGAGATTTAGTTGTTATGCCTCCTTACTTTCCTCTTGCTTCTGATAATTTCTCAGACTGTCCTTGTTTTTTATCACCATGACAGTTTTGAGGGATATTGATTGGTCAGGCATATTGTAGAATGCTCATCTAGTAGAAACTGGCTGATGGTTTCCTCATGATTAGACTGGGGTTATGGATTTAGGCAGGAAGATCTCAGAATAAAGTGCTATTCTTATCACATCATATCACGAACACATATTATTATAATTATAATTATTTTATTTTATTTTGTTGAGACAGTCTCACTCTGTCACCCAGGCTAAAGTATAGTTGCACTATCTCAGGTCACTACAACCTCTGCCTCCTGGGTTCAGGCGATTCTCCTGCTTCAGCCTCCCAAGTAGCTAGGATTACAGGTGTGTGCCACCACACCCAGCTAATTTTTGTAGTTTTTAGTAGAGACAGAGTTTTGCCATGTTGGCCAGGCTGGTCTCGAACTCCTGACCTCAGGTGATCTGCCTTCCTCTGCCTCCCAAAGTGCTGAGATTACAGGTGTGAACCACAATACCCAGCCATGAATACATATTATTAACATGACATCATACCTGTGCATATTAATTTTGATCATCTGGCTGATGTAGTGTTTATTAGATTTCTCCAGTGTAGTTACTTCACACCTTTTCATACTGTACTCCTTGAAAGGAAGTTACCGTTTGACAGCCCATTTAAGAAGTAGGGAGTTTTACTCCCTTGTTTATCAATTTATTCTATTCTTCATTTATACTAGTATGAAAATGTGGATATCTATCTTATGCTTTGGGTTATAAGCCAATATTTCTTCATTTTATTGCTCAAATTGTTCCAGCTTTGGCCATTGGGAGCTCTTTCTTTTTTTTTTTTTTTTGAGACGGAGTCTCGCTCTGTCGCCCAGGCTGGAGTGCAGTGGCCGGATCTCAGCTCACTGCAAGCTCCGCCTCCCGGGTTTACGCCATTCTTCTGCCTCAGCCTCCCGAGTAGCTGGGACTACAGGCACCCGCCACCTCGCCCGGCTAGTTTTTTTGTATTTTTTAGTAGAGACGGGGTTTCACCATGTTAGCCAGGATGGTCTCGATCTCCTGACCTCGTGATCTGCCCGTCTCGGCCTCCCAAAGTGCTGGGATTACAGGCTTGAGTCACCGCGCCCGGCGGGAGCTCTTTCATTTGGGTTCTGTGCTTCTTGGACATGGCCCCATCAGTACGGATTATATGGAGAAATGGTATTGGAAACCAATATCTGTGTGCTAGGTATGCATGTTGTTGTTGGGGTATTGTTTCTTTTGCAACCTCTCACCTGAGAGACCAAGGAAATGCTGACCTGTGTATACAGTATATACTAGCCTGTGTATACAGTAAGTCCTTATTTAATGTCATTGATAGGTTTTTGGAAACTGATTATAAGTGAAGTGACATATAATGAAACCAATTTTTTTCTCATTATTATAATGAAATGATGTTATTTGAGGACCTGCTATATGCTGTTTTGCTTAAAGTTTTTTTTTCATAAATTAACATTTAAACACTGCTGTATTTGCTACTTAGGTCAAACATAATGTTTTTCCTTGTTTGACAAAAGTTGTAATTTCCTATAATACTTATTTTGGTGATGCCTATATTTTTTGTTTCTCTATGTATATTCATTATATAATATTCTAAAATCATTTTATCCTTGTTCTTTTAAATTTTGGGGACTAGTAATATAGGATTATAGTTTCGATGAAAATGACAATTATTTACTTTTTTTTTTAGCAAGCCATTTACTGTGAAAAGTGGTTCTTTCAATAAATTGGTCAATTGAATATTCATGTAGAAAAAATGCATCTTGAACCTTCACATCATTTAATAAACCCATTTTAGAAACGTCCTAGAATTAAATGTGCAGATAAAATGGTAAAACTTATAGAGGAAATCTTAGAATATCTTCTTGGCCTGGACTAGTCAAAGATTTCTTAAAAGGGAAATTAAATGTTTACCTTAAAGAAAGATACGAATAAATTAGAATATATTAAAAGTAATATCTTTTGGTCACCAAAGGTATATAAGAAAGGGAAAAGAGGCTGACATGGTTGCCTATGCCTGTAATCCCAGCACTTTGGAAGGCCAAGGGAGGCAGATCACTTGAGACCAGGAGTTTGAGACCAGGAGTTTGAGACCAGCCTGGCCAACATGGCAAAACCCTGCATCTATTAAAAATACAACAATTCGCCAAGTGTGGTTGGTACATGCTCCCAGCTACTCGGGAGGCTGAGGCACGAGAATCTCTTGAACCAGTAGGTGGAGGCTGCAGTGAGCTGAGATCGCACCACTGCACTCCAGCCTGGGCAACAGAGCACAGCAAGACTCTGTCTCAAAAATAAAAAGAAAAAAAAAGAAAGGGAAAAGGCAACTCAGAATGGAAGAAGATATCTGCAATTGCTTTATTCAATAAAGGTCTTGCATTTTAAATATAGAAAAAAATCAACACGGAGAACAGTTCAATAAAAAAGAGCAATATATTTGAATAAGCAGCACACAAAAGAAGATATTCAGATGATTAATAAACACTTAAAAAGGTGCTCAAATCATTAATAGTCAGGGAAATGTAAATCAATTCAGTATCTCTACATACCTATAAAAAGGGTTAATTAACAAAAACAAACAAAATCACAGTACGGAGTTTTGACAAAGATACAGAATAGTTTGAAATCTCATACGCTGCTGTAAAGAGTTCAAATTTTTGTAAAACTATAAAGCTCTTTGGTAGTAACTACTGAGGCTTGACATAGGCACATCTTACGACAGCAATTTCACTGCAACATGTATAACCAAAAGAAATCTGTGCATGTATGCACCATAAAACATGTATGAGAGTTTTCATAGCCACATTATTTTTAATAGTCAAAAACTGAAGACAACTCATCAATAGAATGGGTAAATTATTTTAGCATGGCTATATATAGTATTGAAAAAGATTAAACTACTCTTACATTCCACAACATGGATGAATCCCATAGGCATATAATATGCATGAAGAAACCTGACCCAAAAGAATTACATACTCTGTGATTCCATTTATACAAAGTTTGAAAAAAGACAAAATTTATTTGTACTGATAGACGTCAAAAGAGTGGTTAACTCTGAGTGGAGGGTAACTAATAAGCCTTTAGAGAAGCTGGCAATGTTCGCATCTTGTAGTGGCTCGTGAGTTTTCAGTTTGTAAAAATGTTATCAGAATTTATTTTTAAGATTTATGATTTATAACTTCATAAATCATAAATGTATGTATCTTTAAGACTTAAGCACCTTTTGTCATAAATCATAAACTCTATCTTTAAGACTTATGCAGTCTTGCTCTGTTGGCCAGGCTGGAGTGCAGTGGCACACAAACTTCTTAGGAAAATAGTCCTATTTTCATGGATAAATTATTCTTCTTATGAAAATATGTCCTATTTTCCTAAGAAGTTTGTGAAATAAGATAAAATTAGTTGCTCTTTTTGCCATACGAGTTTACCATAGGAGAACTGTGGATACCAATTAGTTGCCTAATACTAACACTTGAATTTTTAACTCCTACAAGGTTTCAAATTAAGTTTGTATGTAAAACTCCAACATTTATATCTCCAGTACTGATTTCTTATATCAATAGATGTTGTACAATGAAAACACCATGGAATATTTTATATTTTCTAAGACTTATAGAAAATCATATCTATGATAATTGATACCAAAATAATACCCTTTCCTAAATTTCCCCTTGTCAGTTGGCATCATCATCATTCTGTTGGCACATTAAATTTTGAACCTGGAAGATTTATGTTTTTCCCCACTTTTCATCTCCTTTGTTTAGTGTATTACAGAATCATCCATTTTACTTCTCCGAAAATTTTCTTGGATCTGCTCTCTTCCCTTCTGTTTCCATAGCTACCAATTGAGTCCTGGCCATTGTTGCCTCATTCCTGACTCTTCCAGTAACCTGCTGGTTACTCTCCCTGTCTCCTCTTACTCCATAGCCAACAAATGCATTTTTTTTCTCATTTTCCCATGATTAAGAACCTGAGTTCCTACTATCATGCCTATTATTATTATTTATGCTTACAAGTTACATCAATTCACGAAGTCCAACCTAGTTTTCCAAGTGCTACCTTTGAGTTCCCAATGTGGGAAGATATCCTGTTCATACAAGGTAATCTGTTCATCATTTTCTGTACAGTAACTTATTTCTTCCTGGATTCTGTTGTCATATACCACTGAATTCTGCTTCTGCATTGTCTGTTACAGCCGGCAAAACAGTTCTATATCAGCATTCTTTTTCTTGAATAATTTTTTACTCCATTTTAAGAACTCCACTATTTTGCATCCTCTCAGCTCTTTTTTTCTGTTTAAAAAATTAATTTGGCAAATGTTGTTGTTTAGGCTTTCCCTTGATGTTATAGGTTCAAAATTTAGGTACTTTGTGTGTAGAATTGTGTGCAAAACGTTAGTGTTCAGAAAATGCTTTAAAAATCAAAAATAAAATGAATACGTGACATCACATAGTTTGCTTCTTCAGTCAGAAACTTGGCATCGGTATATACAAAAGTATTTGTTTGGCAAATATAGATCTTAATGCAGAGGCCACTTTTTCATTACATGTAATACTTATCTGCATGTGAGAAAACATGCCACCTTCTAACAACAGTTATGTCTTGGCAGGTGTTCAGTGTTTGAATAAATCGTATCAGAATCTCCTTTTTCCTTTTTCTTTTTTTTTTGAGACAGAGTCTCGCTCTGTCACCAGGCTGGAGTACAGTGGCACGATCTCGGCTCACTGCAACCTCCGACTTCCTGTTGTATCTGGTACAGCCCCAGGACTTCCTAATCTTATGTCAGCCTTCACAGACAGTACCAACTAGATTGGTTTTGTCTATCTTGTGGGCCTCAGATATACAATAATCATATGTATATATATACTTAAAATCTATATTATACATAGCATTCTTTGAGTTATTTTCTGAAGAATTCTCAGGAGTAGTCTTTTGACAAACTGGTAAAGTTTGGCCTCAGGTATGTTGTAAAATTCATTTTAAAAAGTAGTATGAGCCTGATGGAATATGGTGAGTAGTGTGCTGAAGGGACTGGTTCTGGGGCCTGTTCTTTTCATTTCTATTACTGATGAAGTAATTGGGAATGTACTTTTCATACTTTTCTGGTACTAGAGTAAGACTTGTTACGAAAAGACAAACATAATCTTGTAGTATTAGAAAAATCATCCTGTGGAAGTCATGATAAAATTCAGAATGGGCAGTTTAATTTGTTGAAACGGGGAAAAGACTATGCATAAATACTGGAGAGAAAGATGATTTAATCATTACTTAGCATTATAGTTAGCATTATTCAATGTAGTTTGAAATGCAAAAGCCAGAAGATAATCACATAATGCCCCAGTGGCATTAGCATGACCAGCATGGGAGAGCCAGAGGAGAGAGAGGGGAGAGAGGACAGGGAGAGGAGAGAGAGAGGTGGTCCCGGGAAGAAGGAGAGATGGAGAGTGGATGGATATTGAAATTTTATTTTCAGAGCATTCTGGGTGTATATTTTAAAATTTATGTCTTAAAAAATTATTATATTTTAAACCTGATAACTCTTGACTTTATTAATCTAAGCTAACTAAAGTATACATTTAAGAAATCATTGGATAATGAGGCACCTTTATTTCAACACATATTTAGGAAACATTTTATGGTAACAGATTATTTCTACTGGTCTGTTCCTTTAGCAAATAGATTATAATATCCCTTTTGTGACTCTCATTTCTCCTGGAATGAGCATTTTAATAAAGGGGCTTAGAAATGAGTAGAATTTCACTAGCCAGCCCTTTATTATAATAAATGGTTCAAGGTAGAAAACACTACGGCCTTCCAATTAACCACAATTAAAAAATATCTTATCTTGGGACTGGTAATAATAGCGGTAATAATGTGGGAGGTTAAGAAAGAGACCTCAAGTATTGCAATGTTGCATTTTAGCTTTTCTTTGTGTACCTTATGTTTTGAAATGATATGTGTACACCCAAGGTAGTTTTGCAAATGTATTTTATGTTAATTCCATGAGCAGAATATCAAAGTCCTGGAGAAGATGTAATGCAGTGGACAGGTTTTGATTCAAGGAGATCTTGGGTCAAATTCTTTGCTGCTGCTTACCAGTTTACCAGTAGGGCAAGTGTTGCCACATTAATCAATTTTGCTAAGTCCTAGTTTTTTCATATTTAAAATGATGTTAATGATAACTACCTCATAGTTTTTGCAGGGAAGAGAAAATGACCTAAAGCTGGTAAAACACTTAGCACAGTGCCTGACCTATAGTGAGGGTTCAGTGGTGGTTGCTGTCATTATATTCTTCATCATCAAAATATGTTGGTGGTCCATGATGCCTTGGTTATTCAATTGGGCAAGAATTTTACATGTATGCACATTTAATGTGGTGTTGAGTTTTAGCCATTGTTTTCTCCTTTTATGGTGGTAAAAAAACACAGCGTGAGATCTACCCTCTTAACACATTTTTAAGGTACAATGCAGTATTAGTAACTGTAGGCATGATATTGTATGGCATATCTCTAGAACTTTTTTTTATCTTACGTGACAAAAACTCTGTACCCTTTGAGTAGCAACTTCCCATTTTCCATTCCATCTAGCAATCACCATTCTACTTTTTTATATGGGTTTGAGTATTTCAGATATTTCCTGTAACTGGAATCATGCAGTATTTGTCCCTTTGTGACTACCTTATTTCATGCAGCGTAATGTCCTCAAGGTTCATCCAAGTTGTAACATAAAACAGGCTTTCCCATTTTGATGGCTGAATAATATTCCATTGCATGTATATACCACATTTTCTTTAGCTATTCATTCATCCATGGACATTTACATTGTTCAGGCTGCCCAGTGTGGATGTGTGTTTGGAGGATGACTTTCCCTCGTCACACTTCAGGAGCTCACAGTTTTTCGGCTGTCTTGTGGTGTTTGCAGTGGCAAGCTGTTTTATTCAAAGGGTCTGTGTATTATTTTGGTTTTCCTGGTATGTTTCTGTGTTGGTTCTTGGAGAAAAAGTTCACAATGTGAGTCTCTAGATGCTGTTCTGTCTGTCTAAGAGAGAGCTACATGTTAGTCCTATCTCCTATTCACCATTTTCTCTGGTTAATGCTATGCGGTTTATACATCTTGGCTATAGTGAATAATTTTGCATAGGAGTGCAAATTTTCTTTGACTTCAGTTCTTTTGGATAAATAAGCAGAAGTGTGATTGCCAGATCATTTGATAGTTCTATTTTTAAATATTTGAGGAACCTCCATACTGTTTTCCATAATGATTATACCATTTTTCTTTTTTTTTTTTTTTTTTTTTTTTTTGAGACAGAGTCTCGCTCTGTGGCCTGGGCTGGAGTACAGTGGCCGGATCTCAGCTCACTGCAAGCTTCCGCCTCCCGGGTTCACGCCATTCTCCTGCCTCAGCCTCCCGAGTAGCTGGGACTACAGGCGCCCGCCACCTCGCCCGGCTAGTTTTCTGTATTTTTTTAGTAGAGACGGGGTTTCACCATGGTAGCCAAGATGGTCTCGATCTCCCGACCTTGTGATCCGCCCGTCTCGGCCTCCCAAAGTGCTGGGATTACAGGCTTGAGCCACCGCGCCCGGCCGATTATACCATTTTTCAATCTCACCGACAGTGCACAAGGGTACCAGCTTCTCCACATCTTCACCAACAGTTGTTGTTTTCTGTTGGAACCTGCAGGTTTGTCAACAGGTGGAGACAAATAAAGCTGGGCAAGTAGCATAGTCACAGAGGTACTCACTTGTCGGTACTTACAATACATGCATATCCTCAAAAAATCTGGCCAACAGTGCAAACCACAGCATTTAATAGGGCAATAAACACTAATCGTGTCCTCTCATAGTTCTGCTCCTTGTGAACAGGTACAGTCCACGGGTTACCTATTTGAGTCACAAATCTCTTCCTTTCAGATCTGATAATTTTTTTCATCATTTTAATAATTCCTTAATTAAAATTTCTAGTTAAGGCTGGGCATGGTGGCACATGCTTATAATCCTAGCACTTTGGGAAGCCTAGGTGGGCAGATCACTTGAGGTAAGGAGTTGAAGATCAGCCTGGCCAACATGGTGAAACCCCATCTCTACTAAAAAAAAAAAAAAATTAAAGTTCACTTAATCACTATTACTTTGTTCAGTGATGTACAGATAGCTGAGGTCACAATATTGCTTCAATGTCTATCATTTTCTTATCTGATTTGTTGGATATCTTTCTCTTTCATCTCTTTTTTTCTTTCTCTCATAAAAATAGTTTTATGGGCCGGGCGCGGTGGCTCAAGCCTGTAATCCCAGCACTTTGGGAGGCCGAGACGGGTGGATCACGAGGTCAGGAGATTGAGACCATCCTGGCCTACATGGTGAAACCCCGTCTCTACTAAAAAATACAAAAAACTAGCCGGGCGAGATGGCGGGCGCCTGTAGTCCCAGCTACTCGGGAGGCTGAGGCAGGAGAATGGCGTAAACCCTGGAGGCAGAGCTTGCAGTGAGCTGAGATCCGGCCACTGCAATCCAGCCTGGGCGACAGAGCGAGACTCCGTCTTAAAAAAAAAAAAAAAAATAGTTTTATGCTTTTATCTGAGCATTTTTTCTCTCGTCTCCACTGTATTTAATTATTCACATTGTAGAAAGAGGGCTGTCTGGTTTTTCTGGCTGACAGAAACCTTTTTTCTTTAGGCAAAGTCTGTGGATTTATTTATTTGTGTAATTCATCCCCCTTTGCCTTGGTTTATTTCTTTAGCAATTTGATATTTTCTAAAATTTTATGATGTTCACATTTATTTTGGATTCATATAAGGAAAAAAGAAGTAGATTTCCAGAAATTATTTTAAATATAGAAGGGAATATCTTTACCTTTATGTTGAATTTCTTGTATTTTATCTCTATTTTTTTATAAAACATGCAAAAAACATTTTGACATATTCTATATTGGATAGATTTTTGTTATTTCCTCATTGTAACCCAGTTATAACCATATAAAATGCTAATATTTTCTGTAATATGGCCAGAAACCACTCCAGTTTTGAATATGGAAGGGATATTTTAACATTTTAGCAATTATCCTGTTTTTATTTTTTAAGAATACAGTAGTGCCTTGGTATATGCAGGTGATTGGTTCCAGGACCCCTGTGTATACCAAAATTGGCACATATTCAAGTCTTGCAATCGGCATTGTGGAGTCTGGGTACAGGAAAAGCAGACCCTTCATGTAAGTGGGTTTCACATCCTGTGAATATTGTATTTTTGATCACCATTTAGTTGAAAAAATAATCCGTGTATAAGTGGAACCACACAGTTCAAACCCGTGTGGTTCAAGGTCAGCTGTTTTGATAATTGGCAAATGTTTATTGGATACCTACTACAAGCTAAGCAGTGTGCTAGAAAGAAACAGGAGATCTAGTACAAATAAAGCAATGTCTTGGCTGTCTTGAGCTTATACTTTATTGTGGAAAACAAACAACAAAGAAAGAAAAAGCAGAAGAAAGGGTAAGAGGTCAGAGAAATATAGGCAGTAGAGATCTGGTTATTTAGGTAGAGTGACTATGGAAAGATTCCTTCACAAGATGACATTTAGGTGGAGAACTGAAAGAAGTGAGAAAGTGAGCTATGCAGGCCCGTGGAGGAAGATGCTTTAGGCAGAAGGAACAGTAAATGAAAAGGCTTTGAGGCTAGCTTGATGACTTTGAGAAACAGCATGGAGGCCCGTATGGCTGGAGTATAGTAAATGAGAGGGAGGGTGGTAGGAGATGAAATCAGAGGCCATGGTAGTCACTTCTTATTCCGAGTGATAAGAGAAGCCATTGGAGGGTTTTGCAAAAGAGTGACATGTCTGATTAATGCTTTAAAAGAATAATTACCTTGAAGTTTAATAATTTTACCTATGTCTTGGCATTCTTCATTCTGTGTGACTTTTACAGTATACCCTTTCCATTTGTATATTATTTTCATGTATAGTTTTCTTGTAGTATGTCATTTAGTACGTTTTCTTTTTCTACCATTTCTGTTCTTTAGGTACACCAACTAGGTAAATGCTGGATCTCCATTTTGTTTTTTTCTATGTTGGTTGTTTGCTCTTATAATTTTTACTTGCTCATAATGTCATTTCTTTCCCTTAATCTCATCCATAGATTGCTTTGTGCAAAAATGGTTTGCGTAGTTTTTTCATTCAGCATAATCTTTCTTGCTTCTTTTTCGTGCCAGATTATGTTGAAAGAAGCTGCAGTTAGAACGTATACATCTATTATTATTGAACCAGTTGTGTTATTTGCATGCCACTTAGTTTGTATAAGGGTTTTCTGATGACATTTTCTAGGATTTCCAGCCATGAGACTTCTTCTTCTGGACTATTCCTGTAATTATATTTGATCTTTACTTAATTTTGTGGGATGTCTCATATATTTTGAGTCAGGAGAACACATGCCTTATATGTTTTACAATTTCAATATATGGGGCATCTGCATGTCTATTTCTATTTTCTGTTTTTTCCTCTGATTTTATTTCTTGGTATGCCTGTTATTTTGTGATTATTTACCAAACATTATGCACAGAAATATTAAAGGTTCTGGATGCTGTTATCTTCTGCCAGAGAGGCTCTTCTGTCTCTTCTGAGAGGCAGCTGGTGTAGAGACAGATCACTGGATCCATTCAGGGACTAAATTGACTCAAGGCTGAGTTGCAGTCTTTGTAATCTTTGGTATGCTTTTGACTAACTTTCACTCCTAGTGGTAGTCCTCAACACAGGTCTCAACGGAAAGCCTGTGATATTATTAATACTAGGAGCTCTCCTCCTTGGACAATCTATTTTACTTCTAAGTACAGTGATACTGCAGAAAACTCTAGTGTGCTTTTCTGAGTTTTTTTCCCCCCACTTGGTTTCTTGGCTTCCTGCCCTGTAAATGCTAAGAATTTGACAAATTCGGCCAGGCGCAGTGGCTCATGCCTGTAGTGCCAGCACTTTGGGAGGCCAAGATGGGCAGATCATTTGAGGTCAGTAGTTCAAAACCAGCCTGGCCAACATAGTGAAACCCCACCTCTACTAAAAATACAAAAATTAGCCAAGTGTGGTGGTGTGCACCTGTAATTCCAACTCCTCAGGTGGCTGAGGCAGGAGAATCACTTGAACCTGGGAGGTGGAGGTTGCAGTGAGCCGAGATCCAGCCTGGACAGAGCACAACTCTGTCTCCAAAAAGAAAAAGAAAAAGAATTCGACAAATTCTCTTGAGGAGTAAACTGCTGGTGTGGTGCCCACTTCTCTGTGCATTGCTTTTCTGAACGACCTTAGTTCCTCAAGTCCTGGCTGCCTCGGCCACCATCTGCCCTTGTTTCCTTGCCCCATCCTCATCTTCTACCATTGGAAAATACTTCTAGTGTAAAAGCACCTCACAGGATGATGCCTCATCTCTATGAGGTTTCCAAGCTGCCTTAGAAGTTCTCAAGTACTTTCGTATTAATTAAATCTTTCACTGGCCATGGTGGCACATGCCTGTAATCCTAGCACTTTGGGAGACCGAGAATCGCGTGAGGCTGGGGTTTGAGACCAGCCTGGCCAACATAACAAGACCCCATCACTACCAAAAAAGATACAAAAATTAGACAGGTGTGGTGGCATGTACCTGTAGTCCCAGCTGCTCAGGAGGCTGAGGTGGGAGGATCACCTGAGCCTGGGAGATTGAGGCAGTAGTGAGCCAAGATCACACTATTGTCTACCAGTCTGGGTGACAGAGTGAGACCCTGTCTCAAAAAAAAAAAAAGTCTGTCTGGGTTTTTCAGTTGTTACCATTGGGAGTATGCAAGCTACTCTTTTATAGCCAACTTACAACTTATTACAAACCCTGTAATATCCTCTTACAGGGTTTATTAGGATGGAATTTGCATTTCTATTTCTAGTTCATCTTGTCTGTTTTTGATTTCTAAGAGAAGAAGGAATACAAATCATCTTTATTCCGCCATCTAAAACTGGAAAGCAAAGTATATGTTCTTTGTTTCTTCCAGTTAATGAATATGCAGGACACAAAGGGTGTTTAGAATATATATTAGAAAATTGAAACTATTTTCTGAAAGGAGCTCCTAAAGCAGAGGGATAATGAAGAAACAAAGTGAAAAAGATGCATGAAGAAGAAATCGGAACTTCTGATGTTTGTCAGTTTGGAATTGTATGCATTTAAAGAATTTAATCTATAAACCATGCTTTTAAGTTAGATAAGTCATTTACCTAGATTGGAAGCTGTCACACCAAAATTTAACTTGTATACCTATTTGGTTTTGTAATGAAGAAAGGATGAAATGAAGAAAGGATGTCAGGGTTGTAGTATTATTTAATGCTGAAACTGCATCTTTAAAATGGTTATCTTAGAACAAGTATAACACAATAATTGAGTGCAACATCATACTAACCTGTCGCTATTATTCAAACTTATTAGAAGTTTAATTTTAAAACTGAAAATTAATTGTCCCTTCATCTAATGCTTGCTTACCCTAATTTTAGATAAAGTATCTAAAAGATGATAAATACCTTTATCCACGTTTTAAATTGCAGTTCTACATAGGGGGAAATTCTAAATAAATATTAAATAATAGAGAAATGATTTAGTTGCGTGATAATCTTAATACTGTGGAAGAGTGGAGAAGTGCATTTTATAAAATGGCAAAGATGTTAAAAAATGAATAAAAATCTTGCGCACTAACACTACAACTAATTAAATGTTCCTATACACTTAAAAATATTTGTATCACTTATGTGAGCACCCTTGTGCTACAATTTTGGGGTTACGAATTTCCTTTAAAAATACTATTACATTACTTTTATAATTATAACACATTTCAAAAAGTAAAATGAAAAGCAAAGAACACTAGTAAGTAGTCAGCTAATGGGCATATATATAAAGAGGCGTAGAGACTGAAACCTTCCTGAGGATAGGAACTTTGTCTTATTTACTGCTATGTATCTACATTCTTTTTTTTTTTTTTTTTGAGACGGAGTCTCGCTCTCTCACCCAGGCTGGAGCTGGAGTGCAGTAGCGCGATCTCGGCTCACTGCAATCTCTGCCTCCCAGGTTCCGCCATTCTCCTGCCTCAGCCTCCCGAGTAGCTGGGACTACAGACGCCCGCCACCACACCCGGCTAATTTTTTGTATTTTTAGTGGAGACGGGGTTTCACCATGTTAGCCAGGATGGTCTCAATCTCCTGACCTTGTGATCCGCCCACCTTGGCCTCCCAAAGTGCTGGGATTACTTGCGTGAGCCACCATGCCCAGCCTATCTACATTCTTGAATATTACCAGCTTCAGTAAATATTCATTAAATGAACAAAAGGCTAAAAATGTATAACTATGATGTTCTTATTTTTGTGATAGTAAGCATTATTTCTTTAAAGACTTGGTTAATTTCAAGGTTGATTTAATTTTTACTACCATGGTTTATGATCCATTTGTTTTATTTATTCTTATAGATTATACATTTTCCTCAAGCTTCTTACTGATACAAACGTATTACAACTGAGTGAGAGACTTTCTTAACCATGACCTGTTCTTTTAGAACCACATGATCAAAGAACTGGAGGCCCGTGTCCAGCAGCTGACTGGAGAAGCAGAGAACAGTAATTTACAGAGGCAGAAATTAATTCAAGAAAAAGCGGAACTTGAAAGATGTTACCAGATAACGTGTAGTGAATTACAAGAAGTAAAAGCAAGGTATTGTCTGAAATCAGATATCTATCAGGTATAGCTATAAAGTGCTGATATTAACTGTATAAGTTATCTGCCAAAATTAATTACACCTTGTGCATTTAGCCATGGGACGTTCCTAAACTAAATACTGCTGTTTGTTTGTTTGTTTGTTTGTTTGTTTATTTAGAGACAGGGTCTCTATCTGTCACCCAGACTGGGGTGCAGTGGCGTGATCATGGCTCACTGTATCTCAAACTCGGGCTCATGCAATTCTCCCTCCTGATCCTCCCAAGTAGCCAGGACTGCAGGCATGCACCAGCGTGCCTACCTAATTGTTCTGTTTTTATTTTTATTTTTGTAAAGACAGGGTCTCACTCTGTTGCCCAGGCTGGTCTCAAAGTCTTTTTCTGAAGTGATCCTCTTGCCTTGGCCTCCTGAAGTGCTGAAATTTCAGACATGAGTCACTGTACCGAACCTGTTTTTAACATAAGCAGAATGTTTAGAAGCAGTTGACAAAATGATGGATACTTATTTAATATATTGAATGGAAATGTATTTGGATTTAGCTGGTTAAAAAAATTCATTTTAGAGATTGGTTTTAAATACATTGGAAGTCTATTTTATTCTCTTGTTTTTAGGCGTAACACACTGCATAAAGAGAAGGACCATCTTGTAAATGATTATGAGCAAAACATGAAACTGTTACAAACCAAATACGATGCTGATATAAACCTTCTAAAGCAAGAACATGCTCTTTCAGCTTCTAAGGTATTATTTATGTTGGTAGATAATCTGCGTGAAGTATTTATTCTCTCAGCCTAGAGCCATAGATAGGACAAGTAGAAATTATTTGGCATTTGAAATTAGTCTCTCTTTCACTTTATTCTTAAATAACAGGAACTTCAGGAATTTTTATTGGTATTTAAAATGTTTAAAATTCTAAATGTCTACTATATAGCACAACACGAATGTTTAATAAACTGAATTCTGCTATAAGCTAATCATTTTAAGTGCTGCAGTCTTAAAAGGAGGGAACAAATAAATTCCATTGCTTAGTTGTATGAATAATAAATTTTATAGAGTAACTATATGTGTTATTATTTTGAAATCTTGGTTCTGCTTTAGTTTTATAATTAACATTTTGAAGTTTTCTGTAAAGCTATTATTTGTATGTCAGTGTTACATTTCCATAACATTAAATATTATGTAGCATTTAATTTCTGTTTTTACTTTAAAAGAGTTTATTTTTATATCAGCGTTACATTTTCATATTAAATACCCTGCTGCACTTAATTTATACTTTTACTTTAAAAGATTAATTTTTCTAGTTTTTTAAAAAACATTTTTCATTCAGATTTCTAGATAATTTTAATTCTGATTGGACTTTCAGAGGTAAAAAAAAGGGACATTTTTTCAATCAGAAGGTATAATATGGTACAAAAATCAATATTCTGCTTTTTATTCTTCTTAAAATCCTTCTAGGCATCTAGTATGATTGAAGAATTAGAACAGAATGTCTGTCAATTAAAACAGCAGTTACAGGAATCAGAACTTCAAAGAAAGCAACAACTAAGGGTGAGTGCTGTATTTCTACACAGAAGAACAATGGTCAAACACAGTTTTCTTGATTTAGATGTATAATTGAGAGTCAATTAAAAAATAAAACTCAGAAATGCAGGTCGTCTTTTCTGATTCTTTTATCGCATTGTGTAATTTTACATTTTATTTATCTTAATAGAGATTGATGCTAATGAGATGTAGAGAATAAAGTACCATAATTTGAATTGGAATGATCTCTTTTGAGATTAGTTTTAAAAATAAATTTTATTTAAATGTATTATTATTTTAGAATAATTTCCTTCTTTTAAATTACCTGCCAATCTTCATAATTTCTCTCTTTCTTTCCCTCTTTCTTCTCGCCTGTCTCTCCCTCTGTCTCTCTCTTTTGCACCTTTTAGATCTTTTCTCTAGTGATCAGAAAATACCAAGGACTGTTATATGATATAACTTCAAATTTACCATTTCCATATTTGTTGACTTGGTCATTTTTAAAGTAATCTCTTAATCTTAAGGGTCAGAAAGATTTGCTTATACTGTAAAGCAAGTACTTCTGAGAATAGTAGTATCTTCAGATGACTAAGATTTTATGCCTTGTAGTATAAAGCTACTCAAATTTCTGCCTGTAGGGCTTACTTAATAATATGCAAAACTCTGAACTAAAGTTTGACATTAAGTAGATTGACTGATTTCATTAGGTTGCTAATTTTATTGACTCTATTATAATTTAAAGTATAGTAAATATAAACATTTATCATTCACAGGATCAAGAAAATAAGTTTCAAATGGAGAAAAGTCATTTAAAACACACCTATGAAAAAAAGGTAATATGTTTTATGGGAAGCTATAAAATATTTAAAATAGCAAATGGGGCATTAAGGCAGACTGATTTTTATAAAACCATACGTTCTCACCTTTAAAGAGTAACTTGTTTGCCTTTTTTTTTTTTTTTTTATACAGAGCCTTGCTCTGTCACCCAGGCTGGAGCAGTGGCGCAATCTCGGTTCAGTGTAGCTTCTGCCTCCCAGGTGCAAGGGATTCTCGTGCCTCAGCCTCTTGAGTAGCCGGGACTACAGGTGTGCACCACCATGCCTGGCCAACTTTTGCATTTTTAGAGGAGAGGGAGTGTCACCATTTTGGCCAGGTTGGTCTCGAATACCTGGCCTCAAGTGATCCGCCCGTCTCAGCCTCCCAGAGTGCTGGGATTACAGGCATGAGCCGCCACGGCCGGCCAAGAATAATTTGTTTCTAAGTTAATTTCAACTAACCAGTAATTAAATTTTGCTTATTTATTTTTCCTGTTTATATAATAAACAACTGCTTCAGTTCAATTATTAGTTATATCAACATTAAAACACTGCTTGCATGTTACATTTAATGAATGAAGAGTACAGTTGGCCCTTCATATCCATGGATTTCACATCTGTGGATTCAATCAACCACGGATCAAAAATATTCAGGAAAAAAAAATTACACAAAGGTTCAAAAACCATAACTTGGATTTGCCGTGTGTCAAGTACTATGTTGAAGTCATGTGAATGAAGTGATGCATAAGCATTAGATTAGGTACTATGTAAGTTATTATGAGATGACTTAAAGTATATAGGAGGATGTGTGTAGGTTATATGCAAATACTACACCATTTTATAAAAGGGACTTGAGCATCCATGGATTTTGGTATCCTCAGGGGGACCCTGGCACCAATTCCACATGGATGCTGGGGGGCAACTATATTATCTTAACCTCTCATAATAACATGTTGAAATTGTATTTTCTTTTTACCAGTTTAAAAATATACAATCGATGGGATGTATTTGGTAGTCTGTTGTGTCATATGTGCAACAAGAACTTTAAACATTTAACAAAAGAACCTAAAACAATGAAAGTACTGACTACTACTTGAAAAAGATTAGGAATTGTTCCTTGTTGTTTATAGTACTATTTCAACTGGTGTATGTTGATATCCCTCCTGTAATAACTAGGGGGTTATTCACACACTTAATACCTTAGGCAGTAAAGTGCTGAGTTTTATGATTTATTTTAAAAATTTTTGTGTAAATTTGACAGGTACTAGCACAGTTTTTTACATGGATATATTGCATAAGCATGAATTCTGGGCTTTTAGTGTACCCATTACCCAAATAATGGGCCCATTAGGTAATTTCTCGTCCCTCGCCTCCTCCTAGCCTCCCACCCTTCCAAATCTTCAGTGTCTGTCATTCCACACTCTCCACAATCTATGTTCATGTGTACTCATTATATAGCTTCCACTTACAAGTAAGAACGTGTGGCATTTGACTTTCCCTTTCTGAGTTGTTTCATTTAAGATAATGTACATGCAAATAGTGTGCATGTGTGTGCGCTCTATATATATCTATATGTGCGCGTGTGTGTGTATGCCACATTTTCTTTATCCAGTCATCCATTTATCGACAGTTGATTCCATAGTTTGCTATTGTGAATAATGCTGTGAGAAACCTATGAGTACTGATCTTTTCCTTTGGGTAGGTACCCAGAAGTGGAATTGCTGGATCAGATGATAGTTTTATTTTTAGTTCTTTGAGAAGTCTCTATACTGTTTTCCTTGGAGGTTATACTAATTTACATTCCCACCAGCAGAGTGTTAGTGTTTCTTTTCTCTGCATCCTCACCAACATCTGTTATTTTTTGGCTTGTTAATAATAGCCATTCTGACTAGAATAAGATGGTATCTCATTGTGGTTTTAATATGCATTTCTCTAATGTTTAGTGATGTTAAGTATTTTTTCATAGGCCTGTTGGCCTTTTGTATGTCTTTTTTGAAAAATGTCTACTCATATCCTTTGCCTTCTTTATAATCGGTTATTAATTATTATTATTATTATTTTGTTGCTGTTGTTGTTGTTTGTTCCTTGTAAATTATGGATATCAGTCCCCAGGCCAAGTGCATAGTTTGCAAATATGTTCTCCTATTCTGCAGGTTGTCTTTTCACTCTATTGATTATTTACTTTGCTTTCTAGAAGCTTTTTTAAAAATTAAGTCCCATTTGTCTGATTTTGTTGCTTGTGCTTTTGAGGTCTTAGTCATGAATTCTTTGATTAGACCAATGTCCAGAAGAGTTTTCCTAGGTTTTCTTCTAATATTTGTAACATTTCAAGTCCTACATTTAATTCTTTGATCCATCTTGAGTTGATTTTTATATATGGTGAGAGATAGGGATTCAGTTTCATTCTTCTGCATATGGCAATTCAATTTACTGACCACCATTTATTGAAAAGGGTGTCCTTCCCCCAGTATATGTTTTTGTTGACTTTGTCAAAGATCATTTGGCTGTAGTTATGTGGTAGTGTTTCTGGGTTCTGTATTCTGTATTACCTAATATAATACAGATCTATTTTTATGCCAGTTCCATGCTGTTTTGGTTACTATAACCTTGTAGTGTAAGTTGAGGTCAAATAATGTTATGCTTCCGGTGTTGTTCTTTTTGCTTTGGATTGCTTTGGCTAATCTGGCTCTTTTTTAATGCCATATGACTTTGAGGATTGTTTTTTTCTAAGTCTGAGAAAAATGATATTGATATTTTTGTAGGGATTACATTGAATCTTAGATTGCTTTGTGTAGTATGGTCATTTTAACAATATTAATTCTTCAAATCCATGAGCATGAGATGTTTTTCCATTTGTTTGTGTCATCTACAACTTCTTTCTTCAGTGTTTTATAATTTTGCCTCCTTTTACCTCCTTGGTTAAATATATTCTTAGGTTTTTTAAAAATAAGTTTTGTAAATGGGATTGCTTCTTGATTTGGTTCTCAGCTTGTTTTTGATACTTAGAAATGCTACTGGTTTTTATACATTGATTTTGTATCCTAAAATTTACAGAATTCAGCTATAAAATCTAAGAGGTTTTTTTGGAGGGGAGAAATCTTTAGGGTTTTTTTTAGGTATATGATCATATTATCAATAACTGATATAATTTGACTTCCTCTTTTTCTATTTGGATGGCTTTTATTTGTTTTTCTTGCTTGATTGCTCTGGCTAGGACTTCTCACTCTATGTTGAATAGGCATGGTGAAAGTGAGCATCCTTGTCTTATTCCAGTTCTTGTTCGGATTGCTTTCAGCTTTTCCCTGTTTAGCGTGATGTTGGCTGTGGGTTTGCCACACAGATCCTTTATTATTTTGAAGTGTATTCCTTCTATGCCTAATTTGTTGAGGGTTTTTATCATTAGGGTATGGTCAATTTTATCAAATGCTTTTTCTGCATCTGTTGAGAAGGTCATATGGTTTTCGCATTAATTCAGTTTATGTGATGAATTACATTTAATGATTTGCATATGTTGAATCATCCTTGCCTCCCTGGAATAAAACCCACTTGATCATGGTGTATTACGTTTTTGATGTGCTGTTGGACTTGATTTCTTAGTATTTTATTAAGGATTTTTGCATATATGTTCATCAGGGATATTGGTCTGTACTTTTTTTGTTGTTCAGGCTTTTAAAAATCAATTTTGTCCATCTTTATCTTTTAAGTAGAACATTCCATTTGCATTCAAGGTTAATATTCATATGTGAGTTTTTTTTTCTTGTTATAATGTTATCTAGTTGTTTCATAAATTCGTTGTTTCTTTTTTCTTTGTCTTTGTGGGTTGGTGTTTTGTCATGTCGCTATTTAATTTCTTTCTCTTCCTCCTTTGTGCAATTGCTTTGTAAGACCTGTGAGTTTATACTTAAATGTTTTTTTATGATGGTGAATACAGAGCTTTCATTTACATGTTTAGAACTCCTTTGAGCATTTATTATAGAACCAGCCTAATAGTGACAGATTCCCTCAGTATTTGCTTGTCTGGGAAATACTTTATATTTCTTCTGTTTATGAAGCTTATTATGTCAGGATATAAAATTTGTGGTTGACAGTTTCTTTTTAAGCACTCTGAAGATAGGATCCCAATCTCTTCTGGTTTGTAAAAGGGTTCTGCTGAGAAGTCTGATTTTTTTTCTTTATAAGTGACTAGATGCTTTTGTCTTGCTGAGTTTAGGATTTTTTCCTTCGTGTTGACTTTATACAACATCTGATGACTATTTCTCATGGTGAATTGCATCTTGCAATATCTTTTTCTAGTGTTTGTTGCACTTCTTGTACGTAGATGTTTAAGTCTCTTGCTAGACTACAGACGTTTTTGTCAATTATTTACTTAAATAGGTTTTCTAAACTTTTTGCTTTTTGTTCTCTTTCAGGAATGCCAGTGATTTGTAACTTCAGTTGCTTTATGTAGTCCCATACTTCTCAAAGGCTTTGTTCATTCTTTTAAAATTTATTTTTAGTTTATTTTTGTTTAACTGGATTAAGTCAAAAGTCCTGAGAATTAAGTCTTCAAGTTCTGAGAATTTTCTTTTCTGCTTGGTCTAGTCAATTGTTGAAGCTTTCAGCTGTATTTTGTAATTTCTTAATTATTCATTTCCAGAAATTGTTTTTTCTAAGATATCTATCTCATTGGCAAGTTTTAAAAATTTATATCCTGAATTGATTTTGTGTTGGTTTTCAGAATATCTTTTATCTCATTGAATCTCTTTAAAATCAGTATTTTTAATTCTTTATCTGGCATTTCTTTTTTTCTTTTCTTTTTTTTTTTTTGAGGTGGAGTCTCGTTCTGTCACCCAGGCTGGAGTTAAGTGGCGTGATCTCGACTCACTGCAAGCTCCGCCTCCTGGGTTCATGCCATTTTCCTGCCTCAGTCTCCTGAGTAGCTGGGATTACGGGCACCCGCCACCGCGCCCGGCTAATTTTTTTTGTATTTTTAGTAGAAATGGGGTTTCACCATGTTAGCCAGGATGGTGTCGATCTCCTGACCTCGTGATCCACCCACGTCAGCCTCCCAAAGTGCTGGGATTACAGGCATGAGCCATTGTGCCTGGCCTTTATCTGGCATTTCAAAAATTTTATTTTGGTTAGGATCCATTGCTAGAAAATTACTGTGTTCCTTTGTGGGTGCTATACCGCCCTGCTTTTTCATACTTCTGGTATTATTATGGTGATTTATTCACATCTGGAGAAATAATAACTTCTTATTTTTGAATTTCATTGAAATGTAACTTTCTTTTCTTGTGGATATAATTATGAAGTATGTTGAGTAGAGCTGTTTACTTCTGGATATGTTAAGTGTTAAGGCTTTGTATGATTTCCTTGGTTATAAATAGGCTTAGTGTGGTGGCTTTTTCAAATACTGGTTGTAGTAGTGGTATACCTGGAAGGTAAGCGGGCTCATAGCCTCCTGAGAAGCCACAGTGGCATTGATGATTGTGGTAGCAAAGGACATGGAATTCTTATGTTATTCCCAAGCACTGTGCATTTGTGTCAGCAGATTTACTATGGGGTTTGCAGGTCAACCTCCAGACCATAGATGGCACTTGCAGGTAAAAGCCAGTTGCTCTTGTAGGAATAAAGTTTATGCTTGATCTTTGTTAACCATGAGAGGTACTTCATTGCCCAGACAATGGCTGGGCCATAGAATGTTCAGTGGACTGGGTCATGTGCTCAGTCTCAGTGGAGGCCAAATCTGGGCAGAGCTGGACTGGGCAAGTCTGCATTCACACCTCCTAACAGTGGGCAAAAGTGCCAACCCTGACAGGGGTCTAGAGGCAGTCAGCACGTGGCTGGAGATAAGGCTAGGCAAGAAACAGAGCAGCCACTGCTGCACCAAATTCTCTGCTTGGGAAGTGATTGGTTTCCCACGTGCCTACTCCAGGTAATAGGGAGAGGGACCCACCTGTCACTCTTCAGACCTGAGGGAGGAGCTCACACCCTATTCCAAGTAAGGGGGCCAGTTGCGACACTCAGAAATATTACGTGCAGTTTTCTACTTTAGTTTTCAAAGCTGCCTGTGGCCACGAAACCCACTACCCAGGTAAAACCATGCCTTTTCCGCAACTCTCCTCCTGTTTCAGTCTATGAAGGAGGGGTATCCCAATTCTAGCACCCACAGCTGGATTGCACACCACACTTACCTCTAAGTTCTGGCTGTGAGAGCTCTTCGTCTGCTCCAGATCCAGCACTCCAAATCCTGGCCCAAGAGTAATGCTGGTGCTGCCGCCGCTGCTAGGTTTCAGGTCCACTCAGCTTGATATGAATTAGAATCAAGAATGGCATTGTCCTGTTGGGTCCCAGATCTGAGACAATGCCGGGCGTACTTTCTGGTATTCCTTTTCACACTCTCTGGCCTCTCTCCTAGTTATATCCAGGGCTTGGGAGGGACAGGGTGTTCCCCATGGCCTAGGTTGCACAGTTCCCCGGTAGACAGATAGATTACAGAGGGACATTCTCTTCCCCTCTCCTATATTGGAGCTTCACTCAGTTCTCAACCAGACCTAGCCACTGTCCCCTTGCTCACCTTCTCTCATCCCCAGTATCTGAAGTTTTCTTTCACTTTCTGTTGATTTTTCATTTCCTTCTTGGACAAAATTCTTCCAAGTAGATAAGGCATTTTGGGAAGGCCTCTGGTCCACCATCTCGGGAAAAACAGAGTTCTATAGATTTCTGACTATGAAACTTAAGTTTCTAAATTGTTTTTTGGTATAAGATGTAGAAAGTAAAAGAGTAGTTAAATGGCAAAGGTTTTGTTGCTGCTTTTGTCACTATCTGCTATTTCAACATTTATCAAATCAACTTGTAAAATACAAAATAATAGAAAATGAAAAAAGTTAACATTTATTTAGAATAAATACAAGTTAAAATTAAATATGGTTTATATCACAAAATGTTAAAGATACTTTGTAGTACCACATCTTGTTTATCCATATAGTCACTCAGCAGATACCCATTAAATGGTTATATTGGGGAAGGTATTACATTAGGTACTGGGGTGGGGTTGAGGATGAATTAGACATAGATTCTGCCCTCCATGAGCTTCATGTATAGGAAAAAATCTGTTTCTGTCATTTGGAAAAGTGTTTCTAGTAACATGTATTGACCTGCACGTGTGCTCTTTAAAATCATAATAGATTTCCTTATTGTTACAGTTCTAATGCAGCTCAGTACAAGATGTTAAGTGTATTTCATATGAAATGGACATACTTTTTCATAATCCTTGCTTCCTGTATAAGGCATCAGTGTCCTCTGGGTGTACTTGTTAGTCCACTGTTCATTCTTTGGGCAGATCACTGGCTGTCTATCCATTAAGGAAGAGCTTCCTGGCTTCCTGCTCTGTTGCAGTCTGGTAAGCCGTCTTCCTGATATTCTGGTATGTATGTGCCTGTGAGACAGACGGGTTGTGGTGAGGAGAAAGAGATGCATTGGCTATTTGTAAAATAAGGTTTTCCTATCCCAGACTTCATTACATCCTACTGAGGACTGTTACACACATAGAGATAGACCTAGAAAGGAAGTCTTTCTTCTTCCATTATCTTTTCTTGGGTATTTAGCTTCTAAGTAAACCAAGGTTTCTGCTCTCAGTCTCCCTCCCTGGTGAATGTACACTAGAAAGTGAATATTAGAGCTCAGTTCATCTGTATCCAGTAGCCTGCTGACCATTCCTATTCTATTTCACTTCAAGGAGCAGACCTAAATCCTTTTTATTAGGTATCTTAACTACAGTGATTCCCTTTCCATGCGGTATCAATTGACCTTGCTTTTTAATAACATTACTTGTTAAAGTGTATTAGTTGTTTCCACTGTAAATAAGATTTGTTTAAAATAATAACAATCTTTAAAAGAAAAATAGCCATCGTTGTTCCTATTGCATATATTCCTAGCATTATTTACACTGGAAGAAAATGTTGCTCAGCATGCTACTTTTTATTTTACAATTAATTTCATAATCTCCCCCTTTTACATTGACATCTGTTTTTCTTTCTTTATTAAACCTGCTGTGATCTCAAGCCTTGAAGTTTTGATGTCTTATATCCCTCTCAGGGAATATCCTTTTTGATAGCTCAAAGACCTGACATAAATCTTCCATAGCCCTGGACTGTGTAACTATAGAGCTAAATAGGATGTATAGGGCTTTTTGTTGTTGTTGTTAGTGTTACAGGTGTGCACATTCAATAACTTTAGGTATAAAACTTAGTTCTAAATATCTCTTCAGGAGGAGGAAATGCCATTGAATGACATTGTTCTCTCCTGCCTATGAGACAGCAGCAGGACAGGAGCATAGGATTCTAACTTGTCTTTGAGGTAAAAGAAACAGCATCAGATGCTGTCCCTAATTTAAGCACACACATATTATGTAATGGTCTTTATTGATCTCTAGCGGCTATTGCCTGCTCTTAAGATCTTTGAACATCAAACAAATAATAAGTAGTAAACTGAAATGTCATTGTTTGATGAAGTGTCCTCATCTGTTAAATCAGGAAATGGTTAGACTAAATTATTTTACTAGCAAGGAAACACCTGCCCCCTACAAATAGCCTATTGCTTGTTTTCCAGTTACCAGAGAGTAAAAGATGGTGCTGTTTACCTAGAGAAACATGCCAGACGTATGTTAAACACCTATGTTCTAAAATGTACTGAATTGAAATATCTACTTACAATCATTCTGATGGAACTGTTTAACAAATGAGATACGAAGTCTAATGGAGTTCACAATCCTTAAAATATAGTTATTCCAATGCCTAGCAATCATGTGTACTTTTTAAAATCATGTTTAAAATCATCACAGCTTTATATTTAACATATTGGATAGTGTTTTTGAACTACTACTGACATAATTTTTAAGAGTACGTGTGCCTTTAGTGATGTTTCAAAACGTGAAATTGTGCAGTGAAAAGATTTACGGAAGTTATGCAACCTAATCCCCCACATTTTTCATATTGGGAAGCAGAGGTCATAGCAGTTAAGAGGCATTGCGGAGTTATTCAGCTAGTCAGTGTTTGGGTCAGTACCTCGTCTGTGCACTTTACTATGCTATGGTGTCTGCCACAGTATATCTAGTTTCTGATGTATAGCACAATCTCTTTCTTATTTACACAATATTCCTTTTGTGATTACCTAAATTCTTGGGATGCAAGGGAGCAAAAAATATATTCAGTGAATATTCAATAAATGTGCTTATGGCTACTTAAGTCAATTATTTATAGCAAATTCTCATGTTTGAGAATATATTATGTGTCCTTGACTATCTGGTTTGTGTTTTCATTATGTATCACTTTTAAATTCTTTTCTGGTATTAATAATTTATAGTGGGGAAAGGATTATAAGCAAATCATTTATTGCTTACTACCATTTGTACATTACAAAGGAATGGTTGGCAATAGTATTATCTCTTTCTACGTTGTTTGTTTCTTTTATGTACGAACAAAGTTTTTTTTTTTTTTTTTTTTTTTTTTTCGAGAGGGAGTCTTGCTCTGTTGCTCAGACTGGAGTGCAGTGGCACAATCTCAGCTCACTGCAACCTCTGCCTCCCATGTTCAAGTCATTCTCCTGCCTCAGTCTCTCGAGTAGCTGGGATGACAGGTGTGTGCCACCACGCTCAGCTAATTTTTGTATTTTTAGTAGAGACGGGATTTCACCACGTTAGCCAGGATGGTCTCAATCTCCTGACCTCGTGATCCGTCTGGCTCAGCCTCCCAAAGTGCTGGGATTACAGGTGTGAGCCACCGTACCCAGCCCAAACAAGGTTTTTTTTTTTTAAACCCACCAAAAGTATTGATCTCTTCTGTTTTGCCAAGATCTGTATGCAATGATTTCTCACTTTTCTGATGTTTACTTATATCACCCACAACTATCTGGAATATAGGTAAAAACTAAAAATGTAATCCAAAAAGGCTCTTAAACAATACAGATATATTCAATTAAGAAAAAACAAATTTAAAACAATACTTATTGACTATTGGAGTACGGGCTAGATATTATCCTGCGTCCTAGGGATATAAAAATGAGAAACAGTTTCTACCTTAAGAAACCCCCAGCTCAAAAGTATGGTCATTGGCATGTTGATGTTTACCTCAGAGGGGAGTCCCTCATTTTCCCACCCAGAGAATTTCATTCTAATAATTTTAGAAGCAATAAATTAGATCAAGGTGCTTGTGTTAGCACACCGACAAGTGTCAAGAAATGGCAGCTGAAAACTTGTCAGAGGTGAAGATTCAATAATGAATGATAAAAAGCAGTTACAAAAAGTCAAAATGCTTAGCAGTTCAGGTACTACTTTCTGAAAAGGTAGACAGACTAAGGGAATTACTGTGTTGTGGCACACTGTGATTTTGGGTGTTCATAATAACCTTGAGTTATTCAATCTGAGAAGGTAATAATAATGTTTCATACATACTGAGCATTTATTATGTTCCTCATATTGTTCTAAGGTCTTTACATCAAGTAATTTATTAACTTATCACAATTCTTTGATTTTTTCAGAGGAGCCAACTGAGGCAAGGAATGTTATGTGGTTTGTGAAGGAATAGGGACACAAATCCATGCCATCTGATTGTGAGCTTGGACTCATAATCATCGTGCAATTTTAGAGATAGATTTTTCTCAAGAAGTTAATTTTTTGAAGCTTCCTGTTTAAAAGGATAAATCTCAATTGTGCTTTTATGCAGGCAGTTCTGAGTCCCAGAAAAAAAAAAAAAATCAGCAGTAAATAGAGGGGAAACTACTGGTACATGGTACATTGGAGGCACAGTGCCAATGTGCAAAATATCTATTGACTTGTCAGCAACTCTGATAGCAGTTCCTTGTTGGTTTCCCATGTGACATATCATTTTAGACTACCAGTGAAGCAGGCCGTGGCTTGAGGAGAAACGTGCCTCCTCAGTAGAGCAGTGTAACCTAGTGCAAACCCTCCTGGGAATTGGTTTTAGCTGTATCTCTGCGAGGGAGACCACACTTAGAGACCCATAATAGAAGCACAGTTACAGCCCCTATAGTTTTTGTCAAGCAGCAAACTGAATGGTGTTCTGAATGCCAAGCACCAAATCTGAGTGGTGTATGGTGTTCAAGAATGAGGAGGAGAACAGAACCAAAATGGAGTCTGTGGGAAAGTGTTGTAGAAGAAAGGAATGAGAGCATTATATAGAAGATTCAGAGGAAGGAGTTTCTCCTGAAAATGTATTACTCCAGAAGAAAATGTTTAAAAATTCACCAGTAGCATACAATAAGATACGATATCTATGAAGGAGGAACAGATCCCATAAGGAAAGAAAGGGATGAAGTGAAAATTGTCATAAGGAAATCGTAAGGAAACCAAAAGTTCAATAGCAGACTTAAGATCACATAGGAGCTGGTTGGGTTAGGTCAGATTTTGTAACGAATTAAATCAGCGATATGAAGGCAAGGCATAATGACCTTTCAGACTGCAAAAGAAAGGGACAAAGAATCAAAAATTTTGAGGAAGGTGATATTAAGGCAGAAAATATAAAACCAGTATACAACAACTGATATTTCTGAAGGAAGGCTCAGAATAAAGTAACACAAAAATAACTACAGATATGAGAAAACTTTTCAGAAGGTCTGTGTATGTAATTTTAAAGATTCTACTCTTTATCAGCTAAAAATCAATACAAGAAGATTTTTAAAAATGTTTGAATTACAGTATAAAGAGAATGATTTTTATAAATGTCCAGACCAGGGGGAGGGGAAAGCAAAGATTAGGTGACTTTAGGCTTCTTATTTGCAAATCTAAATGTCATAAAACAATAGAGAAACTAACATATGCTGTGTTTTAGGCGAAAATGTTGTGCTAAGAATCTTGTACCCATATGCGTAAAGGCAGCAGAATGACAGTATTGAATGTGCAAAGCTTCAAAAGATGTAGCACTTGGATATTCTTTTTGAAAAATAAAATTACTGGATGATGGACTTTAATCAACCTAAGGATAAACAAAAGATCAAATCAAAGAAAAAAAAAAATACTCCAAGAATGAAAAAGTACTGGTGAATGCCAAAATTAAAATAGAGATGAATTTAAATATTTATTGTGTACCACAATATAAACAATGGAAATGTCAGAAGAGAATCTTGAAAAAGAAGGTATGTAAAGTTAAAACAATTTAAAACCACTATCTGCCTCAGCGTCTCGAGATGATATACAAGAAAACCAAAATGGCTAGGAGAGGGAGAAGTAAACATATGCCAAGCTATTATTTTAACAGGGCATAGGTATTAATTTTTAACTTGCTGAATATTAGAGGGATTTAGATAAAAAATAATTGTGAAATATTTATGGCATCGTTGGTGTAGTTAAAATCTGTTTCCAAAGACAATGTCCTTGACAAAATACTAGCAAACCAAATTCAACAGCACATCAAATGATCAGGCACTATGACCAAGTGGGTTTATTGTTGGGATGCAAGGATTGCTCAAGATAGGTAAATCAATAAATGTGAGAAAGGATGGCTGACTAGATGCAGCTAGAAAGAATGTCTGCCACCACGGTGTAGGACATTGGGAAGACTGGCGCATTCCAAGTCAATCTTCAGAGGCAAGTTATTGAGAGTGGACAGAGGGAGGACAGAGACACTGGGCTGAAAGGGGAGGAAGCTGGGAACCCTGCATGGGGCTGCAATGCACTGGGTCTTCTTCCTAGCTCCTAATGACTCCTGGGGAATGGGTGAGTTGAGCAGGCAAGGAGTGAGTTGCTCTTGCCTTGGACCTCTGGAATCCTGGCAGCAGAAGACCCCATGACTCCCACACTTGAGCTGGCAGAGAGAGTTGCTTAAAGAGACGGTTGGGGCAGGACTCCAGCCTGTACGGAGCCCAGAGAGTTTTGATGTGGGAATGTCTGCAGGGGGGCATGGCTGGGGTCGCCTATTCCCTAAGGCTCGCCATATTCCTCTGGGAGACTCTAGCCTTAAAAAATTGTTGAACCTGAACAGAGCAGATGGGGCCAGTCTTACCTGAACTTTCCCATCTGCTGGCCTCTCCTAGGGCCATAGCCTGGCTTTGCCTGCTTACAGTGCAGTCTTCAGATGCCCAACCAGGATGCCACCCCAGGGTCCTCATAGCTCCTGTGCTGGCAGACTGTGCCAGGTTGTCAGAGAGCTCCTGCAGAGTGGCCCCCACTGACATGCACCAGCCTACTTACACTCTCCCTCTACTGCAGTCTCCCCCATGCTGCTTTACCAGCAAGCTCTCACCCATGGCCATCCCCCATTGCCATATCAACATATGTGTGCGTGGGTGAACCTTGCCCTTCCATGCTGGTGTGGTGATGTGCGTGCACCCCACTGCGCCATTGCTGCCAGCGTGAATGCACCTGTCCCCCACGTGCTGCTGTGTTGCGGTGCTGCCATTTCTGGCATGAAAGCACTCAGGGAGTCCAGTGGCCCTGTCTCCCACCACCATTGCCACCAGTGTGAATATGCACAAGGAGTTTGCCAGCCCCACCCTAGCCAGAAACCCACTGCTATGCCAATGCTGCCACCAGTGTGAATGCACACACAGACGCCAGTGACCCCTCCCCTCCATGGTGCCACTGCTGCCACTGTGAATGTGCATATAGAGGCTGGCAGTCACTGGTCTGCCAGTGCCCCGCCCCAGCTGACAAGGGTGAAAACTGCTGTACTACCACTACTGCTGGCAGATGCAAACAAGCATGAATCACATTGCCACTGCCTGATGAAGCACTTTGGCTGGCACCACTCATTGGAGTGTTGTGGCCATCAGACCAGGAACACTTTGGCCCATTTAACACAGCAGGTTCCCAACTTTGAGGGACCAGAGAGCAAAGCCAGTGACCCGATACCAGCCCCTTAGAGTTAGAGTATACAGTGTGGGAGTATTGAGCTGAACCTTGGCCCCCTCAAAGTCTACTAGAAATGAAGCCAGTTGATGGACCCCACCTTATGCCACAAACCCCCAAAGACATCAGTGGCGATAAAAGCAAAAAACAGAGCAACCCCACCATCCAAAGGGCAGCAACTTCGAAGGTTGAAGGGACATGAGCCCACACAGATGAGAAAGAACCAGAGCAAGAACTCTGGCAACTCAAAAAGCCAGAGTGTCTTCTTACCTCCAGACACCCACAGTAGTTCCCCAGCAATGGTTCTTAACCAGGCTGAAATGACAGAAGTAGAATTTAGAATATGAACAGAAACGAAGATGATTGAAATTCAGGCGAATGTTGAAACCCAATCCAAGGATTATAAGGCATACAATAAAATGATATAGGATCTGAAATATGAAAATGCCTTTTTAACAAATAACCAAACTTACCTGATAGAGCTGGACAATTCACTTCATGAATTTCAGAATACAATCACAAGTGCTAATAGTAGAATCAACCAAACTGAGGAAAGAGTCTCAGAACTTGAAGAATGGCTATCTGAAATAACTAGTTAGACAAAAATAAAGAAAAAAAAAGTAAAATGAAAACAACTTCAGAGAAATATGGGATTATGTGAAGAGACCAAATCTATGACTTATTGATGTCCCTGAAAGGGAAAGAATGCAAGTAGCTTGGAAAATATACTTCAGGTTATTGTTCATAAAAATTTCCCCAAACTTGCTAGAGAGACCAACATGTAAATTTAGGAAATGCAGAGAACCTTTGCAAAGTACTACACAAGAAGACCATCCCCAAGACACATAGTTATCAGATTCTCCAAGGTCAAAATAAAAGAAAAAATATTAAAGACAGCTAGAGAGAAGGGTTAAATCACCTACAAAGTGAAGCCCATCAGGGTAACAACAAACCTTTCAGAAGAAACCCTACAAATCAGAAGACATTGGGGGCCTATATTCAGCATTCTTAAGGAAAAGAATTTTCAGCCAAGAGTTTTATGTCTAGTCAAACTAAGCTTTATAAGCAAAGGAGAAATAAGGTCCTTTTCAGACAAGCAAATGCTAAGAGATTTCATTACCACCAGACCTACCTTACAAGAGGTACTGAAGAGAGTCCTAAACATGGGAAGGATAGACTATTACCAGCCACTACAAAAACACACTTAAGTACGTAGACCAATGACACAATAGAGCAACCACACAAACAAACCTGTAGTACAGCAGGTTTCACCCTTGTCAGCTGGGGTGGGGCACTGGTAGACCAGTGACTGCCAGCCTTTATATGCACATTCACAGTGGCAGCAGTGGCACCATAGAGGGGAGGGGTCACTGGCATCTGTGTGTGCATTCACACTGGTGGCAGCATTGGCATAGCAGTGGGTTTCTGGCTAGGGTGGGGCTGGCAAACTCAAGCTGCATAATAACCAGCTAACAACATGATGTTAGGATGACAGGATCAGATCAGCATATATCAATACTAACCTTGAATGTAAATGGACAAAATGCCATAATTACAAGGCACAGAGTGGCAAGTTGGATAAAGAGGCAAGACCCAATGATATGCTGTCTTTGAGAGACACATCTGATAGGCAGTGACACCCATAGGCTCAAAGTAAAGGGATGGAGAGAAATCCACCAAGCAAATGGAAAACAGAAAAAGCAAGGGTTGCCATTCTAATTTCAGACAAAACAGCCTTTAAACCAACAAATATCAAAAAAAGACGAAGAAGGACATTACATAATGATAAAGGGCTCAATTCAACAAGAAAACCTAACTATCCTAAATATATATGCACCCAACACAGGAGCACCCAGACTCATAAAGCAAGTTCTTAGAGACCTCTGAAAAGACTTAGACAACCACTGGATAATGATGGGAGACTTCAATACCCCAAGGGAGAAAACTAACAAAGATATTCAGAACCCAAATTCGACCCTTGACCAAATGCATGTATAGACATCTACATAACACTCCACCCAAAACAACAGAATATATATTCTTCTCATCTGCATATGGCACATACTCTAAAACCAAGCACACAATTGGACACAAAACAATCCTTAGCAAATAAAAAAAGCAAAATTATACCAGCTACACTCTTGGACCACAGTGCAGTAAAAATAGAAATTAATACTAAGAAAATCACTCAAAACCATATAATTACATGGAAATTAAACAACCTGCTCCTGAATGACTTTTGGGTAAATAATGCAATTTAGGCAGAAATCAAGAAATTCTTTAATGAGATTAAAGGTACAATGTACCAGAATCTCTGGGATATAGCAAAGGCAGTGTCAAGAGGGAAGTTCATAGTGCTCAGCACTCGTATCAGAAAGTTAGAAAGATACCTAATAGTACAACTATAGCAACCGGAGAAACAAGAGCAAACCAACCCCAAAGCCAGCAGAAGACAAGAAATAACCAAAATTAGAACTGAACTGAAGGAAACTGAGATGTGAAAAACCATACAAGAATACTTCCCAATACTGAACCAGGAATTAACTGAATCCCTGAACAGATCAATAATGAGTTTCATAATTAAATCAGTAATGAAAAGCCTACCAACCAACCAGCCAACCAAACAAACAAACAAAAACCAGGGCCAGAGGGATTCACAACCTAATTCTAGCAGATGTGTAAAGAAGAGCTGCTACTATTCCTACTGAAACTATTCCAAAAAATTGAGGGGGAGGGACTCCTTAACTCATCCTGCGAGGTCAGCATCATACTGATACCAAAACCTTACAGAGACATGACAAAAAAAGTAAGCTTCAGGCCAATTTCCTTGATAAACATTGATACAAAAGTCTTCAACAAAATACTAGGAAACCAAATTCAGCAGCACATTGAAAAGCTACTTCACCACAATCAAGTATACTTTATCCCTGGGATGCAAGGTTGACTCAACATGTGGAAATCAATAAATGCGATTCATCACATAAACAGAACTAAAGACAAAACCCACAAGATCATCTCAATAGCTGCAGAAAAGGCTTTTGATAAAATCCAGTATCTCTTCATGTTAAAAACTCTCAACAAACTAGGCATTAAAGGAACATACTTCAAAATAATAAGAGCCATCTATGAGAAACTCACAGCCAACATAATACTTAGTGGGCAAAAGCTGGAGACATACCCTTAAAAACCTCAGCAAAGTAAAGATGCCCTCTCTCACCACTCCTAGTTAACATAGTACTGGAAAACCTGGCCAGAGCAATCAGGCAGGAGAAAGAAATAAAAGGTATCCAAATAGGAAGAGAGGAAGTCAAATATCCCTTTTTGCAGATGATACGATTCTATGCCTAGAAAACCTTATAGTCTTTGCCCCAAACTCCTTGATCTGATAAACAACTTCATCTGATAAAAAACTGTATTTTTTCAGGGTACAAAATCAATGTACAAAAACACTAGCATTCTTACACACCAGCGACATCCAAGCTGAGAACCAAATCAAGAATGCCGTTCCATTCACATTAGCCACAAAAAGAGTAAAATACCTAGGAATACACCTAACCAGAGAGGTGCAAGATTTCTACAATGGGATAAAAACATTGCTCAATCTAATCAGAGATGACACAGATAAATCAAAAAACATTTCTTGCTCATGGATAGGAAGAATCAATATTGTTAAAATGGCCAGTCTGCCCCAAACAATTTACAAATTCAGCAGTACTCTTATCAAACCACCAATGACATTCTTCACAGAATTAGAAAAAAACTGTTTTGCAATTCATATAGAACCAAAAAGACATCGAATAGCCAAGACAATCGTAAGCAAAAAGAACAACCTGGAGGCATCACATTGCCCAACTTCAACTATAGTATAAGCCTACTGTAACCAAAACAACATGGTACGGTACAAGACAGACACATAGATTATTGGAACATAACAGAGAACCCAGAAATAAGGCTGCATACTTTCAACCATGTGATCTTCAACAAAGTCAACACAAACAAGCAATGGGAAAGGACTCCCTATTCAATGAATGGTGCTGGGATAACTGGCTAGCCATATACAGAATATTGAAACTGGACCCCTTCCCTTGTTACCATAAGCAAACATAAAGTCAATATGGATTAAAGACTTAAATGTAAAACTGAAAACTATAAAAATCCTGAAATTTTACCTGGAAATTACCATTCTGGATATACAAAGTGGCAAAGATTTACAATCAACAGAGTGAAGAAGCAAACTACAGAATGGAAGAAAATATTTGCAAACATTTGTCTGATAAGGGGCAAATATCCTAAATGTATAAGGAATTAAAACAACTTTATAGCAAAAACACAAATAACCTGATGTTTAAAAAATGGGCCAAGGACCTGAATAGACACTTTTCCAAAGAAGATATACAAATAACAGGTATATGAAAAATTCTAGACATCATTAATCATTAGGGAAAGGCAAATCAAAACTACAGTGAAATATTACCTCATACTTGTTAGAATGGCCTTTGCTAACACACATATACGCATGCGCGCGCACACACACACACACACACACACACACCCCAAAGGGATAACAAGTGTTGGCCAGGATGTGGAGGAAAGAGAGCTGCTCTACTCTGTTGTTGGGAATGTCATTATGGCAAACAGTGTGGAAGTACCTCAAAAAATTAAAAATAGCACTACCATATCATTCAGCAATTTCTACTTCTGGGTTTATATCCAAAGGGAATGAAATCAGTATGTTTAAGAGATATCTACACTCCTATGTTCACTGCAGCACTATTCACAAGAGCCAAAATGCAGAATCAAGCTAAGTATTTGTCTATGGATGAATGGGATTGACCTAAGTGTTCATCTGTGGATGGAGGAAACACAGTGGAATACTATGCAGCCTTAAAAAAGAAAATCCTGTCATTTGCAATAACATGGAAGGTCCTGGAGGACAAGTACTGCATTATCTCACTTATACATGAAATCTGAAGTAACAATCAAACTCCTAGAATCAGATACTAGAATGGTGGTTACCAGGGGCTGGGTGGGGAGGGATGTCAGGGAATGGGTAGATGCTGTTGAAAGGGTACAGAGTTTTAGTTTAGGCTGGTCACAGTGGCTCATGACTATAATCCCAGCACTTTTGGATGCCGAGAGAGGTTCACTTGAGGGCAGGCATTTTATACCAGACTGGGCAACATAGTGAGACCCTGATTCTAAAAAAATATTATCCAGGTGTGGTGGTACATGCCTGTAGTCCTAGCTACCTGGGGGGCTGATGTGGGAGGATCACTTGAGCTCAGCAGTTTGAGGTTACAGTGAGCTATCATTGTGCCACTGTACTCCAGCCTGGGTGGCAGTGAGACCCTGTCTCAAAAAAAAAAAAAAAGTTTTAGACAGGAGGAATAAGTATCTGGAGATATAACATGATTATTATTATTAATAATAATCTGTAGTATACTTGAAAATTGCTAAGAGAACAAACTTTAAATGTTCTCATCACAAAAATAAGTATATATACTATATGATGACTGTGAATTAGCTTGATTTAATATTTTTACAATGTGTACATGTATCAAAACTTCGCACATATGTATATACAATTTGTCATTTGTCAATTAAAATAAATTTTAAAAACACCATGTTGTATGCCTCAAAAATGTATAACTTTATTTGCCAATTATATGGCAATAAAGCTGGAAAAGTCATTTTTTGTCTCTATGTATCAATCTGTCAGAACATGGAGGAGTTGGGGACAGTAACAAAATGCCATGTATAAAAAGTAACATAAAAAATTAGGAAACAGGAAAAAATGGCATAAATAATAATATTTTAGTGCTATCAATAAATCTAAGAACATCCTCTATTAAAAGAAGAAAATGTATGATTTGGGCCGAATTCAACTTGTAAGAGAACTTGAATAACAAAGAACAATTAAAGCAAAAGGATAGGTAAATATGTGTAAGTAAACACCAGTGTAAGATAACATTTCACTTACTAGTTTCTTCGTTTAACTTTCTTCTGAATTGTCCTTCCCCCAACCTTTTACTTGAATACATTTACTTTTCTCTGTGTGTTTTTCCTAAGTTGGTGGGTGATTTTTCACGTAAGATTTTATTTTTTACTGATATAAAAACATGTTTCCAGGATCTTTGCATTAGGTCGTATCTGAATTTCATTTTGAGGTTTTAGTCTTTGATTCTCCACGTTAAAAAGACTAGTTTTGCCTTGAAATGGTGCTTTTGTTGCTTTAGTAATGTTTGTACTCCAGTGTAGTGTGCTTACTATGTGCCAAACACTGTAATACATATTAGGGATCCAAAATAACAATTTGAGACTTGAACATGTTAAAAACTTGAACAACAGACTTCTTTTTCCCCCATGTAAAATAAAATAAATGTAGTGGCAAAAATTTGCAAGGCAAGTTGCTCTTTCTCTTTCTCGTAAGACAAATAGTCTTTATGAGATACTTTAAATTTACCATTTAAAATATGGGGGAGAGTGGCTACTGGTTTCTAATTCTCTTGCTTTTTCTTCTCTGCCTCTTGGTGTATTCTTAGTTTTGAGATTATCATTCATAGCAGCCCATAGGAGCTTTTCGATATTATCTTGGAAAATTTCCTGTCTACCTTCACTTTCTTTTAGTTTATAAGCAAACATTTATTTTATTAATGTATTTATTTACTAAAACACTGAGAGAAGAAATCCAAAAGAATTTTAAAAAGAAGAGGTTAAAGATAGGGTTGAGTTAAATAGGTCTCTGTTTAAACTGATATAAATAGCTAACTACAGGTATTTTTGACTAGCCCTGATTCAGTTTGATATGGTTTGTCACAGTGTATTTGTGTTTTGTTGTTGTTCTTGTCATTTCTCTCTTGAACCTGTTGGCCACTCATTTCCCTTTCTGCTTAACCTTGCTTACCAGCAGGTCTGGAGTGAGTATTCCCGCCCCACCAAGTAACTCGAGCTTTCCTGCCTCCCCTCCCAGCTGGGCTCTGCATCCTCAGTTGCCATGTATGTGGAGCCATGGCTGCTGTTTCATTCCTTCCTTTCCGTCCACTGTACCAAAGTTTCCCTTTTATATTTTAAGATCCGTATAGTGTCCACATTGGTTATGTTTATCTGCATATGCATATGAAGAGCTTTTTGTGAAGACAGATTTTTTTTTTTTTTTTTTTTTTTCCTGAGATGGAGTCTCACTCTGTTGCCCAGGCTGGACTGCAGTGGTGCGATCTTGGCTCACTGCAACCTCTGTCTCCCAGGTTCAAGCGATTCTCCTGCCTCAGCCTCCTGATTAGGTGGGATTACAGGTGCGCACCACCATGCCAGGCTAATTTTTGTATTTTTAGTACAGACAGGGTTTCATCATGTTGGTCAGGCTGGTCTCAAACTCCTGACCTTGTGATCTGCCTGCCTCGGCCTCCCAAAGTGCTGGGATTACAGGCGTGAGCCACTGTGCCTGGCTGAAGACAAATTTTCATTTAGCCCTTGTTATTGATGCTGCCATCTGATTTACTCAAATGATCGACATTTGGGAAAGAGGTAGGCATGGTGGGTGGGGAGGGGTGGCAGTTTCCTTCCAAACTCAGTAAATGGTTATACAAATTATTCCCAGCTGTGGAAGAGAAGACCCTTTCATCATAAACATTTTGTGTTCAGGGAATATAGACACATTGTTTATTGTATTCTCTTGAATCTTGTAAGATTTTTCTTTGATTAAAATATAATTTAAAAAATCAAAAGTGTTCCTTTTTTTCATTTTCTTTTAACTTATGAATTTATTTTAAAAGAATTCACCTGCAGGTAGACTCAAGAAATTCACTTTGAACAGAAAATAGGTATTTGAGTATAGTATTCAAATCATTCTATGGCAGACCAAGTTTCTATCTTGAAATATCTAAATCTAATTTAATATTAAAAATGGATTTGTGATCACTGTTTCATTGTTTGTATGTCTCTTTTAAGTTAACTTTACTTGTCTTCCAATAAAGTTTCCATATTCTTGTCATGGCAGGCTCATGACTTGCAGAGTGAACTTGATAAAGGAAAAGAAGATACTCAAAAGAAAATTCATAAATTTGAGGAAGCTTTGAAGTGAGTAAAATTGTAATACATTTGATTTAAAACTACCCTTTATTAAACTGTGAGCCAAATTAAGTAACTGGGACCTAAACACTATCTTTTTATAAGAGCTTTGCTATGGATTAGTTTGCATCGGTTTTCCATCACAAATCTCTATCTTCAGGATTTTATTACTAGCCAGTAATTTTTTTTAAAAAAAGAAAAATCAGTTCAGCTGTTTTTAAGTGATAGGAATGTAAGAAAATAGAACTTAGTGGTTTCAGATGCTTTCTCCCTCTTAAATGAAAACAGATTTTTTAAAAACTGAGATTTTGGTCTTAGGACATTTAGAAATTCCTCTGTAGATTTTGTTGAGCAATTTGAGAAATGAAATGTTTCAGTTGTTGTATTTGAAAATGGATTACTATACAGGCATTATTTAGGAAAAGTTTTGTCTTATGATATACTTGGTATTTTAGCGTTTTAGTGTACTTAGGCATACATTAAAATATTAGATTTTATTTGTCTTCTCCATTCATTTACTAAACTGATTGGGTCCTCCTATTACTAGGTTTGACCTTGCAGTTTTTAGCTGAAAAAACATTGATTCATTTAGATAACTTAAAACATAAATTATTGTGAAGTCTGAACTCAATAAATTGAGTTTCCACCATGTGTCAGCCAGTGTGTAGTACATTCCCATAGAACCATACAGTTTAGTTGGAGAGATATTCAAGACATTTGGTAATTCGGTACAGAATGATAAAAGTTTAATTGGAGGAAGGTCAATAGGTTGACTGACCCAAAAAAGTGATTTAAGAGGAGAAGCTTTCTTGAGCTCAATATACCTAGCTAACTCCCAGAGAATCAGTAATTTTATTTTACTTGCTTCTGTAAACCTCCAAGTAAGAATGACTTACAGAAAGGCCAAAAAGAATACCCAAGATCAAACACATCGAATTCTGCCTGGGAAGATGGCATAACCATTCCTTCTCTCTCACTTTGCTTGTTAATAAAATATATTGGCTCAGTTCCTGAATAGAACATTTTAATGTGATTTGTAAACTATGGCATCACAAGACATCCATTTTTTTAATCTACAGAGGGACTTATTTGTTTACCTTGTCAATATGAATTAGATGAAATCAGGAGAGAACAATAATATTCATTAGGTATTAAGTTAAATAAATCTCGAACAAAACTAGTCTCACTTTGTCACCCAGGCTGGAGTGCAGTGGCGCGATCTCAGCTCACTGCAACCTCCGCCTCTTGGGTGCAAATGATTCTTCTGCCTCAGCCTCCTGAGTGGTTGGGATTACAGGCACATGCCACCATGCCCGACTAATTTTTGTATTTTTTTTTTTTTTTTTAGTAGAGATTGGGTTTCGCTGTGTCGGTCAGACTGGTCTCGAATTCCTGACCTCGTGATCTGCCCGCCCTGGGCTCCCAAAGTGCTGGGATTACAGGCGTGAGCCACCACACCTGGCCCAGTCTTGCTTTTTTTCTCTTTAAAATAATTAACAGCTTTCTTCATGAAGATTTCTCCATGAACTTCATGAAATGTACCATACTTTTTCTCTCTTGTTCTACTTTGCCTTTGTTCTTTTTAAATTTCTTTATCCTTTCTTCATTGGTTTATTGATTTATATTTTATAAATCTAAGGAAGAGGTAATTTCTTTAAATCAGCGGTCCTCAAATTTTTTGGCACCAGGGACTGGTTTCATGGAAGACAATTTTTCCATGGGTAGGGGGTGGGTGGGGAATGGTTTTGCGATGAAACTGTTCCACCTCAGATCATCAGGCATTAGATTCTCATAAGGAGTGTGCAAGCTAGATCTCCTGTTGGCACAGTTCACAGTAGGGTTCACACTCCTGTGAGAATCTAATGCCGCTGCTGATCTGTCAGAAGGCGGAGCTCAGGTGGCAATGCTGGCTCACCCAGGGTTCACCTCCTGCTGTGGCCTGGTTCCTAACAGGCCATGGACCTGTATGGTGCTTGGGGATTTGGGACCTTTGCTTTAAATAGCGGTAAGACAACAAATATTTGTTTAGTACCTACAATGTTTACATGTTGTAATATCATACTAAAGGAAATAAAAGGTTGAGAAGACAGCTCAAGATGTAATGATGTTCTTAATGATTTTCCAGTCCAGGTTAGGCATTGGAAGTACTTAGAATAACTAGGTATTAACTTGTTGACCATAACAGCAATCAAAGTTCAGAAAGATCTTTTCAGTGTGATATTAGGAGTTTATATATGTAACAATATAGTATCTTTTAGTGGTGCTGGTAGATAGTCAAAGAGCCCTGAAGTTTCTGCAGTTTTCTATATACAATATAATCATTTTCTGAGCCAAGTAACCCTCTTTAGGTACTTCAAAGGTCTTTGCCAAAATACTCAATTTTACTTGGAGTTAAAAGAAGGTATTTTAGAATGTTAAATAAAATTATTCTGTAGATTATTTATCCATCTTCCATATAGTTAATACCTTCATTTTGGCTAAATGTCTGGATGACCTTAACAGTACAGTCCCCAGCATAGTAATAATAATGTAGTCTGAAAGTAAAAGGCTAAATTATTGTGAGGTCTAACTTCAAAGTAAACAGCGCAAGTTGGCTGTTTTCCCAAAGGAGAATATTGTGACTGCTACTGCTTTTGAATCTAAGAATAGCATTAGATCTGCTTGGCCCAGAGAAAGTTCCATTTTGCTACAAGACAGCTTTGTGATGTAGAAATTTGCCTTGACTATTAACAAAATTTTTTCCTTAAAAATACACAAAGATGAAAAAATCTCAGTTTTAGAATGTAGTGCTATTCATTCATGTAGTTATTCTTTCTTTCATTCATTTAATAAGGGCTTGTTTCTTCTGTGCATGTTGAACATATAGTAGAGAGGCTATCAGAGAAAACAGGGATATATATAAATATAAATTTATATGCATATGAAAACATAATAGATGCTATATAAGGCAAAATACTTTAAAAACATAATAAGGTAATGGTAAGATGGACTGGTAATAGGAGGCATCTTAGAGAAGGAAAAGTCTTTAACTGAGTTGTGAAGGAAAAGTGGAGAGTAAATTATCCTGGGAGTTTGGTGCCATCCTCTCCTGTCTCTCTAGAGATGCTGGCCTCTACTAGTTTTGTTTCTTTCTATTTCCCAGCTCTCTTTCTTCATCTTGTTACATGACTAGATAGACTCTTTCCTTTTCTCCTTTCCTTTTCTCCTAAGGACTTCTAAGTGTCAAGTTCTTTGATTCTTTCAGATTGTAAAATTTTGTGACCATGTAGGGATAGTCTTGTGAATTGGGATGATATATAATATGTTTGAGATGTTAATGGAAAAGTTGAGTGGCTTTATTCTGACATAGTAATTGTATCAAAGATAAAAAGGCTGGGAATTGTTCTATGAGAGGATGATGTACTTGATATTTATACTCTCTCCAAGCAATTGAAACTGTCAACTCATCTTTGGGTTAGAGCTCAAGTTGATATTTCAGAACCTATCATTATTTAAGAAGGAGGATTGTAGTTAGCATTTTTCACTTTAAATGCTAACTCCTTAAAGCTCATTTGCCTGTTGCTATTGTTTCTAAGAAATGAAACTAGTTTAGTTTAATGTTGTTGCCTTACTATTCTTTTCAATTTTTGTTCTACATATGTATTAAACACTTTTGCTTCCTATTTAGTTTTTACTGTAGAAAATAATTTTAATAACCTCCAGAAATGAAGAGTTATCTGAAACTTTAATGGTATGAGTTGTACATTTTCATTTTTCATTTTTCAAAGATAAGTTATTAAAGCATATGGGGAACTAAATAGACTCTAATGAAAGGAAGATGATGGTACAAAACCAAATAATTGTATTTTCGGAGGAGCTAAAATTCATAAACAACAAATATGGATATTATAAGTTTGGTTAGTTTTTAAGTTTTTGGTGCTAAACATAATAAAGCATTATTTTGAGACAGTGTATAGTCTATTTTAAAGTATTCGATTAAAACTTCCAAAACCATCTTTTTGATTAACTTTTTCAAACTTTGTTTTTATAATAAAATACAAAAATGCCTTAACATATTCATTCTGATATTTTAAACTCTTTTTGCATTGTCATAAACATTCTAAATATTTTTAACCCTGACACTAATATGGACAAGCTTTCTATTTTTCAGTTAGTATTAAATATATGTACAGTAGTAGTTCACTAGAATATGAAAAGAAACACAACCTACAGAATGGGAGAAAATATTTGCAAACTATGCATCTGACAAAAGTCTAATATCCAACATTTATAAGGAACTTAAACAAATTTACAATTAAGAAAACCCATTAAAAAGTGGGCAAAGGACATGAATAGACTTTTCAAAAGAAGACATACATGTGGTCAACCATCATATGAAAAAACGCTCACGCACACCACGCTGGTTTGCTGCCACCACTGCCACCATCGTGCCAGCCCCTCAGGTCTCCCCGAGGCTGGGTGATGCTCCAGAGTGGGAGACAAGCCCATTTGGGAGCAGATTGGATCCAGCTTCATTCAACATTGCTACCAGTTATTTGATAAAGATAGAACCCAACTAGGCGCAATTTATATTGATGCGTCATGCCTTACGTGGGAAGGACAACAGTTCCATGGGAAAGCTGCCACTGTGGAGAAGTTGTCTAGCCTTCCATTCCAGAAAATCCAGTACAGCCTCACGGCACAGGACCATCAGCCCACGCCACATAGCTGCATCATCAGCATGGTTGTGGGCCAGCTTAAGACGTGAAGATCCCATCATGGGGTTCCACCACATGTTCCTATTAAAGAACACCAACGATGCTTGGGTTTGCACCAATGACGCGTTCAGGCTCGCCCTGCACAACTTCGGCTGACCTCCTCTCAGCCAGGCATGCTGTTTCCTCCTCCCTCGTCTTCCCAATACCATTCCCACTCCTCCAGATGGTCCAGATTTCATGCACAAATGAGCAGCGCCGCGGTGAGAGTGGGCACAGTGCTCTGCTGCCACCGAGGTGTTATGCATGATGTTTGGACACTAGACTAGTTGCATTTGATGAGAGTAGTGTTGTACCAGCACAAGCCTTGGAAAGACTTAAGTAATGCAAAAGTTGTCCTTTTTTTTTTTTTAAATCTGCTGACAAGTTGCTCTAGTAATCCAAAGAAGTGAAGGAGAAAGCAGCTGCTTAACTACCCAGACATTGATTTGTTCAGATGTTTCAATGCCTGATGATACAATAAAACCACAAACGTTTTCTTAACAGTTTTTTTAAAAAAAGAAAAAAAGCAAAAAAGCTCGACATCACTGAGCATTAGAGAAATGCAAATCAAAACCACAATGAGATACCATCTTACATCAGTCAAAATAGTTATTACTAAAAAGGCAAAAAAAAAAAAAAAAAAAAAAAAAACAGATGCCACCAGTGAGATTGCAGAGAAAAAGGAACACTTATACACGGTTGGTGGAAGTGTAAATCAGTTGAGCCATTGGAAGACAGTGTGGCAGTTCCTCAAAGACCTAAAAACAGAAGTACCGTTTGACCCAGCAATCCTATTACTGAGTATATGCCCAAAGGAGTAGAAAATCATGTTCTATTATAAAGACACATGCACGTGTATGTTTATTGCAGCAATATTCACAACAACAAAGACATGGAATCAACCTAAATGCCTATCAATGATAGATTGGATAAAGAAAATGTGGTACATATACAGCATGAAATACTATGCAGCCATAAAAAAGAATGAGATCATGTCCTTTGCAGGAACATAGCTTGAGCTGGAGGCCATTTTCCTTAATAAACTAATGCAGGAATAGAAAACCAAATACTGCATGTTGTCACTCATCAGTGGGAGCTAAATGATGAGAACACATGGACGTATAGAGGGGAACAACACACACTGGGTCCTATGGCAGGATGGGGGATGGGAGGAAGGAGAGGATCAGGAAAAATAACTAATGGGTACTAAGCTTAATACCTGGATGATGAAATAATCTGTACAAAAACCCCATGACACAAGTTTACCTATATAACAAACCTGCACATGTACCCCAGACTTAAAAGTTAAAAAAAAAATGCTTTCAGGATTATATCACTTAAATAATGAGTAAATATAGGAAAAATAATTTAGTAATTTCTACTGGAGTTCATTTCAGCAAGTTCCTGCATTTATTAAGTTTTATAATAAATGATGAATAAAATATTTGTCTTTAGTTCTAGAACAGACTTAAATGACTTATAGTATAAACATATTAACATGCAATTAAAATATAACAAACATGTAGACAATGGTAGATATTGTACTAGATGTAAAAGTATTACTGTATTTAAATTCTAAATTTGCTTTGACTTGAACTCTTTTAGATGGTTTTGGGAACAGTTTGAATTTAGTGTGGCTTAAGAGCATGGACTCTGGACCCAGTTGTCACCCTTCCAATTTCTAACTTAAATTACTAACTGTGTGACCTTAAGCATGATGCTTAATTTCCATGTGATTAGGCTTTACATCTGTAACATGAGGATAATAATAAGATCTTCCCTCTAAGATTGTTGAGAGGCTTAGAAGAGTTTATATAAAACATATAGAATAGTGTCTGTTATATAGATGTATTATTAATATTATTGTTATAAGGACCCTATTATATATGTATATTAGCTCTGTTTAGTTAGTTTCTCATTGCCTTGTAAAATCATATCAACAAGTTCTCCAGAAGAAGTAATATTTTCCTGGCATCAGTTGTTTTTTCTTTTTAAAGAAAATAGCTTTATTGAGGTATAATTCTCACACCATAAAAATAACTTGTTTTAAGTGCATAATATATGATTTTTAGTAAATTCACAGTTTTGTATTTTGTAACCATCACCATAATACAATTTTAGAATGTTTTCTTTCCTTTTCTTTTTTTTTGAGATGAGGCCTTACTCTATCACCCAGAATAAGGTGTTGAGAGTGTGTGTAAATGCACTGAAAGGGATGTTGACATTATATTTATATAAAAACATACATATATACCTATGTTTTATAGCTTATGACAATAATAAAGATAAAATAAACCAATAAAGTTTTAGAAGGAAGAATTATAATAAAACATTAATGGTAGTTAAATATTGTATGCTCACCCTAGTTGGGAAGCATATGAGGTTTTAAAAAATTTATTTATGTTTTGCATATATTTTTAATTAAACCTGTCCGAGGATTCCTCAAGGTCCTGAGATACTTTCAATTTGTCCCAAATCACTTAAGCCAGTAAGGGGTGGAGCAGAGTGTAAACCAAGTTTCTGGAAATAGCTAAAAGTCTATTTTGAGTTTTTGACTGAACAGCCTTCTGTGTATTTCATATAATAAATGGAGAGTTGTCAGGGATGACGCACTTTTTTTTAAACAGGTGAGAGTTTTTCTCACCTATAATGAAAGGACACCCTACCACAGCCTGTTAAGAGAGGCTATTAGGAGGCTTATGGAATATAGAATAGGAAAGAGAGCTTTTTAATAAGTGTATGATGATGATGATGATGATGATGATGATGATGATGATTTTAGACGGAGTCTCACTCTGTCACCCAGGCTGGAGTGCAGTGGCGTAATCTCAGCTCACTGCACCCTTCGCCTCCCAGGTTCAAGCAATTCTTCTGCCTCAGCGTCCCGAGTAGCTGGGACTACAGCTGCATGCCATCATGCCTGCCTAATTTATTTTGTGTTTTAGTAGAGACGAGGTTTCTCTGTGTTGCCCAGGCCGGTCATGAACTCCTGAGCTCAGGCAAGCCACTGTCTTCAGCCTCCCAAAGTGCTGGGATTATAGCCATGGGCCACTGCGCCCATCCAGGATTTTTTAATGAAAAGAAAAAATATTCTCCATGTAAGAGGCTTCAGGCTTTTTTCTTGTGTGAATTCGTGTGTAATACATAGATTCATCTTCTACTTTTAGTTTATTACTTTGTAATCTTGAATCTGATTTTAGCATACTTACTTTGGTTCCTAAATATCCTAACATGTCAGGGTAAATAAATCTCATGAATGAACTATACTTTAGGGAGATTACCCTGGCAGGAAAGAAAATATAAATTTAAGTAATGAGAAAGTGGAAGCAGGAAAATAAGGAAGATAAGCCATCATAATAGTCCATATAAGAGAGAGTGACTCTGGGACACTGGTGAGCCCATGATGGAGAGGATGGATGCAGCCACAGCGGATCAGATGTGCCAGGACAAGGAGCTTCTCTGGAACTCTCCAGTCTCATCTGAGTACCTTTTCATCATCACAGTTAATAAACTTTCACAAATAATTTCAAAGAGATAGCTGACGAAAAGCTGTGTTGTTTTACATTTTTGTTCCATATAGATATAACGTAGATTGAGTAAATGGAAATCTGAAGTATAAATATTGATTTTAAAAATATTTTCTTTTAGATTCAGGGAGTGCATGTGCAGGTTGATTACATGGACATATTGCCTAGTGGTGGGGTTTGGGCTTCTAGTGAAATACTGAGTTTTCGTCATTTATAAAGATACAAATGTAATGATTTTAAAAACTTTGAAACACTGGAATTTAACTTATTGTATTGTACACACACACACACACGCACCCACACACACACCCACACACACGTATATTTTTTCCCATGGTGTCGGAGGTGAGTCAAAACATGCCGTGATGAAAAAATATTTAGGAATTGTGTTAGACCGTTTTCATGCTGCTGATAAAGACATACCCGAGACTGGGTAATTTATAAAGAAAAAGAGGTTTATTGGACTTGACAGTTCCATGTGGCTGGGGAGGCCTCACAATCATGGCGGAAGGTGAAAGGCACATCTTATATGGCAGCAGGCAAGAGAGAATGAGAGCCAGGTGAGAGGGGTTTCCCCTTAGATACCATTAGATCTTGTGAGACTTATTCACTGTCACAAGAACGGCATGGGGGAACCATACCCATGATTCAGTTATCTCCCACTGGGTCTCTCCCACTGAGTCCCTCCCACAACACGTGGGAATTATGGGAGCTACAGTTCAAGATGAGATTTGGGTGAGGATGCAGTTGTTAGGGTAAAAATCAGACATTTTTCAAAAGAGGAATTTTAATAAAATTTCAGAGATAAATTGTTTTTAGCTGTTTCTGTTTATTGTATTTCCTAAAAAATGCCCAGAATGCTCTGAGGACTGAATAAGCCTGCTGAGGGAAGGGCTGGGTGGGTCCTGGAACAATAGCGCTTGTCCTGGGTGACTTTTTGATGCCCTAAAAGCAATGAGATCACGCCCTTTGCAAGGACATGGATGGAGCTGGAAGCCATTATCCTCAGCAAACTAACGAACAGAAAACCAAACACTATGTGTTCTCACTTACAAGTGGGAAGTGAACAATGAGATCACATGGACACACGGAGGGGAACAACACACTCTGGGCCCTGTTGGGGGTGTGGTGGGGGAGGGAGAGCATTAGGAAAAATAGCTAATGCATGCTGGGTTTATAATACCTAGGTAATGGGTTGATAGGTGCAGCAAATCACCATGGCACACATTTACATATGTAACAAACCACATCCTGCACATGTACCCTCAAACTTAAAAATTAAAAAAAAACAAATACACGTATATGAGAAGAATTTGCCCTATGTTCAGTCCCTGGAGTAAGCAGAACTTTTAGACTGTTCTGTGGCATTATCAAAGAACCAATAGAAGTGGGTGGACCCAGTCGGTTTGAGACCAAAGGGAAGAAGTTATTGGAGTTATTGGAGGCCTTTCCTCACTTTTACTTGTTATTTTTCCGACAAACTGACATATAGCTTCTTGAATACGTATCTTTTCTTGCTTAATATACATAGTTTTTATAATATTTCATTACGATGGAGAAACGTTATTTACCCGTAAAGTTGTATTTTTAAAGAAGTTATATTTTTAAACATGAGTGAAAAAGCTTTCCTATAGCACTTTTAAATCTTCTTCATTCATCTTTTGTTGCTTGCTTGTTGTTATAAATCAACATTTATAATATTGGTGGAAACAGGGATTAATCGTCAAATAGGAATACCTTAAAGATACTAAAACTGCAAAGTTATTATGACTGTTTTTGTACTTTTATTTGCTAGACGCTAATCTTAATAAAAGACTTAAATGGAATACTAAACAATCTTATGATTATTCATAGAAAGAGTGAACTTCCTTTTGATTAGGTTTGTTTTTTTAATGGAAAATTGCCTACTGCAAAAATTTGGATGAAGTTGCGTTAAAAGCAGACAGCCTTCCAGTTTACCCAGGAGCTTGAATTTTGAATTTTGGTAGACAGGGAGAGCTAGGTTAAATTGGTCTTGTATGGGATTTTAAAGTATAACTGAATAGTATAAATCTGAATTTAGTTTTAAGATTGCCAAAGTGAGGAATTGTGACTTGATCATTTTGTTTGTAAGGTTGGGAAAAATATCTCAAGGAATTAATAGTGATATTTAAAATGGAGAAAAAAATGAATTGAGGAAACATCTAGAAATAGGCAGAAAGGAAGCCTGCAAACTTGAATAGTAAGCATAAAGATTTGTGTACCTAATAAGTAAACGAAAAAATCTTTGTAGAGTCTCCTTGATAAGTTTTATTCTGTTTAGAAAACAAATTTGAACTTTCAAAAAGTATTCTTGAAAGATTAGTTCTAAACACTATTCTACCACAACATAAAAGTAGCCTGTAACTTGTGATACTTAATAAAGAATATATGGTGCTGTTTTTAACTGATGCATATATATATTTAAAGATTATTAAGTTTGTAACTTTTGAATATATTTTTTTCTATTGCTATTATTGCTAAAATTAGGAACACGTGCAATTTATAATGTATTATTCAACCAAAATATGTCAGATTTTCATATCAGAGTGCGTCTCGCAACATAGATACCGTATGGAGTTGGGGAGCAAGAGGGAAATATTTGACATGTATGAAATGAACTTGGATTCCACTTAACTAGAATTCAGTGAATTATATCAAAGTTCAATTAAAAGTAACCAGAAATTGCTGAATTATATTATAGTTAAATTATTTAAAAACTTTATTCCTTGTCATGGCCACTCGAGTTCTAGGGTAATCCAAAAGAGAATTATTTTGTATTCCATTGTAATAGAAGGTTATGATAAAATGAATCTATCCAGAGTTCTGAAGCCAGGACATCTCAGAGCCCGATGCCCAAGGTGTATTATCTGGGTATTGCTGTTGGTTATTCAGGGACCAGGGGCTCCTTAATTAGCAGGTGATGAATCCTGCCAGATCTCCACAGTGACAGGGCAGCACTGAGTTCAACGTGAAGTTCCCCAGTTGCTGCTCTTCTCCTCTCCCAAGCACACAGATTTCTCCATGCCAGATGGCCACTGCCCAGGGCTTGGGAGAGCTGATACAGGCATTCCCTTAGCCTTCTGGCTGGTGTCATAGTAGGTTGTGTGCCCCTCTAGTCCACTGGCTCTGAGCCCAGCTCAGCACTGGGACTTCCCTAGGAATTGCAGTCCTTTTGGCCTAGGCTGCCCCTCAAGTTCACTTAGGGTCCCAGAGCACTCCAGCCTGTGGTGGCAAGGCTTGCTGAAACTCAAGTTCTGACCTTTGGGATGAGCGATTCACCTCTGGGCATGGGCCAGTCCAGGTGCTCTCTCTGCAGGCAGATGTCAGCTGACTACAGCTTGGTTTTCTTTTATACCATGACAGCGCAGCACTAAGTTCAATGCAAAGCCTCACAGTCTCTGTGCTCTCCTTCTCCCAAGAACACGGATGCTATCTGGCTGGTGGATGGGGGAGGAGTGGCATCAGCAGGTCAAGACTGTTTTTCCTACCCTCTTTGATGTATCTTTCAGCCATATGAAATTAAAAGTAGGTACTGTGATTGCTCACTGAGTTGTGGTTCCTGTGATGGTGCTTTTTGTATATAGTTGTTAAAATTTGGTGTTTCTGTTGAGGGGAAGAATTACGTAAGCTTCTATTTGGCCGTCTTGCTCTGCCCTCCACTCTGTGTCTTTTAATTGGAGAATTGAGTTCATTAACATTCAATTTTATTATTGATCAGTAAGGACTTACTATTATTATTTTGTTGTTTGTGTTCTGGTTGTTTGGTAACTTCTCTTTCCCTTTCTTCCTTTATGGTTACATGATTTTCTTTGGTGATATGTTTTAATTAATTGCTTTTTATTTTTAGTAAATCTATGATAGATTTTTGCATTGTGGTTACTATGAGCCTGACAAAAAGCATTTTATAGCGATAACAAGTTATTTTAAAGAGATGAAAATTTATCTTAGATCTCAAAGTATAGAAACAAACAAAAAATGAAAAAACGTATATATGTTATCTCTCCACATTTAGACTTTATGTTGTCTCAGTTACACATCTTTTTATTGCCTGTCTCTTAACAGGTTCCTGTAGGTAGTACTGTTTTTGATAGGTTTGTCTTTTGGGTTTCATACTAGAGTTATGAATGAATTGCACAGCACAGTTCACAGTATTAGACTATTCTGGGTTTGTTCATACACTTAATTTTACCAGTGGGTTTCATACCTTCACATGTTTTCTTTTTGCCCATTAGTAGTTTTTTCTTTCCAATGGAAAAACTCCCTTTAGCATTTCCTGTAAGATGGTTCGGGTGTTGGTGAATTCTCTCAACTTTTGTTTGTCAGGGAAAGACTTTATTTCCCTTTCATGTTTGAAGGATGGTTTTGCTGTATATAGTATTCTTGTATGACAGTTTTTTTCTTCTTTCAGAACTTTGAAACTGTCATCCTGCTCCCTCCTGGGCTGTATGGTTTTCCCCGAGAGGTCTATTGCCAGATGAATTGGAACTTCTTTATATTATTTGCTGCTTTTCTCTTGCTCCTTTTAGGATTCTCTCTTTGTCCTTGGTTTTTGAGTGTTCGATGTTTATATGCCTTGGGATAGTCTTATTTCGGTTAAATCTGTTTGGTGTTTTCTTTTTTCTTTTTTTTTTTGAGACGGAGTCTCGTTCTGTCGCCCAGGCTGGAGTGCAGTGGTGCGATCTCGGCTCACTACAAGCTCCGCCTCCTGGGTTCATGCCATTCTCCTGCCTCAGCCTCCTGACTAGCTGGGACTACAGGTGCCCGCCACCGCACCCGGCTAATTTTTTTTTTTTTTTTTTTTTTTAGTAGAGACAGGGTTTCGCCATGTGTCAGCCAGGATGGCCTCGATCTCCTGACCTCGTGATCTGCCTGCCTCGGCCTCCCAAAGTGTTGGGATTGCAGGCGTGAGCCACCGTGTCCGGCCCTGTTTGGTGTTTTCTCACCTTCTTTTACCTGGACATTTATCTCTTTCTTAAGTTTTGGAAAGTTTTCTTTTATTATTTCTGTGAATAAGCTTTCTACCTCTCACTGTTTCTCAACTCCCTCTTGACACCAATAATTCTTAGATTTTGTCTTCTAAGATAATTTTCTATATCTTGTAGGAGATCTTCTTTTTTTCTCATTCTTTTTTCTTTTTTCTCCTCTCAATGTGTTTTCAAATAGCCAGTCTTCAAGCTCACAGGTCTTTCTCTACTTGATCCATTCTGCTGTTGAGAATCTCAAATGAATTTTTCGGTTTAGCAAATGTATTTTTCAACTCTAAAATTTGTTTGATCTTTTAAAATTACTTTAATTTCTTTGTTAGATTTCTCTGATAAATTTATGAATTGCTTTTCTGTGTTATCTTGGAAATCACTGAGTTTTCTTAAAAATACTATATTGAATTTTTAGTCAGAGAGTTCACATATCACCATTTCACACTAGTCAGTTGCTGGTTCCTTGCTCTATCTCTTTGAGGAGTTTGTGGTTTGTTGTTTGCTTTTGTTTCTTGAGGATGTTCATCTGTGTCTTTGCATTGAAGGATTATTTATTCAGTTTTCCTTGCCTGACTTGTTTTGTTTTTTATTGGATATGTTTGCTTTAGGGATTTGTTGATTTCTTTTTTTCTTTTTTATCTGGGTAGATCGCTGCCGACTTTTTGTCACTAGATGGCACCTTAAGCCCAGGTTTTGCTTGGTTCCAGTAAACAGAGTGCCACCTGTCCTGAATGTGGGAAGTCCTAAATGGGATATCCTAGTAGTGTGGGAAGGCCGGTTAGGAGTTTGTGCCTAGGGGACCTGTGCTGTTGAATAGTCACTCTGATTTGGTGTCTTTTTTGGCCAAGTTACAGAACAGAGTTTCCAGCATTGAGAATGACAGACTCACCTCTCCCTTTGTCTCTGGCTATTCTCAGGAATATTTCTCCCTTCAGGAACTCACAATGTTTCCTGTGGCTTAAGGCAGGGACAGGTCTTCTGCCAGGGAACCCAAGATGTTGGAGAAACTGGTTGTTCACCTTGATCTTTTTCTAGTGTAGAAACCCTTGAGTTGAGGGGAAACTTTCTGCATGCCTGGGCAGATTGGAGGGGAGGGACATTGTATATATGGAAGCGTGGTTCTCCTACTCTCTGCTCAGAGTTTTGTTTTTTTTTTTACTTCTCTGTGGTCCTGGGAACTGCCTCATTCTCATATTTGAGTTGTGTGATATTGCTGGTGATAATCTTAGTGCTGTATGTTTGTTTTGGTTTTCTGTGTGGGAGAGTGAAGCCAGCTTCTATGCCGCCATTTTGAAACCAGAAATCTGAATCACATGTAAATCTCTTTTTTTCTGTTTATGCTAGGATACAGTAAGACATCAACATTTTAAATTTTCCCTTAAAAATTGTAAGTTTAGTGAGTTTATTTCTAATATTGCTTTCTTTTCTTAGCATTTATTTTCCATTTTCACTTTTGTGGCTCTTTTATCATTCTTGCATATTTCTAATTTCTTTCTCATATTTTCATATGTTGTTTTTGTCCTCTGAGTATATGGGACATTTTACAACATCACTGATTTGCGTTTTTGCTCTTTGCCACTTCCATTATGAATTTTTATGGTGCTCCGCATTTTTGCTTTTTTTCTATTTTTCATCTTAATCGTACCCCCTTTTAAATATTATTCTCTTTTTGTCTTAGCTAATTCTTAAGATTTTACCTTCTATTTCATAAAGATGGTCTTTTTTCAGATTCCTTATACTTTTTTGATGTTTTCTTCTGGATACTATATGAGATTATTTTGACGGTAGATTTTTATTCTGTGTTTATAGAATGTTGCTGTTTTCCCCTGGTTCTAGAATAGCTTTTAGTCTCCAATTGGTAATTTTTTTCTCATTACTCAATAATGAATAAGGAAGATTTTGTCCAGTCTTGGTGTTTTATGTATTTAACAAACACTTATTGAGCTCTCACTGTTTGTACACTTTTCTAGGGACTTTCTGACATTAGCCTACTGTGTATTTTGGGTATGGATTGTCTTGTGTCTTCTCCACGTCAACTTGTATAATGGTCATATTCTCTTGAAGATTTTCAGCTGGATAAAAACATTGCTCAGCTGCCAATGAAGTTCCAAGTTTCTAGGATTATTTTTACCTATAGAAACTCTGCTTTACTGGTGATACATCTTTTTATAAGTCTTTGGTTTTTTGAATGAAAGAATGAATTTTATAGTTCTCAGTATGTTTTGAACTCAGATTTTTTTCCTCTTTTTGTGCCCGTGTGTACTCCTTTAGCTGTGGAGATAATGGTTCCCTGCATATAGTACACCAACATCATTTGTACTTTATTTTAATCCGATGTGTTTTGGGAGTTGCTGGCTCTGAATGGTTATGTGCAAAACACTAGTAGATGTTAGAAAAACGTACCACTGTGGAAGGAAAAAGCATTATCATAGAAGAATCACACATAGTAAATATTTTGATTTGTTTCAACACAGAATCTTTGACTTGAGGGAGGTAGAATTTGTCTTCCTATATAATTTTTCTTAGACTCTGTTTCCTGAAGCTAATTTACATTTGCTTTCAGGTAGATCTGTATAGATATATTTCTAATTAGTCTATTTCCATGTACTTTATAGTTGTTAGAGATTCTGCCCAGGTTCTTTGACTGTGTTTTCTGTTTATCTGAGTTATTGCTGTTATTGCGATGTTTTGTTTTTTCCCCCTTTCTCTTTCTAGATATTTTAGTGAGCACTTGGGGGAGACTATTGGAGAGATATTAGCCAGATATCATTTTATCTATGAAACCTAGAGCTATTCTTACTCTGATTTTTTGATAGGATTCTTTTTGAAATGTGATCTCTTCAGTTCTCTTTACAGTTGCATAATGAGCAAGTTTAGGATAAGTCAGCATCATCACTTTTGGAATAAATTATTGTTATTTTCTATAGATTCAATTATAGATTGCTTTGTAGGCCTAAAATTTAAATGCACACTGACCTTTCCATTACTTTGAAGCTTGGTTTCTTAAAAAAAATAAAAACAAAAAGCCCTTGATCTCAGCTTGCTTTGTGGTCTTATGCCTCATCTTCAAGAGCATAGAGTGAGGCATGTGGAGCTGCATGACCTCCTGAGCAGTGGAACATGGTTAGCTTTCTACAAAATTAATAAGTGAATCAAAGGCTGACTTATGATCTCCCAAATGGTTTTTCTTTTACTCCAGAAAAATCATCATTTTCCCTGTTGTCATGAAGCATTCTTTGATTTTTCACACCATTGAATATATGCTTTATTAATATAGTAGACCATAGACAACTTCTTCTGAAGCTTTGATCCCTTAAAAAATCATTCCCACCACTATTTGTTCATGGAGTGTGTAGTAAAGCCTGAGCCATCACTTTTAGACTGACAGGTGGTCCTCCTCTACCTCTCCTGTCATCCAAGAGTGGCACTATTTCTATTCTTGTGACTCCAGGCCAAAATATTTGTTTCTGGTTTCATTAATGTTCTTCTTTTAACTCTTGCCTTCTTGTATTTTGTTAATTTATAGAGTGTTGTCTTTGTACCAATCCTTCCACCAGTTCTTTGCTTCCTCTTACAATTATTGCATCTTCCTCCATTTTGAAATGTAATTCAGGGCCCTCTTGGTATCTCTCAACTACATTGGTCCTTTCGACACTTAGATATGAGTAAGTATCCATCTTAAAACATTTTTCTTAGTCTCACTCTGACCCCTTCAACTGTGGCTGCTCTCTCCTTCTTTGTTTTTATAGTCAGGTTTCTTTAAGGAGTTCTTTTACTCATCGCCTCAGATTTCTCATCATCTGCCTTCAAGCCAGTGCAGTTTGGGCTCTTCCCTAATGTTACCAAAACTTCTCCTCCCAGGGATACCAGTGACCTCCAATCTAGATTTCATTCAATCTTTCTTCCTTAGGACATTTTCTTCTTCATTTTCTGCGGCACACATTCTTTTGATTTTCCTCCTCCCACTTGGTCTTCTTTGCATGTTCATCCTACTCTTGTCTTACTCTAGATTCTTTCATGAGACAATCCAATTAGAAACTATAGCTTCAGTAACTATCGTTCTGTGCTATCATTACAGCAATGATATACAAATATGTATCTTGGCCTTGGGGCTATTTGCTTACTTTTCTTTATGGCACTTATTACTATATGATATTTTAATATTTTTATGTATGTTCCAGTTTAAAATTCTACTTTAAAATTTGTGTTATGCAGAGTTCCAGGATTGTGTCCTATAAGCCATTCGTTTCTTTCATAGTATTCTTCTGTAGCTTACTCTTATCTTTGCTTCTTTTGTGCTTTTTTTCTTGTCTGTTTTGTTGGTCTTCTGTTCAGGTTCAGGCTTTCCAGCAGATGTTTTAAATTCCTGGGCTGCAGGTTGAGTCATCTGCATATATATTTAGTTTGGCCTACACAATGTTTTGAAAATTTTCAATTAGTTGCCAGCATTATAGAATCAGAAGATTTCACATAAATTTTAGGTTTCCAGTTTCTTTTGAACTATGTGAGATCTGGCAAAACTGACCCCTGCCTTGTCAAGGCAACAAGTGGAACTGGTTGGTTATAATAGAAATCACAACTGCCTTTAAAGTATCACTGTCATAGAGACGACATTTTATGTTCTCTGTGCAATGAAATTAGAAATCAATAATAAGCAGCCAGTTAAAAAAAAAAAACCCTGGATTTAAGTTTGGAAACTTAAAATTGTATTTTTAAATAAGTTAGGGTTAAAAAGAAAATCACAATAAAATTGTCAAATATTTAAAATTGAAAGATAATGACAACATTACTCATCAAATGTTGTAGAGTATCTCTAAATTGGTATCTAGACTGAAATAAGCTAAGCCTTAACCTCAAAGTGCTTGATAAAAAGCAACAAAGTAAATGTGAAAAATGTAGTAAAACTAAAAGCAGAGATCAGTGAAATCAGAAACACAATGTAGAGAAATACCAAAACCAATTTAATGAAATAAGTGAACAAATTAAACAGGTCTCTGTTAGACTGGTCAGGAAAAACAGAGAAAAGACTGTATTAGTCGCCATTTTCTCTGATTCCCTTATATCATTTTGCATTGATATAAAGGAATACCTGAGGCTGGATGATTTATAAAGAAAAGAGGTTTATTTGGCTTACAGTTCTGCAGACTGTACAAGAAGCTTGGTGCTGGCATCTGCTTCTTGTCAGGACCTCAGGAAGCTTTCACGCGTGGTTAGAAGGTGAAGGGAGAGTAGGTATGTCACAAAGCAAGAGAGGGAGCGAGAGGGAGAGAGGAAGGGTTGTCATGCTCTTTTAAACAACTATCTCTGGCATGAACTGGTAGAGTGAGAAGTCACTCATCACCCAGGGAATGGCACCAAGACACTCGTGAGGGATTCACTCCCATGAGCCAACACCTCCCGCTAGGCTCTACCTCTAACATGTGGGGGTCACATTTCAACATGTTATTTGGAGGGGACAAATATCCCAACTATATCAAAGACTAAAAGGCAAAAATTAAACAATATTAAAGGAATATAATTACATGATGGGCTTGTGGTCTTTGGTTCACTCTCCTCATTTTTGTTAGCTGGCCCCTGTAGGCATTTGAATTTGAACTCCTGTTTCACAGTTACAGCTACAGTCATTTATTTTTAAATTGAGGTAAAATTTACATAACGTGAAATGACATTTTAGAGTGAGCAATTCAGTGACTTTTAGTACATTCATGGTGTTGTGCAACTACTACCTCTGTTTAGTTCCAGATCACTTTCATCATCAAAAATAAAATCCTATAGTTATTAGGCAGTGGATTCCCATTCCCCGCCTTCTCTCAAATCCTCCTAACCACCATTCTACTTTCTGTCCCTAGGGATTTATCTTTCCTGGATATGTCATAGAAATGGAATCATACAATATATGACTTTTTGTGTCTGGAGCTACTTTCACTTAGTGTAATGTATTCTAGGTTCATCTACAGTGCAGCAAATATCACTTCATTCCTTTTGATGACTGAATTATATTCCATTGTGTGCATATACCATAATTGGTTTATCTGTTCAACTGTTGATGGCTGTCTGGGTTGTTGCTACCTTTTGGCTATTGTGAATAGTGCTGCTATGAATATTTATGTATAATTAGTAGCTTGAGTACCTGTTTTCAATTATTTGTGTATATACCCAGGAATGGAATTGCTGGGACAGCTTACTGTTTGTATACTTGGCTTTCATTACTGGTCTCCAAAATAATACTCTGGCAGTTGGCACACACATTTCCCTTTTACCCTAGTTGGAACTGCAGCTATAGCCCACAAAAGGAGACGAGCTGTTGAAAATTATTTAAAGGGTTTCCAGGCACTTGATAAAAATATGTTTTTCTAGTGGGCTAGTCTGTTCAAGAATTCAAACCGTAAGTTGAAAGGTTGTCTGATAATCATAGAATTATCACTAAGAGAATTGGGTGTTCTTAAATGGTGTTTCTATCTAGTTAGGATAAGCAGTTAAGTTGGGCAAGTTACCCTTCTCTACTTTGGGGATATTTTGCCTGTATGTCTTGTGCCAGGCATCATAAAGCACATTTTTCTCTGCTAATCAGTGCCAAAAGCACTCTGACAAAATTTTACCTTCCGTATACATCCATGTATAATTATCATTAAAAATAGCATATAATTGGATTGTTTATAACACAAAGGATAAATGCTTGAGGTGATTGATACCCCATTTCCTCTGATGTGATTATTGCACATATTAGGCCTGTATTAAAATATTCCATATACTCCATAAATATATATACCTATTATGTACCCATACAAATTAAAAAGAAAAATGTTTAAAAATATATAGTAAATAAAAATATCATTATCTTATACCCAGAAAGTTACAATAAATTGTTAGGTTGTTATACTTTCTTGCCATTTTTACTGTGTCAATATTGCCATCTTTTCCTGTAGCATCCCATTTATGTATTTATTTTAAAGTTTTTTGTATATTTGCAAATCCAAAAAATAATGCCAATCACAATGATAAATGAAGTTTTACAACCAAAACATGATTGAAGGCCAAGGTGGATGGATCACTTGAGGTCAGGAGTTCGAGACCAGCCTGGCCAATGTGGTGAAACCCCATCTCTACTAAAAATACACAAATTAGCTCGGCATGGTGGCACGTGCCTGTAATCCCAGCTACTTGGAAGGCTGAGGCAGGAGAATCACTTGAACCGGGTGGTGGAGGCTGCAATGAGCTGAGACTGTGCCACTGTATTCCAGTCTGGGCAACGGAATGAGACTCCATTTCAAAAACAAAACAAAACCAAAAAACCAAAAAAACAAAAACCACGATTGAGAAAAGATCAGCCATACTGAAACAATACTTCTTTAACCTCAATTAGGTTCACATTGGACTTAAGCCTGTGTATTAAATCTTAAAGGAAGAAAGCAAAGTTAAATAATGCTCTGAAGTACAGGAAAAACATCTTCCATGTTGGTGACTTCTCATAGATATATCGGCTATTAGCTATCGGATATGCTGGTTTCTTCATAGAGACTCAGAAAATAAGTTTCATAAGTAATAAATTTCCATAAGTTAACTGTTAATCTGGTACTAATTTTAATAGTAGATCTGTTCCTAACGGTGTTCCCAAGTTATATCCTGAACACAGTGGCTTGTATACCCAAAAGATTTATTCTTCCGTATAGTGAAATTACCCAGGAGGTTAGAAGATCATGAAATAATATGTAGAGATGGAGAGTGCAAGGGTGTATGTGAAGAAACCTAAGAAGATGACTGTGTGTGGTGGCTCACGTGTGTAATCCCAGCACTTTGGGAGGCTGAGACAGGCGGATCACCTGAGGTCAGGAGTTCGAGACCAGCCTGGCCAACATGGAGAAACCCCTCTCTGTGTTCTACTAAAGACATTTCTTTAGTAGAAACGTCACTACTGAAAACATAAAAATTGTCTGGGCGTGGTGGCTGGCACCTGTAACCCCAGCTACTTGGGAGGCCGAAGCAGGAGAATCACTTGAACCTGGGAGGCGGAGGTTGCAGTGAGTGGAGATTGCACCACTGCACTCCAGTCTGGGTGACAGAGTGAGACTCTGTCTCAAAAAAAAGCTGAGAAGATGAGCCAGCTGGAACAGAAAGCACAGGGCCTGGTGGTGCATGTTGAGGGAGACCTTAAATTCCCCCAAATGGTGAATGGTTGAAGAATTGGTAACAGAGTATATGATCAAAGTGACATTGGAGAAAGGCTTACTTTCCTGAATATTTCCTGCCAATAAGCTGTTTTGAAGGAAGGGACAGAAAATAAACTGGTGAAGGAGAGAGAATTTTCCAACCAGAAGGAATAACACGTTCCAAGGGCATGAGTCTGATGACATATTAATGTCCAAGCATGAGGTTAGAAGTACAGCAAATAGACCTGATTTTCTGGAAGAAAGATTTTGTCAGATTATAATAAACAATAGATAAATAAATGTCAAACATTTCTATCCTTCAAAAACTTGTGTTTATTTCCTCACTGAATTTCCTTTATTCTTTCCTAAATCATAGTCCCTGAAGTTTGATGTCATGAATTTTAACAATGGTCTTTTAAAACTGGTTACTGTTAAAGCCTGAATCCTCAAGTTTTTTATTACTTGATATAAAATTTATTCATTTTAGCTGTAGAATACCCAACTGTCGAGGGACTTTGAAGACACAGTAATTTGAACCATATATCTCTATTCTTAGTGAAAAATGAAAACACCCCAACGGAGTTTTATGTGGAGTAAACTAGGTCTGGAAATGGTCTGTATCGAGAGACCTAATGGCCTTTTGATGTCTGATTCTTTGATTTGGCTTTTTCTTTTTTAAAGGGGTGTTATGTGATTATAATTGGAAACATTTTAAGTTCTTTACTTGGGAAGTTAATTGTTCCTTAGCTTGCTCTATTATGACGAAATCATGTAGTGTAGAATGGTGGTAGTGTTTGAAACTATTACTAAGGAGATTCACCATGTTTATCAGAGAATGTTCCAATTCATCATGCAAGGTTTATCTTATCCATACTGGGTACTCATTCATTTTGCAGGTTGTGACTATGATGTGAATATGTGTTTATTATATATTAAAGATGTTTCATTTTAGTAATTTTCTAAATTTACTGGGAATATAATAGTTTGCTTTTCTTGCAACTGGAATCATTATGTTTTAAGTTGAAAATGGTAGCTAAATTACTAGAAGGCATTAGCAAGAATTTACATTCTTTTCTGGTAGGCAAATTTAAGGTATTCAGTTTTGTATGGATATAAGCATTTGTATGATATTGAGAAAAGTTATTCCCACCATTTAGAAAGTGCCTAAGGCGAGGCACAGTGGCCTCACACCTGTAATCTCAGAGCTTTGGGAAGCTGAGATGGGAGGATTGCTTGAGACCAGGAGTTCAAGACAAGCCTGGGCAACATAGTGAGACTCTATCTATCTTTACCAAGACATTTTTTTATAAAAATAGACCCGCATACAGGTGTGGACCTGTAGTCCCAGCTCCTTGGGAGGCTGAGGTAGGAGGATTGCAGGATCCCAGCCACTGCACTCCACCCTGGGTGACAGAGTGAGACCTTGTCTCAAAAAGCAAAAAATAAATAAATAAAATTAAAAATAAACAAAATGCCTAAAACCTCTGAATATAATTTTGTTCTTAAAAATAACTCTCTTAAGTATCAAGGGTTGGGGTGGGAGGCAGCTGTTCTCTTTTCTCCTCTCTGCTTGAGCATCTGCAACCGTTTTAGATCCAGAGCAGGCAAGGTTTCCAGTTTATTGTAAACATTCCTTAGCTCCAGTGAACACGCTGGCTTAACCCTCCAAGAAGCACAATGTAAAGCTCGAAGAGAAGAGAGCAATGTGTGGTGACCTTGCTTCCAGTTGAGAGAGAAATTTTCATTCTATGAAGTATTTCTTTGTAGACATGTCTTTGTAGAACTCAGCACTTCTCACAAAAACACACTGCTTTAAATGAGTGTCAGTAGAATATGCTGGTCAAGAGGACTCTACTGACAGAGACATTTCACACCATAGGTTTAATTTGGAACATATTTTTACATTTCTTGGATGCTTTCCTTAGGAATTAATTGAGTTTGCAAAACCCATTTTTTAGCAGTTTATATATTTAGCTTCTTGAGTTTTAACTACAGTCAACATTCGGATTAGCAATGAAATGTGAAATAAATGTAACCCTTATGGGTAGTAAAATATGCTAATAAAGGACAATAGTACTTCATTGAGTGTTTTCAAGGTAACAAAATAGTTTTAATATGTATTCTCTTAATTTATCCTCGAAAGAATCCTATGTGGTTGTTTGTTATTACCTGCATTTTGAAAGGAAGAAACTGAGGTTCATGGAGATTTCACCGATTGTTCAAGCAATTTGACCAATATTGCAGAGCTGACACGTGACTGAGCTGGGCCTTGCCTGGGGCACGCTGAGCCCTACTTCATTGCTCTTTTCCTGATAGAATGCCAGTGTTTACCTTTGTGTCACCAAAGTCATTTTCCTTTTGTGCTTTTTAAATGATTGGATCCAAATCATTCAAAGATGGCAACATATACTAGATATGTCATTACTTATTCTTTCTTGTTTCTTTTAGAGCTAGGATCTTGCTCTGTCACCCAGGCTGGTGTGCAGTGGCATGATCATGGCCCACTGCAGTCTCAACCTCTGGGCTCAAGTGATCCTCCTGCCTCAGCCTTCCAGGTAGCTGAGACCACAGGTGTGTACCACCATGCCTGGCTAATTTTTTTATTTTTTATTTTATTTTATTTTTTATTAAAATTTTTTTTATTGAGACAAAGTCTCACTCTTGTCCCCCAGGCAGGAGTGTGGTGGCACTATCTCAGCTCACTGTAACCTCTACCTCCTGGGTTCAAGCGATTCTCCTGCCTCAGCCCCCCGAGTAGCTGGGATTATAGGTGCCTGCCACCACGCCTGGCTAGTTTTGGTATTTTTAGTAGAGACGGGATTTTACCATATTGGCCAGGCTGGTCTTGAACTCCTGACCTCAGGTGATCTACCTGCCTCAGCCTCCCAAAGTGCTGGGATTACAGGTGTGAGCCACCACGCCCGGCCTTTTTATTTTTATTTTTAGAGACAGAGTCTCACTTTGTTGCCCAGGCTGGTCTCAAACTCCTGGCTTCAAGGGATCCTCCCATCTCAGCTTCCCAAAGTGTCTGGGATTATAGGCGCGAGCCACTGCACTCAGCCACTTACTCCTCACCTAACCCCACATTGGGGAATCCGCCCTGCCCACAGCTCTGACAGCTGCCCACCATATTCTTTGCTATAGGACCATCTTCCTTTCTCTGCCACGTTCATTGGGTGTAGAGTGGACACCTGATCCAAAGGCAGCCGAATCATTTTGTTCTGAGGTACAAAGAGCTTAAGTCACACAGCTGGTGGGGGTGCCAGGATTTGAAATTGTGTGTGTTTGACTTTAAATCCTCTATTCTTAACCACTGTGCTATATTGCATTGCTCTTCTTCCCTGAAGCTTGGGAATTTGGAACTGGAAAACTGAGAGACTGATTCAATTAATGCAGAAGCTGAAAACCTGGAACGTTACTATGAGGAAGGTTGACTAGGCAGCCACTATGGGCCATATGCGAGCTAAAGTGTTGAGTAGTTGTGTTGATGCCAAGAGGAAAACAGGGCAGATGCACAGAGAGAAGCACAGATGCTGTAAGAAACGCAGCTGTGCATAGCAGAGCCTGGTTTATTCCAGTTCCTTCTCAAGAGACACCTTCACTGAGAGCTCATGTCTTTATAATATACAGCTGTTTTTATTTGGTTACCATGAGTTAAAAGACATTTTAACCGTTTGTTTAAAAAGTGGCCGGGCCCAGTGGCTCACGCCTGTAATCCCAACACTTTGGGAGGCCTAGGTGGACAGACCACCTGAGGTCAGGAGTTTGAGACAGCCTGGCCAACATGGTGAAGCCCTGTTTCTACTAAAAATACAAAAATTAGCTGGGCATGGGGGCACATGCCTGTAATCCCAGCTACTCGGGAGACTGAGGCATGAAAATCGCTTGAACCTGGGAGTCGGAGGTTGCAGTGAGCTGAGATTGCACCGCTGCACTCCAGCCTGGGCAACAGAGCGAGACTCTGTCTCAAAAAAAAAAAAAAAGTTATAAGTTTACTTTAAAAAATAGATTAAATATGGCCTATATAATGTTATTACAATATGTGTTTTTTTAAAAAAGACCTTTTTAAGAACAAAGAACAAAGGTGAACTGTAATATCTCACCCCTGTCAAAATTATCACAAATTCTTACTAATGAAGTCTGAATCAGTATGTGGATGGCATACTTCTACAGATTCCTTAGAAATTTTAAGAAAGATTATTCATGAAAATAAAATTGATGACATTGCTGCTTTATTAGGAACAACACATTTCAGGTTTTTTCTGTAGTTATAAACTCTATACAACTGTAAACTAGTTACTGTAAATTTGTATAGAACCTAAGATAAAAGGTAACGTTTTTGATTTGGGAGACAGTCAAGGCCAATAAATAACATGCTCTTCCCCTCTCAAATTTAGAACACATTCAGAAAAATAGAAGAATCCTATAGATGAAGTTGTGGTTTGGGTGTGTGGCCGGGTGAAGGTTGGGAGTCCTTTCTCGTTAGATTAAATGTGCTCATCAGGGCACAGCTAGAGCCGCCCACTGGAGCCTGTAAAGGCAGGGGAGGAGGACATTCTGACAATAGGCCCTCCCTGGAGAGAGAGGCAGGGGGCTGAACACTGTTCACACTTGCTCATCCGAGTCCATGGTGATTAGTGTATGCCAAGAAAGGGCAGCAGTTCTCTTCTTGTTGAAAGCGCTGAAGAGCTTACTTTATAAGTCCAATTAGGGAAGGTGGGAGGATTGTGCACCACACCCAGCACATGTGTACGCATTTAACAAATGGTAACTTCTTGGAATATTCATTTCAGATTCTTTTAGTTTAAAGAAAAAAAGTATGGTAGCTATGGGTTTCTTCTCTCTCCTTCCCTGGAGATAATCACCTTTCTTTTCCACATTTTTTGATTTTACTATGTCATTTCAAGGCTATGTTAGTCCCAAATTAGGACTCCTCCTGAGTGTACCTGAAGTAAAACAGAATATTCCAAAAAAAACTTTCAGTTGCTTTTCCTATTCTATCTTATGCATTTAAGGTTTTAAATTGTTTTAAGAAATGCTTAAGTTTTATCACACACATTTTTATATGTAGTGTGTTTTTTGTGGTTCAGTTCCAGTATAGTTCATGATTTTCAGTATGATTTATTTGACACTGAGAAATTATCTAAAAGTGTGTCTTTTTCCTTTCTGAAGAAGTTGCTTTTAGCCCCTTTCAGCAGGCGGAATTAAGAAACAAATGAATTTATAGACACATACATACACATCCCTGTGTGTGTATATATTTGTGTGTGTGTTTATGTATTTACTTATGTGTATTTTGATATCATACACATATCCTATACTTATACATCTATATTTCTGTATCTTACTAAATATATAGAAAGCATGAACTCACACTAATTCCATTAACAGTCAAATTCAACAGGGTTTATTTTATTTCTTTTTATTTGTTTTATTACCGTCTGACTGTGAGAAACCTGACTTCCATTATATATTTACTTATTTACTCAAACCTAGAATCCAGGAATTGGTTTTTCAATTGATAGACCATAGCTTTGTGAAGAAAGAAACCTGTAACTAGAGTCTAAGAGTTCTTTTCTGTTCTTTTCATCTTCAGCCTAAGAGCACATGATCCAAAGACTGTATTCCAAGGTTAATTTGGTTATTCATTCCCCCTTCAGTGTGATTATTAATCATCTGAAATACAATTACGTTTATTTGTTTCTGTTTGTATTTCATTTCAGGATTTCCCTCTCCTGTCCTTGTTTATTTCTTTCCTTTTCTTTTTTAGTAAATAAAACATTAATATGATTCCAAACACCACACCTGGACTCTTAGGTATATTCAGAGAGGTGTCACCCTACCTTGATTCCTTCTGTGTTGTCTTTCCCATTCCAAGCCACTTCTGTGGATATATGATCTTATTAGTCTCTAGCTGATCATTTCTGTGTTTGTTCCTGCACAAATAAGCAGATACGTGTATATCTCATTGTTTTCTCTTCCTCCTTACACGAAAGGCATGGACACTTTTGTACACACTGCTTTTTTCATTTATTATAACCTGGAAGTTACTCGTTCTTTTTACATCAGTGTAGTATGCCAGTGTGTTTATGCAACCACTGTTCTATATGTGGGTATACAGGTTGTTCCCAATATTTGCAATTGCATGTGATGCAGTCATGAATAACCTAATGGATATGAATTTTTGTATTGTTTGGGATGTAGATTCAGGGTAACTTTTTAGGATTGGGAATACTGGGTCAAAACTACGTGTATGTAGTATTGTTACATAGTGGCAAATTTTCCTCCATAAAGGTTACACTGACTTAAATTTCTCCTGGCTGCAAATAAGGATGCCTTTTGGACTGGACACAGTCGCTCACGCCTGAAATCCCAGCACTTTGGGAGGCCAAGGCGGGCAGATTGCTTGAGCTCAGGAGTTTGAGACCAGCTCGGGCAACATGGCAAAGCCCTGTCTCTACAAAAAGCGCAAAAAAAGTAGCTGGCGTGGTGGCACGTGCCTGTAGTCCCAGCCAGTTGAGGGGTTGAGGTGGGAGGATTGCTTGAACTGGGGAGGCTGAGGCTGCAGTGAGTTGTGAGGCTGCAGTGAGTTGTGATCTCGCCGCTGCACTCCGGCTTGGGTGACAAAGTGAGACCCTGTCTTAAAAAAAAAAAAAAGTGAATGGCTTTTAGACTCCCAAGTAGAATGTTGTTACAATTTAAAAATTTTTGTAAATCTGGTTGGTGAGAAATAATGACACGGTTTTAATTTGCAGTACTCTTGTGAGATTAAACATTTTGTTACATTTAAGGGCCATTTTATCAGCCTTATTTAGTTAGAATTGTCATACAATAAATTCACATATTTAAAGTATACAGTTTTCATATATTTTGAACTGTGTACATACTCATGAAACTACCAATACAAAAAAATATATATGTGTGAACGTATGTATCACTCCAAACGTTCTCTCCTCCCATGCCATCCTTCTGGTCTCTCCCTTTCCACCTCCCCATATCCAGGCAACCACTGATTTCCTGTCATTATATTTTAATTTCCAGAATTTTAGATAAATGGAAGCAGACAGTATGTATAGTTTTTCCAGTCCCTCCACATCTTTCCCAAAACTTCATATCATCAGTGTTTTAAATTTTCACCATGCTCACAAGTGTGTGGTAATATCTTAATTGTGGTTTTCATTTGCATTTTCCTAGTGACTAATGATGTTAAAAAGGTTTTCATGTCCTTATTGGCCATATGCCTGTCTATCTTGGAGAGTCTTCAAATCTTTAGTCCATTTTTAAATTGAGTTGACTATTTTCTTATAATTAAGTTTTGAGATTTCATTATATATTCTGGATACCAGTCTTTTATTAGCTAGATGTTTTTGCGTATTTTCTCTCAGTCTGTGACTTGCCTGTTTATTCTTTTAGTGGTTTCTTTCAGAAAGCAGGTGTTTTTAATTTTGATGAAGTCTACTGTGTTTACAGTATCTGTTCTTTTATGGATTGTGCTGTTGGTGTCATATCTAGGAAATCTTTTTCTAACCCAAGGTCACAAAGGTTTTCTTCTGGAAGTTTTATAGTTATAGATTTTACATTAGGACTTTGATCACTGTTTAGTAATTTTGTATATACTGGGAAGAAGTAAGGATTAAAATTTCTTCTCAGGCTAGGAGCGGTGGCTTACACCTGTAATCCCAGGACTTTCGGAGGCTAAGGCAGGCAGATCACCTGAGATCAAGAGTTTGAGACCAGCCTGGCCAACATGGTGAAACCTGTCTCTACTAAAAATACAAACATTAGCTGGGTGTGGTGGCAGGTGCCTGTAATCCCAGCTACTCGGGAGGCTGAAGCATGAGAATCGCTTGAAGCCAGGAGGTGGAGGTTGCAGTAAGCCGAGATCACACCATTGTGCTCCAGCCTGGGCTAGAGTGAGACTCCGTCTCAAAAAACAAAAACAAAACAAAAATTATTTTATCTCTTGTGATACTGGTTTCTTGTCCTTTTAACACATATAAAATCTGTAGTGACATAACTATTCTCATTTGTAATATTGATAATTTGTATTGTTTCTTTTTTTTCTGACCAGTCTAGCTAGAGGTTTATCAGTTTTATTGATCTTCTCAACCAGCTTTGGGGTTCACTGATTTTTGCCTAATGTTCTTCTGTTCCTATTTTATTGATCTCTGTTTTGACTTTTATGATTTCCTTTCTTCTACTTATTTTGTGTTTTACTGTTCTTTAAAGTGAAAGCTAATGCCATTGTTTTGAAATCTGTATATTATTTTCTAATACAAGTGTTTAATTCTATAAAGTTTCCTTCAAGTACAGTGTTAGCAGCATCTCTCTAATTTTGATATTTGTTTTCAGTTTCATTAATCCAAAATGCTTTCTAATTTCTCATTTTATTTTTTCTTTGGTCCATGGGCTGTGTAGAAAAATATTTAGTTTCCAAATATTTGGTATTTCCCAGATGTCTTTCTTTTATTGATTTTTAATTTCACTATGATCAGAAAATATGCATTGCATGATATGAATCCTTTTAAATTTATGGAGACTTGTTTTATGTTTCAGAATAGTCTATCTTGATAATGTTCCACGTACTCTTGAAATGAACGTGTATTCTTCTTTGGGTGGAATATTCTGTAAGTGTCCATTAGGCCTAGTTGGTTGGTAGTGTTCTTCACATTCTATTTATCCTATCTCTTTATTATTGTCTGTCTACTTGTCTGTCTACTTGTATTATCAATTATTGATAGTGAGGGATATTGAAGTCTCAAAATGCCATTGTGCATGTATTTATTCACCATTGCATTTCAATCAGTTTTTGCTTCTTTTATCTTCAACATTTGTTTCCTGTTGATATGACTCTTTAAGTACTGTCAATTTGCTTTCTTTAGTGTTGACAAAATTCTTTGCCCTGGAGTAGGCTTTGTCTGATACTAATATCATGACTCCAGCTTTCTTTTGATTAGTGTTGATATAGCAATATACCTGCAATATATGTATGCATGCATGTAATATACATGCATGTAATATGCATGTAATATAATGCCATATGCATGGGATATACATATATGCATGTAATATGCATGTGACATACATGCAGTACACGTATACATGCAACATACATTTATGTGATACACGTAATTTGCAGGTACCTGATGTGTGCGAAATGCATGTCATATGCATGTATGATGCATGAATGTGATATACATGGATGTAGCACGCATGCAACATGCACGCAACATTACATGCATCCAATACATGCACTGCATGGGTGCAGTATACATGCTATATGCGTGCAATGTACATGCATACGATACACGTGTTCCTGAAATACACATGCATGCAATATAGTTGTAAGACACATGTAAAACACATGCAACATGCATAGTTATATACATGTGCTATGTATGTGTGCAGTACACATGTGATATGCATGCTTTGCACGTATGTAATATGCATTGTGCATTGCGCAGTATATGTGTGCAATATACATGTGCTATACATGTAAATGTGACATGCACGCATGCAATACCAATGTGCACGCATGTAACATGCATGTGTTGTACATGCAAAATGCACACACGTAATACACATGCATGCATGTAATACAAATGTCATATATATGATACATGCATGTAATGCGCATGCAACATACATGTGCGCAATATGCATGAGTACACATGCATGCGATATACATGTGATATGCATTCATGCATGCAGTGTACATACAATATGCATACAAGTAACACATGCAGTATACGTGCATGTCATACATATGTAACATGCATGCATGTAATATGCATGTGGTATTAATTTAATGTGCATGCATATATGGCAACATATATGCACTGCACATACATGTAATGTGATGCAGCACGCACAAAATATACATGCAATATGCATGTAATGTGCATGCATGTAATATGCATGCATTATACATGGGGCAGGAATGTAAAGTGCACGCAATATGCATGCGACATGTATATAATATGCACGTGTGTAACATGTATGCAATATTCATGTGATATGCATCCATGATACATGTACGTGGTATACATGTATGTAATGGAAATGTAATATACACACATGCATGTGATTTACATTTGTTATACGTGCAATATGCCACATGTGTGCTGTATACACGCACCATGCATGCAATATACATGTACACATGTGTAATATACATTGTATGCATGCATGTATCAAACATCTACTAAACATGTAACATGTCTGTAGTGTGCGTGTGTTAACAGCCTTATTGTGCATGTGTTAACACCCACATGTGATAAAGATAGTCATTTGCATACATGTACTATACACATATGTAATATGCATGCAATGTGTATGCATGTAATAAATGTGCGTGCATGCATGTGATATGCATCCGTTTCAGATGCCTGCAAGATACAGGTAATACATAAAATGCTTGCAATTTGCATGTAATATGCAGGTAACTTTCATGTAACATAGATGCTTTATACATGTATTTAATATGCATACATATACATGTAGTATACGTGCATGTAATATATATGCAATATGAGTGCATATAATATATGCATGTGGTGCACATGCATGTAATATGCATGCACTGTTGTACATTCATGTGATACACATGCAATATATGACATCCATTCTGTATACATACATGTAATCTTCATGCAATGTGCATGTGATACACATGTAATATACATGTGTGCTTGAATGCAGTACACTTGTGATACACATGCATATAATATGCATGGTATATGCATGCATATCATACACATGTGGCATATATGCATGTAATACAAATGTAACAGTTGTATGCAATACACATGCAAAATACATAAGTGTAGTATACATGTGATATGAATATGCTATGCATGCATGTAATATACATGTGGCATTCAGGTTTGCAATACACGTGTGACACGCATGCGATATGTATGTAATATGCGTGTGATATACATGTCATAATGCTTTAATATACCTGTGATATGCATGCATGCAGCACATGTGATAGGCATGTAATATGCATGTGTTAAGCATGTAACATACACGTATCGCACATGTAATGTGCATACATGTAATATATGTGACATGCCTGTAATGCTCATGCTTGTAAAATGCATGTGTTGCACATGTATGTAATATCCATCTATTTGATTTACATGTAATAAGCATTCGTGTAGTATGCATGCAATACACATGTGTGATATTCCTGCATATATGTAATGTGCATGCAATAGACGTAATATATGCACGCAGTATTTGTGCATGCAATATACATGTATGATATATGCGTGTATTATGCATGCATGCAATATTCATTTAAATGATAACATACATGTAGTATACATGCATGTAATGCAAATACAATATATGTGTAGCATGCATGTATTATACATGCCTGTAATATGCATGTGATACATGTGTGGTGTGTGCATGTTACATACATGTATTATACATGGAATATCATTGTGTGTGATATGTATGTGGTATGCATGTATGCAATGTACATGTAATGCATTAATCTTCTTAAACATTTTAGTAATGATCTTACCAAAATGAGAAGTCCTTTATGATGTTTTCCTGGATCAGCCTGGTCAACATGGCAAAACCCCGTCTCTACTAAAAATACACAAAAATTAACCAGGCATGGTACTGCATTCCTGTAATCCCAGCTACTTGGGAGGCTGAGATAAGAGAATCTCCTGAACCCAGAAGGCAGAGGTTGCAGTTAGCTGAGATCGCACCACTGCACTCTAGCCTAGGCGACAGAGCAAGACATTGTCTCAAACACACACACACACACACACACACACACACACAAACAAAAAACTGATATAACGTCTTGATTGTTTTTGCATTTCTAATACTGAGCACAGATCCTGGCATGTGATAGATGTTAAGTGAATGCTAATGAACATTTTAGCTTTCAAATGCTCGAAGTTATTTAATATATAAATATGGCTATGTAAGGATAAATTATGGCAAGTACTTAGTTATAAATTCAGCTAATTAATATGAAATGGTAACAATACAAAATGTATGTACAGATTTAAAGAAATAATGTTACGTGTAGTGAAACTACTTGGGACTTCCAGTCAGATGGGTTGTTTTCATCGCTTGTTCTGGCACTTTTATGTGAACTTGACTATTCTAAGTTTCAGTGTTTTCATCTAAAAGATGTAGTAACTTTTCTAATAGGAATTAGATGAAATAATTTGTGAACTGCCCTAACTCTAATGAGCAGGGTAGACATTCAACAAATGTTCATTCTGCTTTATCATTTGCAAAGATTTAAAAATTATGGCTACACTATAAATGTTATATTTTGTAGCAATATAATAATTCTCTAAAAGTAGTGGGACATATCTATTGCGACTTTTCATTTCATATCACTTATAAATCATCTTTAATGAGCAGAAAAGCTTCTCTCACATGATAAATATTACATTTATATTTGATAAATAGGAGAAAATTTGCCTGCTTAAAATTTGATCTATTTGTGCATAGTGATGAATATAAGTGAGAATATTTTCCAGTTACTTTGAAATATTGAACTGCCCTGGGACAAGGCATGGATAATGTTTTTGAAGGAAATAAATATTTCAGATTCACATTTCAGCCTTTTTTCTTTATTCCTTTGATCTGGCGTTGGTTTACTTATCATTCTGCTTGAGTGACTTCATACTGTCTTTCTTCCTCTCCTAGTAACAAGAAGTGGTCTTCACCTATTCCAGAATATTTAGGTTTTGTCATTTTTACAAGAATAACATATATTTCCTTATTATTTACTGATATAACACTACATCTATAATGAAATACATTAGTGGGTATGTATGTAAACTCTGCATATATTATGTACAATTTATAAATGGAAGTTTTAATCCTTTGTTAAGTATAGAGACATAAATGAAAATAGCATCATATGTGGGATTTATTTTTAATTTTAAAGAATTTTAAAGAATTTTAAAGGAATTTTTTTTGACCATAAACCATGACTGCTTTATCTTTAAGGATAATTTTCTCAATATTTTGTTAGTTTACCATAAAAGTATTACTTACTTTTGTATTTGCTGAGCTAGAATTTGTTTTATGTATGGACCCATATTACAGGCAGAAGTTAGTTTAGCATAAAATTATTATGTAAACTTTAAACTGTTTAAACCTTTCATTAATTTTACTTATATAGCTTTATTTCCTACCTTACACATAAATTTGATCCTCTGAGAACCGTTTCTTATATAGCCTCTTACTGCATTGTTACATTCTTTGTATTCTTTTAGCACTTAAAATTTGTCACAAGATTTAATGTGTACGATATTGCATCATTTTATTTTTTCTTCTTGTATTTTCATCTTTTCCCTTAGTCAGATTATAGTTTCTGCAAGATAGGAAGCATGTCTTACACTTCTTTTATGTTTTCTATAGTATTTGAATGAGCAGATCTTAGAATTTGCTGCCAGCACCCTTGTCTCTGCTCCCAGAACAAAACTAACTTACTGAGAATGAAGGCTACAAGGTTGAGGCCAGAACTAGTTCTTTTGAATTATGATTCAAATCCAGTTGGCGTCATAGATTTATGAACATCCTAGCTGACATCCATATCTTCTTAAGAGGTTTTTGAATTGTTTAATAAGATTCCTCATTTCTATTTATAACTAACATGCTTCAACCAACAGACAGGCATGGTTTTTTAAGACTGGAGTTTGACCCTGGGAGCAAGCTCTCTGGGTAAGCCTACATTGTTGGCAATAAAAGGTCTTTGGCAGAACAGCATTCTGTAGAACTTCTTTATGCTGTTATCATACCTGTTTCAAGCTTTTCCCTTAGTAGTGAGAGAATAACTTCTAATTTCGTGTTTTGGATCATCATAGTTTCATTGAGCTTATAGGAATAATCCATTCCTTGCCTTTTCCATCTTCTAGAGGCTGCCCCTGTTCCTTGGCTTGTGGCTCTGCATGCATTGATTATGTTGAATCTGTAGATCAATTTGGGAAGTATGACCATATATTCAATATTAAGACCAGTACTAACTTTCATTTTACTGGGCATTTCTTTCTGACTGACTCTTGAAGTATCAAATGTTTAGCTGTCTCCAGGGTTTACCATTTTAAAACTAGAATTTAGCAGAGACTACTACTTTTAATAGTCAAGTGAAGAATAGGCCAAAGCAGTTTATTCACTTATCATGCTTATGAAATGTATTATTTTAAATATTTTTGACTCATTCCGTTTAATCAGTTGAAGTAACAACCTGCAGCCGTGAATATAGGTGATATTGCTGCTTGGAAGTCTTGTTTTCCAGCCCCGCTGGAAAGGGCATGGGGACTCTTCTAGCTGTTTTTCAGACTTGTTTGAAGTTTCTTGTTTTGTGTTGTTTTTCTTGGAGTTTCCAGGGGAGATGCCAAGCTGGCAGCAAATGAAGTAGACTGTAATGTGAAGCCTTATACATACATGTTGGATCGCAGCCATCTTTATTAAACGTACTGGAACAGAAATGTGCAGAAGGAAGATTTTCAAATTAAGGTTCACCCGTCCATATATGTGTTAGCTTGTAAAGCTCAAAAATACTAAACTGTCATCCATTAGTTCCCTATATTTTATTGCCCTTTTTGGAATAATCATGTACTTCAGAACATCCTTTAATCTGAGCTGGCTTGTGGTTGTTTAAGAATGCAGCTTCTTTTTTTCTTTATCCTTTATATACTCAGATGAGGAAAATTTACTGCACTTTATAAATAAATCAGAGCTAAAAAGCAAATTTTCTTTCCACTTTTTTATCTTCATGGAGGCCCAGCTTTAAGGCATTTGAGTGATGCATTTCTACTTGGCCCAACAACTAGTTCCATTGGGAAAAAAAAATCTTCAAAGTCCTTTTTTCCTCCTTGCAGGATGCACTGTTGGGATCATGGTAAAAAGGAGCACTCTTCCTGTGATAGGAGCAGACCTTTGTCTGTTTCAAAGCTTCAACATTTTCACTTCTGCTTCATTACCTTGTGGAAATTAAAATGGATACCTCCTTAAAATGATTATCACCTCTTTATTTGAATTGACAGATTTAATTTATAGTAAGACAGAGGGGCCAGGTGCAGCAGCTTATGCCTGTAATCCCAGCTTTGTAGGAGGTCGAGGTGGGTGGATCGCTTGAGTCCAGGAGTTCGAGACCAGCCTGGGCAACTTGGCAAAACCCCATTTCTACAAAAAAGAAAAAAATTAGCCAGGGGTGGTGGCTTGCACCTATATTCTCAGTTACTCAGAAGCTGAGGTGGGAGGATCACCTGAGTCCAGGAGTTCAAGGCTGCAGTGAGTCCTGATTATGCCACTGCACACTCCAGCCTGGTCAACAGAGCAATACCCTGTCTAAAAAAAAAAAAAAGGGGGGCAGAAGGTTTCTAAATATTAGCGGAGCTCAATGTATTCATTATGGTTTTACTGGACAAGAACATTGAATTACATTGAATGAGGCCACCTTTGATATTTAGCGTTACTATTAGGTTAGTTCAGACAGTATGGTGGGACTGGAAACTAGATTTTACATATTTCCCTGTGCTTACAATTGAGTGTAAAACAGTATTTGCTATTTGTAAATCAGGGTAAAAGTGATCAATTAAAAGCAATGTGCCTTATTGTGCAAGGTTTTCACATTTTAAAATGGCTTCTAATTACCTGATGGATAGCTGAAGTTTATGACTTTGATTTATGTGGTCATAAATTAGTTATAAAGTAAATGAGCTAAGCTTAGTAGGTAAGAATGACATGTTATAGAGAAAAAGATTTGTCCTATTAAATTAAAAGTGTTTAACTAAATAGTTCATGCAAATTATTGCACAAATATTATAAAAAACTGACTTTCTACATAGATAGGACAAAGTTGCTATTTCAGCTATAGGTCATATATTTTTATAAAATTTGTTATCTTACTTTCTTTTGGCTAATGTTCCATAATTAAAAAGTAAATGATATATAAACTTTTAAAGTTTTCAAATCATGTTCAATGTACTTTCTTTTGTATTTATATACAAACTGACCAAAGGTAATCCTTTGATAAATGTTAATCTTAATTATAAAATAGTCTTCCCAAGTGCTTTTAGAAGGGCCTCAAAAAGTGAAGAGGAACATAAGATAAACTAGTCACTATAATCTCTGAAATGGTCGTTGCACTGCCTAACTCCAGTGCCTTGTAAACAGTGCCACCATTCATCAACCACGGCACCCTTTCCCTCTGAGCTTGCTCTCAGGATCCTTTAAATAGAGCATTCTAGGCAGCCTCTTCCAGTCAGTTGCGACCACCACACCAGAGAACATCTATTTGCCAAGCCAGGTCTAGACCATGGTACCCAATAACAATTTATATGACTTTATGTTGTTCCCATGTGCTGTTTTAGTATTCAAATATTTTTATATTCAAACAAATTATTCAACATTTGTTGCAGGGAAATCCTACATACAACTTAAAGCCTCCTGTTCTTGCACAGAATAATATAGGAAGAGTGAAAATGCACCAGAACAATTTAAACTTCTCTATAGCCATCAGAGTACTCAGTCTTTCATATATGGTGTCCCTGCAGTCAGCCTTCAGTATGATATTCAGTTATTAATCACCATTATCTTTGAGCTAATATTCACATTAGGTGGCAAAAAAGCCTCACTAATGTTATGACCTCAGAACTTAACAGCCAGTTAACGTTAAGGCCATTTTCCTTTAACAACATGTAAGAAACATGGTGAACAACAAGATATTCAGGTCCCCATTCATTAAAGTGGACAAGTTGAAGAATAGCTTTTAAAAACTTCCAGAGTCCTGTACCCTATTGCTGCAAAATGCAGTCCCTGAGAGCCACATGTGGCATGCATCATGACCTGGAATGGCTTAACTCTCAGGCAGGGCATCACATACCTTGGGGCAGTATTAAATTCTGTAAGTCATAAAAATGGTGGCTACATCTGTAAAACAGACACATAAAGGAACAGGGATTTAGTGGGAAAGCTGTTTTGTTTATCATGGGATTGCAATGATTATTGTCACCTTCAGGTAGATGGATACATGAGATATGAAGAGATAGACACAAGGTGGTGTTTAAAATAACAAGTAAACATGCACAGCATGCTCTTTTAGCCTGTCAACAAACATTTGCCTATTTGCGGATCCCAAATACAGGGGTGGGGATGGGATATGGGTGCCAGGAGAGAACATACACACACATCTATCTATCTATATCTATATGTCTATATATCAATGATAACCTCATTATAAAGGAACAAGAGAGTCTTGCTGAAGTAGAAATTAGGTGACACTTTTTCTTATTAGTCTTTTGACCACTTAAGCTTTCAAAGAGGTTTTCAATTTGGTGGGTGAGGAAGAAGATGGTTTGGTATTTTGGTATTTTATATGATATGTACGTTCTTATTGAAAAGCCTAGACATTTTTGTGTCTTAGAGTGGATTTTAAACTCAGATAAATAACCTGGAAAAACTCATATTACTTTTTGCCCAAGTCTTAAAAGATTGCATCCTCATGTTTTAGAAATGTCTTTTCTCCCCTTTATGATATTTCTCTCAAATTTGGTTTGAGTGAGTTAAATTACCCACCGCTACCCAGCATTCTTCAGTGTTACAGCTAATAGTAAGAACATGTTTTATATGTGTCTAAGCTTTCCCATTTAGGGAAGGTGAAGTAAGTTAATCTTACCTGTGGCATCTGGAAAATCAGGAAAGCAGTGTGGCATAGCAGCCAACAACAGGAACTTTAGAAGCACACTGTCAGGACTGGAATCCTGGCTTGACCTGTTGTTACTCTAGGTGTGTAACCTTGGAAGTATTCTCTAAGCCCTACCTTCCTGTTCTGTGTAAATAAGGCTATAATAACACTCTTATACTGGTTTACTGTGAGAATAAATGAGAGAAGACATAAAATTCTGTATTAGGCCATTTTCACACTGCTGATAAAGACATACCTGAGACTGGGCAATTTTCAAAAGAAAGGTTTAATGGACTTACAGTTCCATGTGGCTGGGGAGGCCTCACAATCACGACAGAAGGCAAGGAGGAGCAAGTCACATCTTACGTGGATGGCGGCAGGCAAAAAGAGGAGCTTGTGTAGGGGAACTCCTCTTGTTAAAACTATCAGATCTCGTTAGACTTATTCACTATCATGAGAACAGCATGGGAAAGACCTGCCCCTATGATTCAGTTATCTCCCACTGGGTCCCTCCCACAACACGTGGGAATTATGGGAGCTACAAGATTAGATGTGGGTGGGGACACAGAGCCAAACCATATAAAATTCCATTGCACGGTGCCTGGCACCTAGTTAGAACTCAGAGTTAACTATTGTTAAATGGCATGCATTTATAAACTGAAGCCTTTAATTTTTTCCTTCTATCAACATGCAAAGATTCCTTTTGTTTTGTTGGACCCTTTCAGCCGTGTAGTTTCCGCCTAAGGTATGAAGAAATGAGATGGTTATCAGTTCTTTTAGGCAATCTGCTAGAAGGCAGTAAAATAATTTTAGGCCATCATATTTCTCTGTTGCACTGACTTCACTGCAGATTAACTTCTGGTAGACATACATCTTTCTATTGGTACATTTAAAAAAACCCAAAAGACATGAGATGTAATTCACATACCATAAAATTCACTGTTTTAAAGTGTATAGTTTGGTGGATCTTAGTATGTTCACAAGGATGTGCAACCATCACCACTATCTAATTCCAGAACATTTTCATATTTTCCTCATTTCATATCTGTTAGCAATCACTCCCTATTTCCCCAGCCTCTCAGACCCTAGTAACTACTAGTATACTGTCTGTCTCTGTGGATTTATCTATTCTGGAAATTTCATATAAATGGAATCAAACAATATGTAACTTTTTGTGACTGGTTTCTTTCACTTAGCTGGATGTTTTGAAGGTTCATCCATGTTGTAGCAGGTATCAGAACTTAATTCCTTTTTAAGGATGACTAATACTCCATTGGATAGCTAGTCCGCATTTTGTTGATTCATTCATCACTTGATGGAGACACATGGTTTTACTCAGTTTTGTTTTTAGGGAAATCTTTGAAAGTAGTTTTCCCTTCATCAGAATACATAGTGTACTATGTTTATACCCTTTTTCTCTTGAGATGAATTAGTTTACTGTCAAATTTCTAAAGGGAAGTTTTGTAGGATTTGGATCAAAAAAATTAAAATCTGGATTTTATTTTAGAGGGGGTTAAATATTGTTCTTTCATTCACGTTAGTTCTTTTATATTTTAACTCTGAAGCTTCTCTGAACCTTTCTAGGGAAAAAGAGGAGCAGCTTACTCGTGTGACTGAAGTTCAGAGGTTGCAGGCCCAGCAGGCAGATGCCGCTCTGGAAGAGTTTAAGCGGCAGGTGGAACTGAACTCAGAGAAAGTCTATGCTGAAATGAAAGAGCAGGTAAGGAGGCCGCCACACCATCCCTTTTGAAAGTCACTCTCTCAGTAGGAAGGTACATTCTCATCTTAAATATGACAGAAACATTTCACTTTTTAAAAGAGCTGTATCAAAATTAACCATACAATCGGGTCAGAGATTCAGAATGAGAAAGAGATGTTACCACTTGATTCATCCTTCAAGCGATGCCAGAATGATCATTTAAAAGTCCCCTGTATAAATACAGTCATGGCAAGCATGTGCCTTGCTTTGGAAGGATAGATAAGCCTAAGAGAAAAATCCCATGACTGATCAGTTTCTTTAGAGCAGGGGCTCCAGTTAACCATGTCTGTGTTTCTTCATGTTCTATAAATAGTGTCTTATTGATCAGGTACAGTAAATTATTTTCAACTGGCAGTTGTGAAGAACAAAGCTGTCTCCAATTCTCATACAAGATGGGTGGTAGTTTTTTTTTTTTTTTTTAGTTTTTAAAGAAAATACAAAATTTGTAAAAGAATAAAGGGAATTATTACGAATACCTGGGTACCCATTGCAAAGATGTAATAATTGTTAATGCGGTTTATATAAACTAAAACATTCGGGTGAAGCTTTAGTTTATTTGTTATTCATGTCTAATCACATTATTCTTTCTTCCCTGGAGAAATCCACTGTAATTAATTGAGTGCATACAGTCAGCCCTCTGTATCCATGTGTTTTTGTATCCATGGGTTCTGCCTCCACAGATTTAACCAACCATGGATCGAAAATATTTAGAAAAATTTGACAGTGCTCCAAAAAGTAAAACTTGAGTTTGCCATGTGCAGAGGACTATGTTGAATCCATGTGATAGAAGTGACATGTAGATGTTATATTAGGTATTAGAAGTAATCTAGCAATGATAAAATACACAGGAGGATGAGCACAGGTTGTATGGAAGTACTAGATCATTTTATATAAGGAACTTGCCTATCTGTGGATTTTGGTATCTGGAGGGGTTTCAGGAACCAATGGGGAGGGCTGCATTATTTCAGTTTATTTTATATGCATATATAATACCCATAGATAATATGCATGTATATATTATTTATGCATTAATATGTTATAGACATAAATGTTTTTTGTTTTTTAAAAAATTAGATAAATATGAATAGATTTTAAGTATTATTTCTGTTTGCCCTTTTATATATAATATTATGTATCTGTGTGCTAACCATGTTGTTTTAGTGCAATCTTTTTAACACTAAATTTATTTTATCATATGAATATACTGTATTTTATCAGCTCCCCTACTCAAGCATATTTAGTTTATTTTCAGTTTTTCCTGATTATAAAGAATGTTTCAATACTCATTTATGATTTTATACTATAGTTATCTTCCTTAGGAGTCCCATACACACACTGGGTGGGAGAAATGTCCCTAAGGAAAGTTTCATGTTTGAATCTGACTGAGGACTGAGCCCTAGGTTATGGGATCCCTGGGGTATCACTTTTTGGTCAGAAACCTCTGTGGCCAGTGGCACCTTTTCCTGAGTTTTGCTCAGGCCCACTGGGCTTATTCCACCCACTTGGCCTGACATGCTGCTCTTGGCTCATGCTACTGGCCTGGATCCCACACCTGCCAAGGGTGAGTCAGGCATAGAGCAGCGAGGGATGTGTGAGCAAGTGTGGGGTCTGGCCACTGTGCAGTCAGGTATGCCACCTGCTGCAGTGGGGTGGGCAGCTCCAGGTGCCAGCATGGGTGTCAGCTCTCTGTGAGGCTGTGGCTGGTCCAGGTATACTGCAAGCAGCTTCCACAGCTGTCACTGGGGAACGTGGTGGTACCTGAAGCTTGGAGATGCCAGGAACCACAGGAACCCAAAGAGGAAGTCATAGCCCTGGCTTGGGAGTGCCCTGGTCTGGGGTCCCCACAGGGCTGCAGCTCTTCTCTCCTTCTCTTAGCCTGCAACAAGGCGAGCAAGGGGACATGTTTCAGCCTTGTTTGTATTGTAGCTCTTTTAGCCCTGCCATTCGACAGGTCCTGAGTTCTTGTTCTGCGACTAGAAAAATTAGGTATACAGACAAGTGGAGGGTGAGCAAGACAAAGAGGAGCTTTATTGAGCAATAGAACAGCTCAGAGGAGACACATCGTGGCTAACTCCTTTCTGCAGCCAGGGTGTCCCACTGAGTGTTCAGCTCCTAGCAGAGAAGAGACCCTGGAGTGGTAAGCCCCTCTCTGCAGACAGGCAGTCCCATCATCTCTGCAGCTCTCAGCAGAGAGGAGGCCCTAGAGTGGGTTTCTCCTCTCTGTAAGCAGGTCATCCTCTCATCTCCCCAGCTCTCAGTAGAGAGGAGGCCATGGAGTGGGTTGCTCCTATCTGCAGCTGGTGGTCCCAATGTCTCTGCAGCTCTCAGCAGAGAGTAGGCCCTGGGATGAGTTGCTTCTCTCTGCAGCTGGTTGTCCTGACATCTGCAGCTCTTAGGAGAGAGGAGGCCCTGGAGTTGGTAGCTCCCCTCTGCAGCTGGTTGTCCCCACATCTGCTCTTGTCTGGCTGAGCCTGGGGCTTTTATGGGCCTCAGATGGGAGGAAGTGCACACTGATTGGTCCATGGGCGGCCATGGGCAGGCCCAGAAAAGGCACCAGGAGTTCCCACTCCAGTCTGTGGGACTTTAAGCCAGGCCCCCAGCCTTTAGGCCCTCCCTGGCCTGAAGCTGAGGCCTCACTAGGGACCCACCCCCTTATGAGCAGGAGCCTGTCTGCCCCCTGCTGCTGTTCATGGTGCCCAGGCTGTGGGTGCTAAGGATTGCCTGCAGGCCAGCAGTGAGCTGCCATCAGCACCCCCTTGGCTTCTCTCCTATGCTCATTGGCAGCCGAAGTAAAGAGATGGCTGAGGCAGCAGGAGGCTGGCATGTCAGTACTGCCCTGAGTGTGTGCCCACCTGGCTGGCTGCAACAGTACCCAGGCTTAGCCCTAACTTTGCTCCAACATCAGAGTGGGCACGGACAGTGGGAAGAAGCCAGAGAGCAGGAGCAAGCACTTCTGAGCCAGCTAGGGAAGCGGGGACCTTCCCCAGCCTCCAGGAGTGCGGAAATGCCTGGATCCACAGCCATGGTATGGTAGGCTGAAACTGTAGCATTCATGTTACATATAATATAATGCATGTAATAAACATGTATGTAATATGCATACAGTAAAAAAAAAAATGTGGTGATTCCATTTTATACACAACCAAGGAGTTTTTTGCTTACAAAACAATAGGAAAGCATGTTCTTATATATGAGAGCTCACGTAATATATACCACATTTTTCTGGAAAAATTTGTATGAAAACATGAACCAATCCAGAAATGAAGCATAAGACTTCCCACACATAAGGAACCATCATATGAAAGGATGAGTAGAGAACCCTGGAACCCCAAAGAAGTAGAAACAAATTTAAATAATTGTTACAAATATACTTAGAATTCTAATATTAATTTATTTTTTGAAAAGGAAGGTATATAAAACAGAAAATACAAATGTATTGACAACTTGAATTTATATCCCTAGATTACATTAACAAGGACCAAAAGTAGATGAATAGTGAGAGTTGGAGAAGCAAAGTATACTAAAACTCTTTGTCATAAATATGTGAGACTCATAAGATTCTTAAAATTAGGGAAATGTAGGTAAAAATAATTTTGAAATGTTTAAATATGAGCATTAATAAAATTAGCAAGTTGTACTTTCTTATAAAAATCTTGAAAAGATAAAAAGCAAAGCTTGAGAGGAGATGCTGCCAAAGGAACAGAAGCAGAAATACTATAAAATGTCCAAAATAAGATAGAGTATATAATTGTAATAATAAACATTAATAGGTTAAATTTTTCTAGTAAAATGGTATTGATTAGAATACTTAAATCCATGAATATGCTGTTTGTAGAAGTTATAACTAAAATAAACACAAAAATTATATTAAATCGATGATGAAAATATGTCACTTATATTCAGAAAAAAAGGAAAGTAGGATTGTAACACTATCATACAAATTACATCAATACAAGTCAATAAACTGGACAAAGGGATATATTTTTGCATGCTGAAGGCAAGAGTACTCAATTGGAATATGAAAAGATGCTAGGAATACATGGAGAAATGGACATAGATAATCATGGGATGTTTTCATATGTTTTTCTCCATCTTTGACAGGTCAGTGGGTAAAACCCAAATGGGATGTAACTGACAAATTATATGACAGCTATATTTTGACTTTTTCTTTTTTAGCATTTTATTTTTTTTACTTTTACTTTTGTAGACATATGTTTCCATTTTATTCCAATAAGTACAGTAGTCCCACCTTATCCAAAGTTTCATTTTCCGTGGTTTCAGTTACCTTCCATCAACCACAGTCCAAAAATATTAAACGGGAAATTCCAGAAATAAAGAATTCATAAGGTTTACATTGTACACTGTTCTGAGTAACTTGATGAAATCTCATGCAGTCCTGCTGTGTCCTACTCAAAGCATGACTCATCCTTTTATCCAGAATATCCATGCTGTATACCCTACCTGCCCTATACATTGCAGCTATATAGCAAAAAGCCTAGTGCATATAGGGTTTGTTACTATCCAAAGTTCAGACATCCACTGAGGGTCTTAGAACATATGAGGAGGGACTACTGTACCTAGGAGTGGAACAGCTGATCAAGTTTAACATTTTAATTTACTTATGTATTTATTTTTAATTTTTTATTTTTTTATTTCAATAGGTTTTTGGGGCACAGGTGGTGCTTGGTTACTTGAATAATTTCTTTAGTGGTGATTTCTGAGATTTTGGTGCCCCCATCACCCTAGCAGTGTACACTGTATTCAGTGTGCAGTCTTTAAACCCTCATCTCCCCCACCCACCCTTCTCCCCTGAGTCCCCAAAGTCTATTGTATTATTCTTATGCCTTTGTGTCCTCATACGTTAGCTCCCACTTATGAGTAAGAACATATGATGTTTGGTTTTCCATTCATTTAGAATAATGGTCTCCAATAACGTCCAAGTTGATGTGAATGCCATTATTTTATTCCTTCTTATGGCCAAGTAGTATTCCATGGTTTGTGTGTGTGTTTATGTGTTTGTGTATATATATATATGTGTGTGTATGTATGTATGTATATATATCACAATTTCTTTATCCACTCGTTGATTTATGGGCATTTGGGCTGGTTCCATATTTTTGCAGTTGCAAATTGTGCTTCTATAAACATGTGTGCCCAAGTATCTTTTTCATATAATGATTTCTTTTCCTCTGGGTAGACACCTAGAAGTGTGATTGCTGAATCAAATAGTAGATCTACTTTTAGTTCTTTATGGAATCTCTACAGTGTTTTCCGTAGTGGTTGTACTACTTTACATTCCCATCAGTATTTGATATAATTTCAATTTTCTTAAATTTACTGAGACTCATTTTGTGGCTTATTATTGTCTATCTTGGGGAATGTTCCATGTCCTTCTGAATGGAATGTATATTCTGCAGTTGTTGGGTAGAATGTTCTGTAAATATCTGTTAAGTCCATTTGTTGTAGGGTATAGTTTAAATTCATTGTTCTTGTTGACTTTCTGTCTTGATGACTTGTGTAGTGCTGTCAGTGGAGTATTAAAGTACCCCACTATTACTGCATTGCCACCTGTCTCATTTCTTAGGTCTGGTAGTAATTGTTTTATACATTTGGGAGCTCCAGTGTTAGGTGCATTCATATTTAGAATTGTGGTATTTTCCTGTTGGACTAGTCCTTTTGCCATTATACAATGTCCCTGTTTGTTTTCTTTAACTGTGGTTGCTTTAAAGTTTGTTTTGTCTGATATAAGAATAGCTACTTCTGCTTGCTTTTGGTGTTTATTTACATGGAATATCTTTTTCTACCTCTTTGCCTTAAGTTTATGTGAGTCCTTACGTGTTAGGTGAGTCTACTGAAGACAGCAGAAATTTGGTTGGTGAATTCTTATTGATTCTGCCATTCTGTATCTTTTAGGTGGAGCGTTTAGGCCATTTACATTCAATGTTAGTATTGAGATGTGAGGTATTATTCTATTCATCATGCTATTTGTTGCCTGAATACCTACTGTTTTTTTTTTTTTTTTCTTCATTATGTTATTGTTATATAGGTCCTGTGTGATTTATGCTTTGGTGTATTTAGAGGATTTGTTTCAAGATTTAGAGCTCCTCTTAGCAGTTCATGTAGTGGTGGCTTTGTAGTGGCAAATTCTCTCAGTATTTGTTTGTCTGGAAAAGACTATATCTTTCCTTCATTTATAAAGCTTAGTTTCACTGGATACAAAATTCTTGGCTAATAATGGTTTTGTTTAAGGAAACTAAAAATATGACTCCACTCCTTTCTAGCTTTTAGGGTTCCTGCTAAGAAGTCTGCTGTCAATCTGATAGGTTTACCTTTCTAGGCTACCTGATGCTTTTGGCCCCAGCTCTTAAGATTTTTTCCTTTGTCTTGACTTCAGATAACCTGATGACTATGTGCCTAGGTGATGATCTTTTTGTGATGAATTTCCCACGTGTTCTTTGTGCTTCTTGTATTTACGTGTCTAGGTCTCTAGCAAGACTGGGGAAGTTTTCCTCAATTATTCCCTCAAATATGTTTTCCAAACTTTTAGATTTCTCATCTTCCTCAGGAACACCAATTATTCTTAGGTTTGGATGTTTAACTTAGTCCCAAACTTCTAGGAGGCTTTGTTCATTTAAAAAAATTTTTTTTCCCTCATCTTTTATGGATTGGGTTAATTTGAAAGCCTTGTCTTTGAGCTCTGAGGTTCTTTCTTCTGCTTGTTCAATTCTATTAACTGAGATTTTCCAGTGCAGTTTGCATTTCTCTGAGTGTGTCCTTGATTTCCAGACATTATGATTGTTTTTTATATATGCTATTTCACTGAAGAACTCTTCTTTTGTATTCTGTATCATGTTTTTGATTTCTTTATGTTGGACCTCACTTTTCTCTGATGCCTCCTTGATTAGCTTATTAATTGACCTTCTGAATTCTTTTTCTGGCAATTCAGAGATTTCCCTTTGGTTTGGATCCATTGCTGGAGAACTGGTATGATCTCTTGGAGGTGTTAAAGAAGCTTGTTTTGTCATATCACCAGAATATTTTTTCTGGTTCCTTCTTATTTGGGTAGACTGTGTCAGAGAGAAGATCTGGGGTTTGCTGCTGTTAAGATTATTTTGTCCCGTTGGGTGCTCCCTTGACATGGTGTGCTCCCCCTTCCCCTAGGAATGGGGCTTCCTAAGAGCGGAGCTGTAGTGATTGTTTTTGTTTTTCTGGGTCTAGCCACCCAGCAGAGCTACTAGGCTGTGGGCTGGTACTGGGGAGTGTCTGCAAAGAGTCCTGTGATGTGATCTGTCTTTACATCTTGCAGCCATGGATACCAGGACCTGCTCTGGTGGAAATAGCAGGGGAGTGAAGTGGACTCTGTGAGGATCCTTGGTTCTGTTTTTGTTTAGTGCACTGGTTTTGTGTTTGGCCTCCAGCCAGGAGGTGGCACTTCAAGAGCGCATCAGTTATGGTCCTATAGGGAGGATGCAAACTTGCCCTAGGGATATCGGCTTAAGTCTTCCTTTTTCTCAGGCGGTGGGCAGGGCCGTAGAGCTCACAAAAGATTACGACCTTTGTCTTCTGATACCAGGTTAGGCAGAGAAAGACCACCAGGTGGGGGCAGTGATAGGTGTGTCTGAGCTCAGCCTCGCCTTGTGTGGGGCTGGTTGTGACTGCTGTGGGGGGATAGGAGTGTGGTTCCCAGTCGAGTGGAATTATATTTTCAGGGGGATTATGGCTGCCTCTCCTGAGCCATACAGGTCACCAGGGAAGTGGGGGAAAGCCAGCAGTCACAGGCCTCACCCTGCTCCCACACAGCCCTCAGTCCTAAAGGCCAGTCTAACTCCCACTGTACCCTTCTAACAGTACTGAGTCTATTTCCAGGCAGTGGGCAATCAGGGCTGGGAACTTGCCCCAGACCATGAGCCTCCCATTGAGAAAGCGAGCCTCCCATTGAGAAAGCAAGCCTGCAGCAGTGATCCAGTTCTTTCCAAGGGTCTGTGGATTCCCTCAGCTTTCCTGCTATGTTCCTGCAGTAGTTCTTGGAGCCAAAGTTCACGATGTGAGTCCCCACACACTGCTCTGGCTGTTCGGAGAGGAACTGCAAGCTAGTCCTGCCTCCTGTCTGCCATCTTAATCTGTATTTCAACTTCCCACCATTTAGACACAACGTATTAAATCTCTGTTCTCATAAAACAGTTAACAGACTTAGTAGACCGTAAGGGAACCCTCAGTATATTTCTAAAACTTAACATGTCCAAGAACACGTATTTCTTACCACAATACAATAAAACTGGAAATTAAATTTCAGTTAAGATTGCTACATTAGACTTCACCAAAACTAAAAACTTTTGCTCTTTGAAAGACATCATTAAAAAAACAAAAACAAGGCATACCAGAAAATGGAAGACAAGGCTTACAATACATGTATTTCAAAGAACTTGCATCTAAAATATAAATGAAATCTTACAACTCAATAATAAAAAGTCACCCCAATTAAAAACAGGCAAAAGATTTGAACAGACACTTCACAGAAGAAGATATACAAATGACTAATAACCACATGAAAAGATGCTCAATATCATCATCATTCATCAAGGAAATGCAGATTAAAATCCAAAATGAGATGACACTACACGTTCATTAGAATGACTAAGATGATAAAGACTGGTTGACAGTACCAAGTGCTGGTGCAACTGAAGCTCTTATACACTGCTGATGGGTACATAAAATAGTACAGCCACGTTAGAAAACTGCCAGTTTTCTTAAAATGCTAAATACACAATGACCATATGTCAGTCATTCCATTCCTATGTATTTAAGAGAAATAAAGATATGTCTAGACAAAGACTAGTGCACACATACTGACAGCAGATTTGTCCATAACAGCTCAAAACTTGGCAACCAAAATATTCCTCAGAAGGTGAAAGGATAAATGAAATGTGGTATGTGCAATGAAATATTACTCAGCAGTGAAAAGGAATGAATTATTGATACAACAGCATGGATGGATCTCAAAATCGTACTGAATGAAAGAATATGCAAGCAGAAAGAGTATATACTGAATGTTTTGTAATCTCTGAGTCCTGTTAGAATTCCCAGTTCTTTTCAGTGAGAAAGTCTTGTCTCATCTTCTGTGGGTGGATTCCAGTTTCATTTGTTTCAAAGCCTTTGCTGTGCTGCCACTCCTGGGTGTGTCTGAGACTTGGGTGATGATTTAAATCACCCCACCCAATGACTGCAGGCACTCATGGAACATTCTCCAGGATAGCCATATGCTTGGATACAAGACAAGTCTAAAATTTAGAAGGGTTGAAATACGAAGTGTATTCTTTGACCTCGACAATAATAAATTAGAAGTAAACAACAAAAGAAAATCTGGGAAATCCTCACATGTTTGGAAATTAAATAACCCAATTTTAAATAAGTAATGGGTCAAAGAAGGTATTACAAGGGAAATTAGAAAATATTTTAAACTGAATTAAAACAAAAATATGGCATATCAAGATTTATAGAATGCAGCTAGAGCAGTGCTTAGAGAAAAATTTATAGCTCTAAACACCTATATCCAAAAATAAAGTTCTCAAATCAGTAACCTAAACTTCACCTGATGAAACCAGAAAAAGAAAAGCAAAGCAAGCTTCTAAGCAAGTGGGCGAAAGGATAAAAAAAATAAAGATTAGAGCAAAAGCTAAGATTTAATACATAAAAATATGGAAAATTAATGAAGCCAAGTATTGGTTCTTTGAAAAGATCAACCAAATTGACAAACTTTAGCGTGACTGACAAACCATAAAAATGAGGAGTTGGAAATTGCCAAAGTTAGGAGTCAAAGGATAGGATACCACTATTGATTTTATAGAAAACGCAAGGATTATAAAGTGATATTACTAAAAACTTGGTATACCAACAATTTGTACAACATAGATAAATGGACAAATTTCTAGAGAGGTACAAATTATTAAAACTGTCCCAAGAATAGAAAATCTGAATTGAAATATAATAAGAAATTTAATTGACAATTAAAACATTCTCACAAAGAAAAGTCTAAGACAAATGGCTTCACTGGTGAATTATATCAACTATTTAAAGAAGAAATAATTTTAATTCTTTGAAAACTCTTTCAGAATATTGAGGAAGAAGGAATACTTCTCAGTTAATTCTGTGAGGCAAGTATTACTCTGATATCAAAGCCAGACAAATATATCACTATTAAACTATAGATTGATACCTGTCATGAAAATAGTCACAAAAGCCCTTCATGAGATTTTGGTAAACGGAATCTAGCAACATATACAAACAATTATACACCACGACCAAGTGGGATTTATCGCAGGAATCCAAGATTGTTTTAACGTTAGGAAATCAATTAATGTTACACAGCATGTTAATAGAATAAAGGAAAAAAATCACATGATTGTCTTGATAAAGGCTGAAAAAGCATTTGAAAAAGTCAAGCACCATCTATGATTTTAAAAATTATTGGCAAATTAGGACTAGAAGCAAATTTACTCAACTTAATAAAGGATATCTATGAAAACTCCACAGCTGATAAAATTAATGTTGAAAGATTTAATTCTTTTCCTCCTAAGAACAAGGCAAAGATGTCTGCTTTTGCCACTTTTATTCAACATTGTATTGAAAGTTCTAGCCAGTGTACCAAGGCAGAATAATAGTAATAATAATAATAATAATAGTAATGTATCCAGAATGGAAAGAAAGAAGTACAAATGTATCAAATATTATGATCCTGTATAGTGAAAATTCCACAAAATCTATTAAAGATATACCAGAACTAATACCTGATTTAAACAAGCTTACAGGATAAAATACGTAAAAATCGCACTTTTATATCCTATCTGTGAAATATTTGAAAATGAAATTAAGAAAGCCATTTAATTCATAATGACATTGAGAAGAATAAAATATTTACAAGTAAACAAAATAAATTGAAGACTTAAGCATTAAAAACAAAATATTCCTGAGAGAAATGTTAAAAATATCTAAATAAGAGGAGAGCTATTCTCTGTTTATGGATTACAAAGCTCAATATTGTCAAGATGGTAATTCTCCCATAATTGACCTATAAATTCAATGCAATTTCTTTCAAAATTCCAATGTAATTTTTGGTAGAAATTGACAATAAGAAATCTTTATTTTCACTGGTAAAGTTTAAAAAAAAACAGCAATAAGCTATTTTCCACCTAACTCACAGATAGAAATTCATGAAGGCCTAAGGAAACAGTGACATGCATTTCTGCTAGGCATGTGAAGTTGTGTAAACTTTTTGAAGGATCATTTTAACACTGTGTCTCCATTTACCTGTTGATTCTACTTCTAAGACTATTTATTTATTTATTTTCATTTTGAGAGCAGGTACTGTTTATTAAGCTGACGAGACTCGAAAAATAATCATGGTAGACACCTTAGTTCATTCTTCTAATAAGCCTGTTGATCTGGTCCTCCCTGTTGCCAGCATCTCCACCTTCTACAAAATGGGTGGTCTTTTTCTTCATTCCACCTCGTGGAGAAGATAATTTGAAGGGCCACAGGAAGTTATTTGCCTCTTTGAAGCATTTTCCAACAGTATAGATCTCATGAATCAGATCCTCCATGCAGATGATGCCATATTTACCAGGAGATCGAGCAACCAAAGAGTTATCTGTCAAAGCAATTCAATTCTTATTGATTTTGCCATAATCACGCTTATGTAGTAGATTAGATTAATGAGTAGATTAGCTCATTTACTGACTTCAGATTGGGGTACCCCCATGCAATATGTGGCTCTACAATCCTCAGCATGTTAATTGAAGCCTTGTTGAGCTTCACAAAGGTTCCACTGAAGATTTGACGAAGGTGAAGAAGCTGCAATACCTTTCGGACCTTTGGGCTCACGCCATTGATACCTCTGATCCCGATGACAAACGCCAATTTGGGTTCAGCAGGTACATAGAAGTTGCCAGCTTTTCTTGCCATCCTCGCCATTCGAATTTCAGTTCTGTACATCTGCCTATATTCCTTGTGATAGTCCTTTGCTTTTTCATAGATAAGCTTCCTCCTTGCCTTTTGAAGCATCTTTTGGGCGAACTTCTTTCTCAGGCACTTGATCTTCAGCTCTGCGAAATTCTTTCGCTTTTTCTTTTCTTTTCTTTTCTTTTCTTTTCTTTTCTTTTCTTTTCTTTTCTTTTCTTTTCTTTTCTTTTCTTTTCTTTTCTTTT
>NC_045449.1:59623009-59636237 GCF_002776525.5 Piliocolobus tephrosceles | reverse complement strand
TTTTCTTTTCTTTTCTTTTCTTTTCTTTTCTTTTGAGACGGAGTCTCGCTCTGTCACCCAGGCTGCAGTGCTGTGGCCGGATCTCAGCTCACTGCAAGCTCCGCCTCCCGGGTTCACGCCATTCTCCTGCCTCAGCCTCCCGGGTAGCTGGGACTACAGGCGCCGCCACCTCGCCCGGCTAGTTTTTTGTAGTTTGTTTTTTTTTAGTACAGACGGGGTTTCACCGTGTTAGCCAGGATGGTCTCCATCTCCTGACCTCGTGATCCGCCCGTCTCGGCCTCCCAAAGTGCTGGGATTACAGGCTTGAGCCACCGCGCCCGGCCTCCTTCGCTTTTTCTTAAGGATTTCTGGCACAGCAGGAACCTTCTTCTTCTTCTCTTCTGCACCCTCCATGGTTCCAGCTGGAAAAAGAGGAAGTTCAAGACTTTATTTTTAAAAAATACAATGTGCGAGATGTGTGCTGATGGATGTTTATTGTAATGTTATTAATGAGGAAAAATTATAAAATACATGTCAAAAAATGGGAGAACATGGAGAAATGATTAATTTTTTTAAGTTAAAAAAAGAATCTCCTATTTCTGTGGGAGAACTGAAAGCCCTGGAGATAATATAATCTCAGAAACCTTAAGAACCCTATCCAGACAAAATGAGACTGTTACCAGATAAGGATAGCCAGGGATGAAAGATGTGGTATTGTTCTGGAACTACCCTTTTAATTGGTCCACTCCTCATATCATCTCTCACTGTTCTGTTGAATGCCTGGCTCATGGTCTGTATTCGATCTTACTTCTTCAATTCTGCCAGACCTACTTGAGTCTCCTTCTTCCTTACCTAAGAATTCATGTGTTCCTACCTTCTTGGTATTACATTGCTGTGGACTGGTTAAATGATCCAATGAAGAACCCAGTTTGGCGCGTGCCTCTAGGATCCCCCAAATTCCCCCCACATACCTGATTCCTATGTCCCATCTTTCTGAGCAGCCCTCACCAGGCCTGATCTGTCTGTCTCCTGTGCTAGATTCAGATTCCTTGAAAACGAATAGTAACAGCAACTAATGAACAGGAAATTCTTTTGGTCGTCTTCTGTTGAAGAAATGTTCTTCAGTGGTTTCAGTTATATGTAGTTTTGCCAAGTGCAGTTGGATTTCTGAAATAAAGAAAGCACCTTTGGTGTGAGTGTAGTAATAAGGGACTCCATTTAGAACATAATCCTTACAGCTAGGCTCATTCACAAATCAAGTAATTCTTACATGACAAATTTGAACAAATGGTAAAATATTAAAGTATATATGTCAAACATGGTAGATTATGTCTTTGATTCCACATTATCAGTTGATTAAAAAATGTGAATCTGCTATAACTCAAATTCTAAAAGAAAAATCAATCAGCAGATTCATTATTTGGAGAATCATAATGTGTTTGGATTTTTCCATAGTCTATATTTTTAAGTCTTCCTTTTCTGTTCTTGTTTTGAACTGCTTTTCTCTTCTTACAGAAATATTTTGTGTAAAAGCCAGCAGAGCTGTAGGGCATCTTTTTCCATTTGGAAACTGCTGCAGATTGCAGACAGTGGGATTTTGAATTAAAAAATAAAAGCTTTGAGTTTGTTTCAAAAATGAGGCCCATGAGACAAAATGTAACAGACTTAAACTTTTTAAAAAATTGCTGCACACTCTTTCACTTTGAAGAATATTTGTCTCATTTAACATTGCTTAAATAATAACCTAATTTATACTGAAATGGTGAAATTTATTATAAGTTTAGCTTTCAGCAACTAATTGTGTAAAATGTACATATTTTAATCGTGAAAATGCAGTTAGAATTATTTCTATGTGTGTATATATATATATAAAATCATGTTTTTCAAAGAAATAGTGTTCTATATTTACCTATTCTCTGTGAAACACATAAATGACTGAAAAAGACAGCTATGTTCTCTGAAGTATTGGCAGCAATTCTATTAAAGTAAAACTTTTAAATCTTGTATACCAACAACATGAATGTCAGCTAACTGTTCCTCCTGGGGCTTCCACTGGCCACTTGACTTTCCTAATTGATTTTTCACCTCTTGAAAATACATCCTTATTAAATGCTATTTGCTGCTAAATATCTGGCTTTAAATTCTCCTTTTCTTTTTAACAGTCATTAGATATATGATGCTAACTTTATACCTGGAAAGCCCACTGGTTTGTCATGAAAACAAAGTTCTGAAAAGCGCTGCTATTGACAAGTAGGGTTTATCCTGGCTTCTAGCACAATTGAAACTGACTAGTCAGTTCTTTGCATTCTTAGAGATTTTAAGTTTTAGTGCATCATCCTATTATTGCTATTGAATTAATGAAAAGAATTCTCAACTTACAAGGAAGCAAGAATGCTATCTGGATATGTTTGTGTCATGTGTCATTGGATAAGAAATAGACTTAATGAACAAAACCAATCATCATACAAACCATTCATTATGACTTGGACCTTTGTCTTACTGTCTTTTTAGGCTTGTAGTAGCTCATGTAATTTTAAATAAGCTTTTAAAGACTATTTTTATGATAATAAAAGATCCAATATAAATAGAAGCATTTTCTCTCGGTTAATTGTTGATGATAATAGAGAAATGTCTCTATTAAATATTGTCTTTAAATAAGATTAAGTAGCAGAGGTAAAATTTTAGAATACCTTTAAATGTTTAAATAGCTTGTATTATGATAATTAATGAATTCTAAATAACGGCTTCCAAAGAATATGTGAAAGTATTTGGCTTTGAAAAACAAAAAATAAGCAAAACACTTAAAAAAAACCTTGTATCTTTAGGTGCTTAACTGGATAGTAAGTGAAGCTTTTTCCTACTAATATTCATCAGTGACTAATCTCTTTTGCAGAAAGAAAATAAGCAAAATAATCATCTACTGAGAATGTCAGGCTGGAAAACATGTCATTATGTCTCTACTTAGCTGATTTGCGAAAATAGTAGCATTGTTATTTTTTAATACAGGGACTGTTTTATTGACTTACTGGCTGGTCAAAGGATTCAACAGACTGGATTTCTTTTTTGATTTATTCATAAAAAATTTATGAATACCTGCTCTCTACTGGCCACTGTTGTAGATTCTGGGAATACACAGATTATTTGTAGGCATGTTTGTGGCTTGTGTGATAGACCAATGCATAAAGGTGTGTGATTATACATCTATTATAATCACACACCTTTATGCATTTATAATCACACACCTTTATGCATTGGTAATAATCACACACCTTTATGCATTGGTCTATCACACAAGCCACAAACCCAGTGAGTTACGCGTTTATCTGCATTGTGACATCATTGTAGCCCAGTGAGTTACGCGTTTATCTGCATTGTGACATCTTTGTGTGACTATGAGTTTCTTAAAATGTTTACTTGTTAAAATGTTATTGGTAATGAACTTAGGTCACTAAATATAAATAAATCTACAAGTAAATTTTGTATACAAATATAGAAATACACTTTACAAATGCATTTTATTCCTACCCAGCAGCACAAATACAAAATAAAACTTGAAGAAAATGCCATTTATAATATCAAAAAGCATCACTTACCCAAGGAATAAATCTAACAAAAGATGCACAAGGTGTCTGTTCTGAAACTAGAAAACGTTGTTGAGAGAAACTAAAGAAGACCTGAATAAGTTGAGGGATATATCATGTGTATGGACTTGAAGTCTCCATGTTATAAAAATCGCAGTTCTCAAATCTATAGAATCACCATAATTATAAAAATCAAAATCTTAAAAATAAAAAAGTTTAAAAAAAATCAAAATCTTAACAGTGCCGTTTTAGGGGAACAGAGGGGGACTCTCAAGCTGATTTCAAGACGTGTATGAAATGCCAAGTGAAGGCGATCTTGAAGAAGAATGCAATTGGAGAACTTAGATGATCAGATATTGAGGATACTGTTGAACCATGGTGATTAATACAGTGTGGTATTGGTACAAGATGACCAGTGGAACAGAAGAAAGAGACCAGAAACACCCACCCTATATGATCAGTCTGATTCGTGTCAAAAGGAGCTAGAGCAGTGCAATGGGGAAAAAATCACCAATTCAATACATGGTGCAGTATCAAGTAGATAGTCATATGGGGTGAAAAAGAATCTTGTCCCTTATTTTACCCCATTTATGAAATTAACTCCAGAAGGATTGTAAATATACAAATAAAAGGTAAAACAATGAAATTTTCAAAAGAAGTTGTAGGAACATTTTTGATAATTGGGAATAGGTAAAGATTTTCTAAATAGGAAACGAAAAGGCATAAAAAACAAAATATTTTAAAATTGGGCTTCATTGAAATTAAGAACTTCTGTTCATCAGAAGAGAGCAGTGCATAGGTGAAAAGGCACTCCAGGTTGGGGAAGATAACTGAAATTCATATGTTGAACAAAAGACTCATACCCAGAATAAAGAACTATGAATCAATAAGGGCTGACTTCAAATGGACAACTGGGTAAAATACTTGAACAGATATTTAACAAAAGTTGATTTCATAGTGGCCAATTAACATATAAAAAGAGGCTTAGGGCTGGGCGTGGTGGCTCACGCCTGTAATCCCAGCACTTTGGGAGGCTGAGGTGGCGGATCACCTGAGGTCAGGAGTTCCAGACTAGTCTGGCCAACATGGTGAAACCCCCGTCTGTACTAAAAATACAAAAATTAGCCAAGCATGGTGGCAGGTGCCTGTAATCCCAGCTGCTCAGGAGGCTGAGGCAGGAGAATCACTTGAACAAGAGCAAGACTTCATCTCAAAAATAAAAAATAAATAAAAAGGGGCTTAGTTTATTTAGTCATCAGGGGAATAAAAAAATAAAACAACAATGCTATACTATTACACATCCAATGGAATACCTTAAATGAAACAGAAAATAAAAAGTGTTCACAAGAATGGTGGAATAATGAAACTGATGTATACTACTAATATGAATATAAATGGGTACAACCATTTTGGAAAACTATTTGGCAATATCTAAGAACACTAAATATATGTGTGCCTTATTCTCAGCCATTCTGCACCTACGTATATGCCCTACTGAAATATGTATGTAGTTGACAAAAGACATATACTAGAATATTAATAGCAGCATTATTTATAATAGTAAAAAAACTGGAAAATACCCAAATCCATCAGAAGTAACATGAATAAGTAAACTGTGGTCTAGTCACACAATGGAATACTATACAGCAATGTGAATGAAGACTCTACAAATCTACCTCATAACATGTTTGAATTTCACAGATGTAAAGTTGAATGAAATCAGCCACAAAGATCACAAACATTTTTTATTATATGAATCTGTTTATATTAGAAACAGAACCAAACAAAATTAGTGAGTGCAAGTTACTCTTGGATGGAGAGGTAGTGACTTCTGAGATACAATTTATTGACCTGAGTGCTAGTTGCATGGAGGGATTCAATTTGAGAAAATTCATCCATGTTCCCTTTTCTTTAGCTTTATTATATTTCAATAAAATGTTTTTTTAGAATGTTAATACTTGTCCAAAAGGAATTTATTATTTTAATCTGTAAGAAAGTGTTTTGGCTAGGCATGGTGACTCATACCTATAATCCCAGAACTTTTGAGGTGAGATGATCACTTGAGCCCAGGAGTCAGTCTGGGAAACAGAGGGAGACCCCTTATCTTGACAAAAAATTTGAAAAGTATCTTGGTAAGATGGCATGCACCTGTGGTCCCAGTTACTCATGAGGCTGAGGTAAGATGATCACTTGAGCCCAGCAATTTCAGGTTATAGTGAGCCATGTTCACGCCACTGCACTCTAGCCCGAGCGACACAGCAAGACCCTTTCTCAAAAAAAAAAAAAGTTTTAATTTCTTTAACCGTGTTTCCAAAACGTTAGTGATATTCTGCAACAATTATAATGTTCATGAAAATAACTGTAATAATAACCCATTTAACTTTATTCCTTTTCTTGTATTAATAAAGAAATATGACTCTAAAGATATATGAAAGCTGATTATTTGAAAGTAGTGAAATAATGAAATCAGGGGCAGTGCTTTGAGCAGGGAAGAATAGTTAATCATTAATGGAGTTTTTAAAAATGTAATTTGATTTGATTTTAATTCTGGTATACCTGTGTAGGACATGCAGGTGTGACATAGGTAAACATGTGCCATGGTGGTTTGCTGCACCTGTCAACCCATCACTTAGATATTAAGCCCCACATGCATTAGCTATTTATCCTGATGCTGTCCCCTCCCTGTGTCCATGTGTTCTCTTTGTTCAGCTCCCATTTACAAGTGAGAACATGCAGTGTTTGGTTTTCTGTTCATGTGTTAGTTTGCTGAGGATAATGGCTTCCAGCTCCATCCATGTCCTTGCAAAAGACGTGATCTCATTGCTTTTTATGGCTGCATAGAACTTCACAATGCAACGACAAGTCTCAATAGTAAGTAGACCAAGCAGAGAAAAGAATTTCAGAGCTTGAAGACTGTCTTGCTGAAATAAGACAGGTAGAAAAGATTATAGAAAAAAGAATAACACCTCCGAGAATTATGGGATTATGTAGAAAGACCAAACCTATGTCTGATTGGTGTACCTGAAAGAGACAGGGAGAATGGAATCAAGTTGGAAAACATACTTCAGGATGTCATCCAGGAGAACTTACCCAACATAGCAAGAGAGGCAACCTTCAAATTCAGGAACTTCAGAGAACCCCAGTAAGATACTCCATGAGAAGATCAACCCCAAGACACATAATCATCAGATTCTCCAAGGTAGACATTAAGGGAAAAACATGTTAAGGGCAGCCAGAGAGAAAGGCCAGGTCACCTACAAAGGGAAGCCCATCAGACTAACAGTAGACCTCTCAGCAGAAACCCTACAAGCCAGAAGAGATTGGAGGCTAATATTCAACATTCTTAAAGAAAAGAATTTCCAACCCAGAATTTCTTATCTGGCAACTAAGCTTCATAAGTGAAGGAGAAATAAAATCCTTTTCAGACAAACAAATAGATATATTAGGCTTGTTATTTTGTTTAGGTAAACTTTCATGGTGTTAGTAATTGTAGTTAAATGTCTAGAAATATTTCTACATTTCCTATCTCTCCTATTTCATACATTTCTTCACCCACACTAACATATATATGAGACATGTTGTCTTTCTTATATCAATTAATGATTGTCTTTCACAAATGGACTACAGATATCATCAATTAACATGGTGATTGATTTTCATTGTTGAGAACATTAGTTCCAATTGGTTCTTTAGCCAGGCACAGAAATAAATGTTTATCTTTCTGCCATTTATATCTATCTGCCAGCCTGCCTATCTATTCGTATCTATGTATCCATCTAGCTACATATGAAAATATTTGAAGGATTATTTCTTACACCTTAAATATGTATTAAATATGACAAAATATATTTTGAATTGTGTACTTATATACAATTGCATAATTGCATAATATGAATTGTATATGTCAAATTACTTAGAATATAATAACACAGTAGTACTTTACTGGAGAAAGAGCAGTGACTTATTATGACCGTATCTGATGGAGACTGCCAGATGCTCATCCAATATACATTTCTACTTTCTTAGTAATAGAACCTTGATTTTGTTTAGGGCAACATGAGACACAGTTTTAAAACTATATCTTACCTTGTAGATGGAGCTGGACATTTAATGTAGTTTAAGTGAGTTGAGATGCAAATAGGATAATTAATATGCTATCGGCAGGAACTTGCAGGAAAGCCCCCTAAAAGGGGATTCAAGTCACCTGATACTTTCTCTTTGCCCTTCAGTCTTTACCCTTTACCCTTTACCTTTCCTTTTCCAGATGTGCAAAGCTACAGAAACCATTTTGCAACCACTAGGAGAAGGTTGAATTGTGATGACCTTTACCCTGACATCTTTGAGCTGCTGATGTAGCAGACTACTTCTGAACTTTTTGTTAAATAAGGAGAAAAAAAAAAACACCTATACTATTTAAACCAATAGTACCCAACCTTTTTGGCACTAGGTACCAGTTTTGTGGAAGACAACTTTTCCACAGACCAGAAGGATGGTTTCCAGATGAAACTGTTCCACCTCAGATCATCAGGCATTAGATTTTCATAAGGAAAGCACAACCGAGATCCCTCGCATGCACAGTTCACAATAGGGTTCGGGCTCCTGTGAGCGTCTGATGCCACCACTGATCTGACAGGAGGCGGAGCTTAGGCAGTAGTGCTCTCTCACCCCACCATTCACCTCCTGCTGTATGCAGGGTTCCTCACAGGCCAAGGACCAGTACCAATCCATGGCCCCAGGGGTTGGGGACCCCTGGTTAAAGCTATGGATATGTGGACTTTCTCTTACATATACCAGAAAGTAATTCTTGAGGCACCATATCAGGAAAATCTAATACACTTCAAGCCCAGTGTGCTGGCTCACACCTGTCTGTGATTCCAGCTACTCAGATGACTTGAGGCAGGAGAATCACTTTACCTGGGAGGCAGAGGTTGCAGTGAGTTGAGATCATGCCACTGCACTCCAACTGTATCGCTTGGCCACGGAGCGAGACACTGTCTCAAAAAAAACAAAAAAAACAAAAACCTAACACACTTTATTATCTTTGAATACTAAACAGCCACAGAAATGCACTCAAGCCCTTTTCTGTACCTTTTTTGGCATAGATTTTTTGGCATATGTGTTACATAATAAAGGAGTTTATTTATTTCTTTTACTTGAAGTTGAATGGAATATGGAATGATGCATGATGAAGCAGAATGTTGTGTATCTATGGTAACTGAGAACACTGTGTTCTTCTACAAACTGTTTTATAAGATAATTTTTGAAATTTTGTTAAATTGTGAAAGAGAATGGAATGGGGTCTGGCATTTTCGGTCAGTATCATCTAAAATAATGTGTATTTTATTTTGTTATAATATCAGTTGTTATTTACTTTGAATTTTTAAAAATGTTTTGGTGCAAAAGCCTTTTAATGTGTTTTAAATTATTTAGATAGAAGATAATCTATTTTTACCAACTTTGAGTACATAAAATTCTTGTATTTTAAGTATTTAATTGTTTAACATTTTAAATATTTTAACGTTTATTATTTATTTTTAATATTTCAACTTGCCTGAAGTAAAAGAAACAAAAACCAGTTTTATATGTAGATTTGTCTTAAAAATACTAAGTACATCAGGCCTACCATCCTCGATTTACCTTATTTTTAGTTCCTGTATTACTTTTGCTTACCATTCAACTTTAAGAGATTTTGTGACCCCCAAATAATTTTAATTTTAATTTTTTATATTTTTAATTGACAAATCATAATTGTATATATTTATGAGATACAGTGTGGTATTTTGACATATATATCAAAATACACACACACACACACACGCACAATGTAGATGATTAAAACAAGCTAATTAACATAGCCATAACCTCACTTATTTGTTTTTTGTGGTGAACATTTGAAATATACTCTCTTACCAATTTTGAAATATACATTATTAACTATAGTCACTATGCTCTGCAATTGATCACTAGAAAGTATTCTTCTTGTTTAAATGAAACTTTGTATCCTTTGAACAATATCTCCCCAATTCTCTTTTCCCACTCTCGCCCAGCCTCTCCTAACTACCATTGTACTCTGTACTTCTGAGTTTGACTTTTTTAGATTCTACCTGTAAGTGAAATCATGCCATTTTGTCTTTCTGTGCCTGGCTTATTTAGCTTAATACAACTTAATACAATGTCCTCCAGGTTTATCCATGTTGTCACAAATGACAAAATTTCCTTATTTTTCAAGGCTGAATAGTATATACATAACAAGGTATATACATAACACATTTTCTTTATCCCTTTATCCTTCAATGGATACATAGGTTGATTCTGTATTTTGTCTATTGTGAATAATGCTGTAATAAACTTGGGAGTGTATATATCTCTTTGAAATTCTGATTTCAATTCCTTGATTTATGCTGAGTTGTGGGACTGTTGGATCAAAAAATGGTAGTTCTATTTTTAGTTTTTTGAGGAAATTCCATACATTTTCTATAGTGGTTATACTAATTTACATCTCCACCAGCAGTGTACAAGGGTTCCCTTTTCTCCACATCCTCGGCACACTTATTAACTTTCATCTTTTTGATAAAATCCGTTCTAACAGTTGTGAAGTGATATCTCATTGTAGTTTGAACTGGCATTTCCCTAATTAGTAATGTTGAGCATTTTTTTCCATCAACTTGTTGACCATTTTTATGTCTTATTTTGAGAAATATCTGGTTAGGTCCTTTGCGTGTTTTTTAATCAATTTATTTTTCTTGCTATTGAGTTATTTGTGTTCTTTATATATTTTGGATATCGATCCCTTATCACATGTATGGTTTGCAGATATTTTCTTTCATTCTGTAGATTGTTTCTTTACTTTGTTGATTGTTTAGTTTGCTGTGTAGAAACATTTTAGTTTGATGTAATCCCGTTTGTCTTGGTTGCCTGTGCTTTTATTGTCATATCCAAGAAATCTTTGCTAAGACTGATGTCAGGAAGCTTTCCCTGTGTATTTTCTAGTAGTTTTATAGCTTCAAGTTTTATATTTAAGTCTTTTATCCATTTTGAGTATATTATTTTTTATGGTATATGATAAAAACCCAATTTCATTTTTTTCTGTTTATGAATAACCACTTTTCTCAGTACCATTTAATGAAGAGACCATCCTTTCTCCTATTGTGTAATTTTGGCACCTTTATTGAAATCAATTGTCTGTAAATGGATGAGTTTATTTCTGAACTCTATCCTGTTCCTCTGGCTAATGTATCAGCTCTTGTGCCAATACCATGCTGTTTTGATTAATATAATTTTTTAGTATATTTTGATGTTAGGTAGTGTGATGCCTCTAGCTTTGTTGTTGTTGTTATTTATTGCTCAAGATTGCTTTGGCTATTTGGAGTCTTCTGTGGTTCCATACAAATTTTCGGATTGGTTTTTCTATTTCTGTGAGAAATGACATTGGCATTTTGATAGGAATTGCTTGAATCTGTAGATTGTTTTGGGTAGTATGGGCATTTTAACACTATTAATTCTTCCAATCCGAGAACACAGGATATCTTTCTATTCATGTTTTCTTTAATTTCTTTCATCAGTGTTTTATAGCTTTCAGTGTATGCATCTTTTGCCTCCTTGGATAAATGAATACTAATTATTTTATTTTTATTGCTATTATAAATGAGATTCTTAAAAAATTCTTTTTTGGGCTGGGTGTGGTAGCTCACACTTGTAATCAGGGGAATCACCTGAGGTCAGGAGTTCAAGACCAGCCTGACTAACGTGGTGAAACTCCATCGCTACAAAAAATACAAAAATTAGCTGGGCTTGGTGGCGAGCACCTGTAATCCCAGCTACTCAGGAGGCTGAGGCAGGAGAAATGCGTGAACCTGGGAAGTGGAGGTTGCAGTGAGCCGAGATCTTGCCATTGCACTCCAGCCTGGGCAACAGAGTGAGACTCTGTCTCAAAAAAAAAAAAAAAAAAAAACTCTTTTTTGAATAGTTTGTTACTACTGTATGGAAACACAGATGATTTCTGAATGTTGATTTTATTCAACTCTACTTAATTCATCTATCAATTCAGTTTTTTTTTGTATGTAGAATCCTTAGGGTTTTCTATATATAGATTATGTCGTCAGCTTACAGAGACAATTCTACTTCTTCGTTTCCTACTAGGATGCCTTTTTTCCCCATTATCTTGCCAAATTACTCTGGCTGGGACTTCCAGTACTATGTTGAAAATAAGTGTTGAGAGTGGACATCCTTGTCTAATTTCAAATCTTAGAAGAAAAGCTTTTAGCTTTTCACCATTGAGTAGGAGTTTACCTGTGGGCTTGTCATACATGGTGTTTATTGTGTTATGGTACACTTTTTTTCTATATTTAATTTGTTAAGAGTTTTTATTATGAAATTATGTTGAATTTTGGCAAATGATTTTTCTGCATCTATTGAGATAATCATATGGTTTCTGTTCTTCATTTTATTAATGTGTTGTATCACATTTATTGATTTGCATGTGTTGAAACACCCTTGCATCCCAGGAATAAATTCCTCTCAATCATGGTTAGCTGATCATTTTAATGTGTCATTGAATTCAGGGTTTTTTTTTTTTCTTTTTTGCTAGTATTTTATTGAGGATTTTTGCATCTATATTCATTAGGGATATTGGCCTTTAATGTTATTTTCTTGTGTCCTTGTGTTCTTTTGTTATCAGGGTAACAATGGCCTTATGATATGAGATTGGAAGTATTCCCTCTACTTCAGTTTTTTGGGGAGAGTTTGAGCAGAATTGGTATTAGTTCTTCTTATGTTTGGTATAATTCAGCAATGAAGCCATCTTGTCCTGAGCTTCTCTTTGTTGAGAAGTTTCTTGTTAATGATTCAGTCTCCTTAGTCATCACTGGTCTGTTCAGATTTTCTGTTTCTTTGTGACTCAGTCGTGGTAGGTTCTGTATGTGTAGGAATTCATTCATTTCCTCAGCTATACAATTTGTTGGTGTATAGTGGTTCATAATCCTCCCTTGTTTTTGTGTTTCTATATTATCGGTTTTAAAGTCTGCCCTTTCATTTATGATATTATTTATTTGAGTCTTCTCTTTTTTTCTTAGTCTAGCTGATGTTTTGTAAATTTTACCTTTTTGAAAAACCGACTCATGGTTTTATTGATCTTTTTTATTGTTTTTCTAGTCTCTATTTCATTTTTTTGTGCTCTGATCTTTATGACTTCCTTCCTTCTCCTAACTTTAGGCTTAGTTCATTTTTTCTTTTTTTATTTCTGAAGTATAACATTAGGTTGTTGATTTGAGGTTTGTCTTTGTTTTTTATTTTATTTATTTATTTATTTTTATTATTATACTTTAAGTTCTAGGGTACATGTGCACAATGTACAGGTTTGTTACATATGTATACTTGTGCCATGTTGGTGCACTGCACCCATCAACTCGTCAGCACCTATCAACTTGTCATTTACATCAGGTATAACTCCCAGTGCAATCCCTCCCCCCTCCCCATAATAGGCCCCGGTGTGTGATGTTCCCCTTCCCGAGTCCAAGTGATCTCACTGTTCAGTTCCCAACAATGAGTGTGAACATGCAGTGTTTGGTTTTCTGTTCTTGCGATAGTTTGCTGAGAATGATGGTTTCCAGCTGCATCCATGTCCCTACAAAGGACACAAACTCATCCTTTTTTATGGCTGCATAGTATTC
>NC_045449.1:59590050-59618009 GCF_002776525.5 Piliocolobus tephrosceles | reverse complement strand
GTGTCCAGGAAATTATCCATTTCTTCTAGATTTTCTAGTTGATTTGCGTAGAGGTGTTTATAGTATTCTCTGATGGTAGTTTGTATTTCTGTGGGGTCGGTGGTGATATCCCCTTTATCATTTTTTATTGCGTCTATTTGATTCCTCTCTCTTTTCTTCTTTATTAGCCTTGCTAGCGGTCTGTCAATTTTGTTGATCTTTTCAAAAAACCAACTCCTGGATTCATTGATTTTTTGGAGGGTTTTTTGTGTCTCTATCTCCTTCAGTTCTGCTCTGATCTTAGTTATTTCTTGCCTTCTGCTAGCTTTTGAATGTGTTTGCTCTTGCCTCTCTAGTTCTTTTAACTGTATGTTAGAGTGTCAATTTTAGATCTTTCCTGCTTTCTCTTGTGGGCACTTAGTGCTATAAATTTCCCTCTACACACTGCTTTAAATGTCTCCCAGAGATTCTGGTATGTTGTATCTTTGTTCTCATTGGATTCAAAGAACATCTTTATTTCTGCTTTCATTTTGTTATGTACCCAGTAGTCATTCAGGAGCAGGTTGTTCAGTTTCCATGTAGTTGAGCGGTTTTGATTGAGTTTCTTAGTCCTGAGTTCTAGTTTGATTGCACTGTGGTCAGAGAGACAGTTTGTTATAATTTCTGTTCTTTTACATTTGCTGAGGAGTGCTTTACTTCCAATTATGTGGTCAATTTTGGAATAAGTGTGATGTGGTGCTGAGAAGAATGTATATTCTGTTGACTTGGGGTGGAGAGTTCTATAGATGTCTATTAGGTCCGCTTGGTGCAGAGATGAGTTCAATTCCTGGATATCCTTGTTAACTTTCTGTCTCGTTGATCTGTCTAATGTTGACAGTGGAGTGTTGAAGTCTCCCATTATTATTGTATGGGAGTCTAAGTCTCTTTGTAAGTCTCTAAGGACTTGCTTTATGAATCTGGGTGCTCCTGTATTAGGTGCATATATATTTAGGATAGTTAGCTCTTCCTGTTGGATTGATCCCTTTACCATTATGTAATGGCCTTCTTTGTCTCTTTTGATCTTTGATGGTTTAAAGTCTGTTTTATCAGAGACTAGGATTGCAACCCCTGCTTTTTTTTGTTCTCCATTTGCTTGGTAGATCTTCCTCCATCCTTTTATTTTGAACCTATGTATGTCTCTGCATGTGAGATGGGTCTCCTGAAGACAGCAGACTGATGGGTCTTGACTCTTTATCCAGTTTGCCAGTCTGTGTCTTTTAATTGGAGCATTTAGTCCATTTACATTTAAGGTTAATATTGTTATGTGTGATCTTGATCCTGCCATTATGATATTAACTGGTTATTTTGCTCATTAGTTGATGCAGTTTCTTCCTAGGCTCAATGGTCTTTACATTTTGGCATGTTTTTGCAATGGCTGGTACTGGTTGTTCCTTTCCATGTTTAGGGCTTCCTTCAGGGTCTCTTGTAAGGCAGGCCTGGTGGTGACAAAATCTCTAAGCATTTGCTTATCTATAAAGAATTTTATTTCTCCTTCACTTATGAAACTTAGTTTGGCTGGATATGAAATTCTGGGTTTAAAATTCTTTTCTTTAAGAACTTTGAATATTGGCCCCCACTCTCTTCTGGCTTGTAGAGTTTCTGCCGAGAGATCTGCTGTCAGTCTGATGGGCTTCCCTTTGTGGGTAACCCGACCTTTCTCTCTGGCTGCCCTTAAGATTTTTTCCTTCATTTCAACTTTGGTGAATCTGGCAATTATGTGTCTTGGAGTTGCTCTTCTGGAGGAGTATCTTTGTGGCGTTCTCTGTATTTCCTGAATTTGAATGTTGGCCTGCCCTGCTAGGTTGGGGAAGTTCTCCTGGATGATATCCTGTAGAGTGTTTTCCAATTTGGTTCCATTTTCCCCCTCACTTTCAGGCACCCCAATCAGATGTAGATTTGGTCTTTTGACATAATCCCATACTTCTTGCAGGCTTTGTTCATTTCTTTTTCTTCTTTTTTCTTTTGGTTTCTCTTCTCGCTTCATTTCATTCATTTGATCCTCAATCGCTGATACTCTTTCTTCCAGTTGATCGAGTCGGTTACTGAAGCTTGTGCATTTGTCACGTATTTCTCGTGTCATGGTTTTCATCTCTGTCATTTCGTTTATGACCTTCTCTGCATTAATTAGTCTAGCTGTCAATTCTTCCACTTTTTTTTCAAGATTTTTAGTTTCTTTGCGCTGGGTACGTAATTCCTCCTTTAGCTCTGAGAGGTTTGATGGACTGAAGCCTTCTTCTCTCATCTCATCAAAATCATTCTCTGACCAGCTTTGATCCGTTGCTGGCGATGGGCTGTGCTCCTTTGCAGGAGGAGATGCGCTCTTATTTTTTGAATTTCCAGCTTTTCTGCCCTGCTTTTTCCCCATCTTTGTGGTTTTATCTCTCTTTGGTCTTTGATGATGGTGACGTACTGATGGGGTTTTGATATAGGTGTCCTTCCTGTTTGATAGGTTTCCTTCTGACTGTCAGGACCCTCAGCTATAGGTCTGTTGGAGATTGCTTGAGGTCCACTCCAGACCCTGTTTGCCTGGGTATCAGCAGCAGAGGTTGCAGAAGATAGAATATTGCTGAACAGCGAGTGCACCTGTCTGATTCTTGCTTTGGAAGCTTCCTCTCAGGGGTGTACTCCACCCTGTGAGGTGTGGGGTGTCAGACTGCCCCTAGTGGGGGATGTCTCCCAGTTAGGCTACTCAGGGGTCAGTGACCCACTTGAGCAGGCAGACTGCCCCTTCTCAGATCTCAACCTCCGTGTTGGGAGATCCACTGCTCTCTTCAAAGCTGTCAGACAGAGTCGTTCGCGTTTCACAGGCTTCTGCTCCTTTAGCTGAGCCCTGCCCCCAGAGGCGCCCACATTTTCTTAATCCAGTCTGTCACTGATGGACATTTGGGTTGATTCCAAGTCTTTGCTATTGTGAATAGTGCCGCAATGAACATACGTGTGCATGTGTCTTTATAGCAGCATGATTTATAATCCTTTGGGTATATACTCAGTAATGGGATGGCTGGATCATATGGTACTTCTAGTTCTAGATCCTTGAGGAATCGCCATACTGTTTTCATTGAACTAGTTTACAATCCCACCAACATGTTAAAAGTGTTCCTATTTCTCCACATCCTTTCCAGCATCTGTTGTTTCCTGACTTTTTAATGATTGCCATTCTAACTGGTGTGAGATGGTATCTCATTGTGGTTTTGATTTGCATTTCTCTGATGGCCAGTGATGATGAGCATTTTTTCATGTGTCTGTTGGCTGTATGCATGTCTTCTTTTGAGAAATGTCTGTTCATATCCTTTGCCCACTTTTTGATGGGGTTTTTTTTTCTTGTAAATTTGTTTGAGTTCTTTGTAGGTTCTAGATATTAGCCCTTTGTCAGATGAGTAGATTGCAAAAATTTTCTCCCATTCTGTAGGTTGCTTGTTCACTCTGACGGTAGTTTCTTTTGCTGTGCAGAAGTTCTTTAGTTTAATTAGATCCCATTTGTCAATTTTGGCTTTTGTTGCTGTTGCTTTTGGTGTTTTAGACATGAAGTCCTTGCCCATGCCTGTGTCCTGAATGGTATTACCTAGGTTTTCTTCTAGGATTTTTATGGTATTAGGTCTAACATTTAAGTCTCTAATCCATCTTGAATTAATTTTCATATAAGGAGTAAGGAAAGGATCCAGTTTCAGCTTTCTACTTATGGCTAGCCAATTTTCCCAGCACCATTTATTAAATAGGGAATCCTTTCCCCATTTCTTGTTTTTCTCAGGTTTGTCAAAGATCAGATGGCTATAGATGTGTGGTATTATTTCTGAGGACTCTGTTCTGTTCCATTGGTCTATATCTCTGTTTTGGTACCAGTACCATGCTGTTTTGGTTACTGTAGCCTTGTAGTATAGTTTGAAGTCAGGTAGCGTGATGCCTCCAGCTTTGTTCTTTTGACTTAGGATTGTCTTGGCAATGCGGGGTCTTTTTTGGTTCCATATGAACTTTAAAGCAGTTTTTTCCAATTTTGTGAAGAAAGTCATTGGTAGCTTGATGGGGATGGCATTGAATCTATAAATTACCTTGGGCAGTATGGCCATTTTCACGATATTGATTCTTCCTATCCATGAGCATGGTACGTTCTTCTATTTGTTTGTGTCCTCTTTTATTTCACTGAGCAGTGGTTTGTAGTTCTCCTTGAAGAGGTCCTTTGCATCCCTTGTAAGTTGGATTCCTAGGTATTTTATTGTCTTTGAAGCAATTGTGAATGGAAGTTCATTCATGATTTGGCTCTCTGTTTGTCTGTTACTGGTGTATAAGAATGCTTGTGATTTTTGCACATTAATTTTGTATCCTGAGACTTTGCTGAAGTTGCTTATCAGCTTAAGGAGATTTTGGGCTGAGATTATGGAGTTTTCTAAATATACAATCATGTCATCTGCAAACAGGGACAATTTGACTTTTTCTTTTCCTAACTGAATACCCTTTATTTCTTTCTCTTGCCGGATTGCCCTAGCCAGAACTTCCAACCCTATGTTGAATAGGAGTGGTGAGAGAGGGCATCCCTGTCTTGTGCCAGTTTTCAGAGGAAATGCTTCCAGTTTTTGCCCATTCAGTATGATATTGGCTGTGCGTTTGTCATAAATAGCTCTTATTGTTTTGAGATACATTCCATCAATACCTAGTTTATTGAGAGTTTTCAGCATGAGGGGGTGTTGAATTTGGCAAAGGCCTTTTCTGCATCTATTGAGATAATCATGTGGTTTTTGTCTTTGGTTCTGTTTATATGCTGGATTATGTTTATTGATTTGCGTATGTTGAACCAGCCTTGCATCCCAGGGATGAAGCCCACTTGATCATGGTGGATAAGCTTTTTGATGTGCTGCTGGATTCGGTTTGCCAGTATTTTATTGAGGATTTTTGCATCGATGTTCATCAGGGAGATTGGTCTAAAATTCTCTTTTTTTGTTGTGTCTCTGCCAGGCTTTGGTATCAGGATGATGTTGGCCTCATAAAATGAGTTAGGGAGGATTTCCTCTTTTTCTATTGATTGGAATAGTTTCAGAAGGAATGGTACCAGCTCCTCCTTGTACCTCTGGTAGAATTCAGCTGTGAATCCATCTGGTCCTGGACTTTTTTTGGTTGGTAGGCTATTAATTATTGCCTCAATTTCAGAACCTGCTATTGGTCTATTCAGGGATTCAACTTCTTCCTGGTTTAATCTTCGGAAAGTGTAAGTGTCCAGGAAATTATCCATTTCTTCTAGATTTTCTAGTTCATTTGTGTAGAGGTGTTTATAGTATTCTCTGATGGTAGTTTGTATTTCTGTAGGGTCAGTGGTGATATCCCCTTTATCATTTTTTATCGTATCTATTTGATTCTTCTCTCTTTTCTTCTTTATTAGTCTTGCTAGCAGTCTATCAATTTTGTTGATCTTTTCAAAAAACCAACTCCTGGATTCACTGATTTTTGGAGGGTTTTTTGTGTCTCTATCTCCTTCAGTTCTGATCTAATCTTAGTAATTTCTTGCCTTCTGCTAGCTTTTGAATGTGTTTGCTCTTGCTTCTCTAGTTCTTTTAATTGTGATGTTAGAGTGTCAATTTTAGATCTTTCCAGCTTTCTCTTGTGGGCATTTAGTGCTATAAATTTCCCTCTCCACACTGCTTTAAATGTGTCCCAGAGATTCTGGTATGTTGTATCTTTGTTCTCATTGGTTTCAAAGAAAATCTTTATTTCTGCCTTCATTTCATTATGTACTCAGTAGTCATTCAGGAGCAGGTTGTTCAGTTTCCATGTAGCTGAGCGGTTTTGATTGAGTTTCTTAGTCCTGAGTTCTAGTTTGATTGCACCGTGGTCTGAGAGACAGTTTGTTATAATTTCTGTTCTTTACATTTGCTCAGGAGTGCTTTACTTCCAATTATGTGGTCAATTTTGGAATAAGTGTGATATGGTGCTGAGAAGAATGTATATTCTGTTGATTTGGGGTGGAGAGTTCTGTAGATGTCTATTAGGTCCGCTTGGTGCAGAACTGAGTTCAATTCCTGTATATCCTTGTTAACTTTCTGTCTTGTTGATCTGTCTAATGGTGACAGTGGGGTGTTGAAGTCTCCCATTATTATTGTATGGGAGTCTAAGTCTCTTTGTAAGCCTCTAAGGACTTGCTTTATGAATCTGGGTGCTTCTATATTGGGTGCATATATATTTAGGATAGTTAGCTCTTCCTGTTGAATTGATCCTTTACCATTATGTAATGGCCTTCTTTGTCTCTTTTGATCTTTGATGGTTTAAAGTCGTTTTATCAGAGACTAGGATTGCAACTCCTGCTTTTTTTTGTTCTCCATTTGCTTGGTAGATCTTCCCCCATCCCTTTATTTTGAACCTATGTATGTCTCTGCATGTGAGATGGATCTCCTGAATATAGCAAACTGATGGGTCTTGATTCTTTATCCAATTTGCCAGTCTGTGTCTTTTAATTGGAGCATTTAGTCCATTTACATTTAAGGTTAATATTGTTATGTGTGAACTTGATCCTGTCATTATGATATTAGCTGGTTATTTTGCTCGTTAGTTGATGCAGTTTCTTCCTAGCATCGCTGGTCTTTACATTTTGGCATGTTTTTGCAATGGCTGGTACCGGTTGTTCCTTTCCATGTTTAGTGCTTCCTTCAGGGTCTCTTGTAGGGCAGACCTGGTGGTGACAAAATCGCTAAGCATTTGCTTGTCTGTAAAGGATTTTATTTCTCCTTCACTTATGAAACTTAGTTTGGCTGGATATGAAATTCTGGGCTTAAAATTCTTTTCTTTAAGAATGTTGAATATCGGCCACCACTCTCTTCTGGCTGGTAGAGTTTCTGCCGAAAGATCTGCTGTTAGTCTGATGGGCTTCCCTTTGTGGGTAACCCGACCTTTCTCTCTGGCTACCCTTAACAGTTTTTACTTCATTTCAACTTTGGTCAATCTGACAATTATGTGTCTTGGAGTTGCTCTTCTCTAGGAGTATCTTTGTGGTGTTCTCTGTATTTCCTGAATTTGAATGTTGGCCTGCCTTACTAGGTTGGGGAAGTTCTCCTGGATGATATCCTGCAGAGTGTTTTCCAACTTGGTTCCATTTGCCCCTTCACTTTCAGGCACCCCAGTCAGACTTAGGGGTTTTTATTGTTTTTCTAGTCTCTATTTCATTTTTTTCCTGCTCTGATCTTTATGACTTCCTTCCTTCTCCTAACTTTAGGCTTAGTTCATTTTTTATTTTTTTAGTTCTGAAGTATAACATTAGGTTGTTGATTTGAAGTTTGTCTTTGTTTTTTTTAAAAAAATTGATACAGGTTTTTTTTTTTTTCATTAATTTGCCTTGTAGAGCTCTTTTTGCTATATCCCGTAAGTTTTGGTATCCTGTGTCCCATTTTTGTCTGTCTCAAGTTTATCTTTTGATTTTTTTGACTTATTGGTTGTTCAGGAGTATTTTGTTTATTTTCACATATTTGTGAATTTTCCAAGGTTTCTCTCTCTCTTTTTTTTTTTTTTGAGATGGAGTCTCACTGTGTTGTCCAGGCTGGAATGTGGTGGTGCGATCTCAGCTCACTGCAAGCTTCGCCTCCTGGGTTCAGGCCATTCTGCTGTCTCAAGCTCCTAAGTGGCTGGGACTACAGGTGCCCACCACCACCCCTGGATAATTTTTTGTATTTTTAGTAGAGACGGGGTTTCACCAAGTTAGCCAGGATGGTCTCGATCTCCTAACCTTGTGATCTGCCCACCTCAGCCTCCCAAAGTGCTGGGATTACAGGCATGAGCCACCGCATCTGGCCCTTGTTATTGATTTTTAATTTCATACCATTGTGATTGAAAAAACACATTATATTATTTAAATCCTCTTAAATTTGTTAAGACTTGTTTTGTAGCCTAACATATTATCTGTTTTGCAGAATGTTTAATGTGTACTTGAGACGTAAGGGTATTCTGTTGCTGTTGGATGGAATGCTGAGCATATGTCTTTTAGGTACCTTTGCTCTAAAGTGTCATTTAACTCTGTTGTTTCCTTATTGATGTTCTATGTGGATGATCTGTCTACTGCTGAGAGTGTAGTATTGAAGTTCTCTCCTGTTATTGTATTACAGTCTATCTCTTCCTTCATATCTATGAATATTTGCTTTATATATTTAGGTGCCATTATATTGGGTGCATATATATTTAGAATTGTTATATCCTCTTGATGAGTAGAGTGCTTTATCAGTATATTATGACCTTCTGTTTCTCATTTTACAGTTTTGACTTAAATTTTATGATATGGTTTGGCTCTGTGTCCCTACCCAAATATCACCTCAAATTGTAATCCCCATAATCCCCACAAAGGAAGGGTGGGACCAGGTGGAGGTAATTGGATCATAGGGGTGGTTTCCCCCATGCAGTTCTCTTGATAGTGGGTGAGTCTCATGAGATCTGATGGTTTATAAGCGTCTGGCATTTCCCTTGCTTACACTCACTCTGTCCTGTTGCCCTGTGAAGGAGGTGCCTTGCTTCCCCTTTGCCGTCTACCATGATTGTAAATTTCCTGAGGCCTCTGAAGCCATGCTGAACTGTGAGTCAATTAAATGTCTTTCCTTTATAAACTGCCCAGCCTCAGGTATTTCTTGATAGCAGTGTGAGAACGGACTAATATACTCTATTTTATCTAATTTAAATATATCTCCCCTTGCTCTCTTTTCATTTCTATTTGCACAAAATATCTTTTCTATTCCTTTACTTTTAGTCTATTTGTGTCCATAAGCATGACATGAGTCGCTTGTAGGAAACATATAGTTGAGTTTTGTTTTTTTACCCAGTTACTTTAAGTCTTTTGATTGGCGAATTTAGTTCATTTATATTCAAAGTCATGATTGATAGGTAAGGACTCAGTACTTTCATTTTGTAATTTATTTTCTGGTTGTTTTGTAGATTCTTTTTTTTTTTTTTCTTCCTCACTTGCTATCTTTCTTTGCAGTTTGATGATTTTCTGTAGTGATATGCTTTGAATCCTTTCTTTTTATGTCTTGTGTAACTACTATAGATTTTTAGTTTGTGGTTACCATGAGACTACATAAAACATCTTCTACTTACAACATGCTACTTCAAGATGATAAATTACTGCATATAAAAACTGTAAACTTTTATTCTCCCTTAATTTTATGTTTTTGAGTTCACAATTTACAGCTTTTTATAATTTGTATCCTTTAATAATTATTTTTTTGAGACAGAGTCTTAGTCTGTCACCCAGGCCATAGTGCAGTGTTGTAATCTCAGCTCACTGCAACCTCCACTTCCTAGGTTCAAGCAGTTCTCATGCCTCAGCCTCCCAAGTAGCTGGGACTACAGGCACGCACAACTGTGCCCAGATAATTTTTGTATTTTTAGTAGAGAAGTATCTTACTGTGTTTCCCAGGGTGGTCTTCAACTCCTGAGCTCAAGTGATCTGGCCACCTCAGTGTCCCAAAGTGCTGAGATTACAGACATGAGCCACCACACCTGGCCTCCCTTGACAGTTTATTGTAGTTATAGTTGCTTTTTAAAGTTTTGTTTTTTAACCATCATACTAGAGATAAAATTGCTTTACACACCATATTTATAGCACTAAAGTATTCTGAATATAACTATGTATTATTTATACCATTGAGTTTTTTACTTTCATATGTTTTTGTTATTAACATATGAAAGTGACTGTTTCTCAGCTTAAATAACTCCTTTTTGTAATTCCTGTAAGACGAGGCTCATGGTGATGACCTCCCTTATTTTGGGGGGAAGATGGAGGTGAGGGAAGATTTTTACTTCTCTCTTATTTATGAAGGATAACTTTGCCAGGTAAAGTATTCTTGATTGGGAGCTTTTTTCCTTCAGTACTTTGAATGTGTATCTTCCCACTGTCTCCTGGCATGCAGGGTTTCTGCTGAGAAATCTACTGATAGCCATGTTGTAACTCGCTTGTATGTGATATGTATCTTACCTCTTTTGGTTTTCAGAATTCTTTGTTTTTGATTTTTGATAATTGCTTATGATGTGTTTTGGTGAATTCTCTTTGGGTTGAATTCGATTGTAACCTCTGAATTTTCTGTACCTTGATATTGACATCTTTCTCCAGATTTGGGAAGCTTTCAGGCATTATTTTCTTAAATATGCTTTTTTGGGGGGCATTTTTCTCTCTCTTCTCCTTTGGATCTCCTATTATCTGAAAGTTAGGTCTCTTGATGGTGTCCCATAATTTTCATAAGCCTTCTTTATTCTTTTTACTTTTTGCTCCTGTGACTCGATAATTTTAAATGTCCTGTCTTTGAACTCACTAATTGTTTCTTCTATTTGTTTGAGCCTGATGTTCAAGCTTTTAATAAAATTTTTCAGTTTAGTTATTGTATTCTTTATCTCTAGGATTTCTGTTTTTAAAAGTAGTGTCCGTTCCTTTGTCAAACTAATTCTTTTGTCTGTATATTGTTTTTCAAGTTTTACTTTTCTATCCATATTTTCTTATAATTCTGTTGATATGGTTTAGATCTGTGTCCCAAACCAAATTTCATTTCAAATTGTAATTCCCAGTGGAGTTGGGGCCTGGTGGGAGGTGATTGAATCATGGGGGTGGGTTCTCATGAATGATTTAGCATCATTCCCTTGGTGCTGTTCTTGTGATAGTGAGGGTGTTCTCATTATCACTATCTAGTGGTTGTTAAAAGTGTGTAGCACCTTCGCCCTCACTCTCTCTCTCTTGCTCCTGCTCTAGCCATGTGATGTACCTGTTCCCCCTTTGCCTTCTGCCACGATTATAAGTTTCCTGAGGCCTCTCTAGAAACTGAGCAGATGGTAGCATCATGCTTCCTGTACAGCCTATTGAACTGTAAGCCAATTAAACCTCTTTTTCTTTATAAATTATCCACTCTCAGGGCTTTATAGCAATGCAAGAACAAACTAATACATCCGTGATCTTCTTAGAAGGATTATTCTGAATTGTCAGTCATTTTGTAGACCTTCATATTTTTAGGGATCATTGTTGGAGGTTTCTCTCTTAGTTTCTTTTTGTGGTGTTTATTTCCTTGATTTTTTTGTAATTGTTGTGTCCTTACCTTGGTGTCTGTGCGTTTGATGAATTGGCTTCCTCTTTTGGCCTTTGCAGATGTCCTTTGGTGGGGATGGACACTTTTAATATTTAGTCTAGCCTAAGATTCTGGATGGACCAGCTGATAGTGACCATGAGCAAGCAGATTTTGCTATTGGGTTCTTTAATTACAACGGGCTGCTGCCTGTTTTATGAAGTCAGGTGTTGCTTCTGGTTGTGCTTCACAGTCCGGTGACACCATTGGCTAGGCTGCACAATCAAGCACAGCTGCTGGCTGGGCTCTGTGATAACCTCTGATTAGGCAGGGTTGCAGTCTGGGTTCCCTGGCATGGTGGTACTCATGTTTGAAATCTGTAGTTGGATGGGGCTGAAGGTTGGACTCCAATGCTGGCAAGGTCTCTGGGGTTGCTGCTCCGCCAGCCACTCAGATGGGCAAAGCCAGATGCTGTGCCCACAGTTGTGTATAGTTTTGGGCTTGCCTCCCTGCCCGCACCTCAGGCTGGGCTCCAATGCTGGACAGGGGCAATCACTGCTACGATTGGATTGGACTACATGCTCTGCTCTGCAGATATGCAGGGATCTGGGCTTTCCTCTCGGCCTGGGGAAGTATGCCAAGCTCTGAGGCTGGGTGGCAGATCTGGCTAGGGACTTGAGCTTGGCAGATCTCTCAACCGTGCTTCCTGCTCAGTGATGCTATTTGTTGGTCTCTCTGATTGGGTGCCTCCACTGGCTGGAATGCAGAGGTTGCTGTGAGCTCCATTTTCTCTTCTTTGTTTCTAGCTGATCTCAGATGTTCTAGCCCTGCTAATACTCCCAAGGCAAGGCAGAAGTGGGCCTCCTGCCAAGCATCTTGGAATGCTGGGAAAGCTGGATGTTCACCTCCAGATCTCTTTCCCACTGTAGAAACCATGGGCCTGGGGGAATCCTCTCTGTGTGGCACTATGGTGGTTTGTGGGAGGGACCATACAGTCAACGTGAAACCATTTCTATTTTTTTTTGTAATGTGACTTTTGTCAGTTCTGTGATCCAAGAGCATGTCTCAGACTCACTCCCAAGTTCTGGAATATTCACAAAGGTTTTCTTGTCTGTGAATGGTTGCTAGTTGGATTTCTATGAGATAGACTGGAGCTGGGGAACTTTTATTCCACCATCTTGCTGATGTCCCTCCTCCTCATCCTTAAGAATTTAATACATCTTTACTTCGCATACCATGGCAGCTATTTAGTAAATATGCAAAAGAAAGACTTGTCATAGTTCGTATATTTGTGGGTTCATTATCTGGATTACTAAACAAAGCTTACACATTTGAAACATTTCCATTTTATAGAGAAATGTACAATGTGCTAAGAGAATAAAGATGTTAAGTCCTAGAGCATATAGAGAAGGAAGGCATTTATTCAATTAGTGGGATTAAAGAACACCTTAGAGAGGAAGGGAAACTTGAGTCAACCTTGAAAAGACTGACTGGATGAAAAAAAAAAATGAAAGGACCTACGGATAGTATGATGGGCAAAAGGCCCTAGAGTCAAGAACAGCCATGACTTGCTTGGAAAATGTCAAGGGTATTGGAGTCTGGATTGCTGAGGACAGATTAAGGAGCCTCCCACTTGAGGTCCAATATGAAAAGCATTGAAGGAGAGAGAGCCTTGAAACTAAAGTCTTGAGTTAGAAACAAAAAACCAAAGTGTGCTTGACTGTGCTTCCTTTAATCATTCCTTAAATTTATTCTTGACCACAATACTAATTACCTACGAATCAGTAATCCTAGAACTCTAATTGAATTTTACGCCGGTGACTTAATGTTTTTGGGATTGCAGTCCTTGGTATTTACAAAGAAACAGTTGGGTGCTAAATATCATGCCATAATCTAGAGGGTATTCAAACTTCAGTATAAGAACCGTAAGCTGGAATGTGCTGTTAGACACAGTAGTGGGTGGTAATATGCATTTGTTCTCAGGCAGTGAAACTGGTTGCCTTTCACTGAACATCTTTGTTCCTAGAACCTGAAAGTCTAATCATGTCTGAATAAATGCATTGAAATGTTTTTTTCAAATATATTGTGGAAAACTGGAAAGAAGCATTTTTCATAGTTCATTTCCTCCAATATTCATGCCTTAACTAATCTTAGTGCTTACCAAAAGGTAACCTGAAAGAAGGCATTGTGTACAAGTTGAACAAAGTAGAAGTAGTTCCACATACCAGTGAAGCAGAATAATAAGTAATATAAAGTAGCCAGTGGTAGAATGGTTGCCACGTTAACTGGTAATTGCCTCAGACAAAAAATATTGTCTTAAGTTATACCCAAATGTGCAGGGGTGTAAAGACAAATAAAATACTGCATTGCTTTGAATAAAAGACATCATTTTCATGTTGTTGACATAGAGAGCTTTTTCATGACTGTGAGAACATCTCTTTCTCATTGCATGTAAATAAGCATCTGATCATAACATGGACAAAGTGATAGAAAAAGTTAGATCCAACATGCTTTTATTTATTTTGTGTGTGTTTTAAAGAATTTGGAACTAAATGTTGAAAACGGTAAATTCAGCAAGTCTTGAACCAAGTTGGGTGCACTGTGCAATCTTTGTTTTCATTTGATTAGTATTTATTGATTCCCTGTATATGCCAGGCACTGTGATAAATGGTTGATACTATTTCACTGATGACAGTGGACATGGGCTGATGTTACACTGGGGGAGAGAGACATTACAAACAGCCCTAATGAAGATGTAGATTATATAGTGAATCTGAAGGTGATATATCCTGTGGAACAAAAGGGTAGCAAAGCAGGGAAAGGGGAACTAGGTGGACTTAGGGGCTGCGGAATTGCAATGTTCAATTTAAAATTGAGTGGTCTGGGAGGTCTCGGTACAAAGGTGATGCTAAACAAAGGCTCAATACTTTGAGAAAGTGCTGTATGACTATCAGGCAGAACCTCCTGCCCCCAAGGTGAGAGCACTTCTGACACATTATAGGCCTGGGCAGCAGGTAGGTGGACTGTGGTGGTGGTGGTGGGGGGATAGAGCAGTAAAGATGAGCTGTGAGAGGTCACTGGATTGGATTAAGTGAGGCCTCTTGGGTGCGGTGGAATCTTTGACTTTTCCTTTTTCCATTTTCTTTTTTAATAACAGCTTTGTTGAGATAAAATTCACATACCAACAATTCCCTCATATGTGTACAATTCAGTGGTTTTTAAAATTGTATTCAGGATGTTATGTAACCATCATCACGGTCAATTTTAGAAAATGTTCATCTTCCCCAAAAGAAACACCATATCCTTTAGCAGTTACCCTCTCAGATCGCCATCTCACCCTAGGCAACCACTAATCTGTTTTCTGTTTCTATGCGTTTGCCGATTCTGGAAATTTAATATAAATGGAATCCTACAGTATGTGGTCTGTTGTGACACTTAGCTTAATGCTGTCAAGGCTCATCCATGTTATAACATGTGGTAATTTTTTTTTCTATTTTTAATTAATTTTTGTTTTGAGACAGGATCTTATTCTTTTTCCCAGGCTGGAATGCAGTGGGGCAGGCATGGCTCACTGCAGCTACAACCTCTGGGGCTTAAGCAATCCTGCTGCCTTAGCCTCTTGAATAGCTGAGGCTATCGGCGTGTGCCACCATGCTCGGCTGATTTGTTTCTTTTTTGTAGAGACACAGTCTCACTATGTTGCCTACACTGGTCTCAGACTCCTGGGCTCAAGCAATCCTCCTGCCTCAGCCTCCCAAAGTACATGTATTAATCCTTCTTTCCTTTTTATGTTTGAATAATATTCTACTGTAAGAATATACCACATTTTGTTTATTTATTTATCAACTGATGGATATGTGGGTGGTTTCCTCTTTTTGGATGTTATGAATAAGGCTACTATAAACATTTGTAGACAAAGTTTTGTGTGGATGTATATGTTCTCATTTCTTACCTTGGAGTGAAACTACTGGGACACATGGTAACTCTATTTAACGTTTCGAGGAATTGTCAGACAGACTGTCTTCCAGCATGTCTATACCATTTTAGATTCCCAGCAGCAGTGCTGAAGGTTCTGACTTCTCTACATCTTCACCAATACTTGTTACTATTTGTCTTTTTTTATTATTGCTATTCTTTGGCGCATGAAGTGATACGTCATTCTTTTTTTAATTTGTAGTTGCTTAAAGACAGTGATGTTGAACATCTTTTCATATGCTTTTTTGCCTTTTGTATATCTTTTTGGAGAAATATCTATTCAGGCTCTTTGCCCATTTTAAAATTGAGTTTAATTATCCATTTATTATTGGGCTATAAGAGTTATTTATATATTCAAGATATAAGTCTCCTATCAGAGATATGATTTGGAAATATTTTATCTCATTCAGCACATACCAAGGGCTTAATTAAATTATGTTGAATAAATATTAGAACATCCTAAATTATATTTTCACTACATTATTGTTGTAATTTTAGAATTTAGCCAATTATATACCAATTTAATTTCCCTCCTTAAATAATTAAAATGTATTAAGATAAATTGATAAATGTCTCATTATTTTAATACCTTTAAATTCATCATTGTTATTGGTGAGGTGTTTAAAATCTGCCATTTAAACAAATGGACAAATTACAAAAACATGGAACACATTTTTTTGTTTAAAAAATTAATATTTGATTTTTAAATTTTATAGATGGAAAAAGTGGAGGCAGATCTAACTAGATCCAAATCTCTTCGTGAGAAACAATCAAAGGAGTTTTTATGGCAACTGGAGGACATCAGACAGCGGTATGAACAACAGGTTGGTCTTTCATTTTGATGCTGCCATTAAATTTTTAAAATACATATATAATTTCTCTTTTAAAAATTGCTATCACAGAATATTTGCATAATGAAAATATGACTAAGAGCTGTTATTACCAATATATTTAAAATAATGTTTGTTTCAATAAAATCTGTAAACAGAATTTTAACACTCCACTGAAGTTTATTCTGACAGTTTTATCTGAATGTTTGATTGAAACATCGATCGTAATTGATGAGACTGGGTAATTTATAAGAAAAGAGGTTTGATTGGCTCACAGTTGTGCAGGTTGTACAGAAAGCATAGTGGCCTCTGTTTCTGGAGAGGCCTCAGGAAGCTGCCAATCAAGGCAGAAGGAAGCAGAAGCAGGCACCTTACATGGCAAAAGCAGGAGCCAGCAAGTGAACCAGCGAGACAGAGAGAGAAGCGAGGAAGTGCCGTACACTTTTAAATGACCAGATCACTCGTGAACTCAGAGTGAGAGCTCACTTATCACCAAGGGGATGGCCCAAGCCATTCATGAGGGATCCGCTCCCATGATTCAAACACCTCCCACCCCATGATCCACCACCTCCAACACTGGGGATTACATTTCAACATGAGATCTGGGTGGGAACAAGTATCCTAATAATCTCAGTAGTTCTTCTGTCCTGTCAGAGCACTAGTTAAACCTCCATTAATTTGAGAAATATGGTTGAGTACTTACTATGTGCCAGGTGCTGTCCCTGGTATGAGGGAGAACAGCAACAGAGAGCATGCCTCCTCTCTCATGGAGTTTGCTTTTTGGTGACTACTCAGTCTACAAATTAAAAAGTGAAATAATTTTGAAGAGTGAGTTATATTATTATTATTATTATTTTTTTTTTTTTGATATGAAGTCTCACTCTCTCACCCAGGCTGGAGTGCAGGGGCTCCATCTTGGCTCGCTGCAACTGCTACCTCCTGGGTTCAAGCGATTCTCCTGCCTCAGCCTCCCGAGTAGCTGGGATTACAGGCACACGCCACCACGCCTGCCTAATTTTTGTGATTTTAGTAGAGACGGAGTTTTACCATGTTGGCCAGGCTAGTCTTGAACTCCTGATTTCAGGTGATCTGCCCACCTCGGCCTGCCAAAATGCTGGGATTACAGGTGTGAGCCACCACACCCGGCCTGAAGAGTGACTTATGTAGAAGAAAAAATGGTACCTTTATAGCCTTTGCCAGGTGGAGGGTGGGAAGGGGATTACCAGCCTTGAATACCTGATCAGGGAAACCCTGATATTTGTGCTGAGTTCTAAAAACTAGCACAACTGTTTTTAGAACAGGAAGGAGCCAGCCATGAGCTCTGGAGAAATAGTATTCCAGTCTGAGGGAACAGCACATTCAAAGATCCTGAGAAGAGAGCAAGCTGGAAGTGTTCAAGGAAGATAACTGATGATGAAGACCAAGTTAGCCAGAGTATGGGGAGAAAGGTTCCTGCTGTGGGAGATGAAGGGGAAGAGGGAGGTTAGGACCAGGATGTGTAAAGAGTTGAGATTTTGTCCTCAGTGCTCTGCCCCTTACTTAGTAATACAAAGTTTTATTTTCTTCTTTTAAAAATATATTTCTGCTTATTCCCAGAATACTTAAAATTACTATTAATTTTTAGCTTGGTTTTGCTTTGGTAAACATGATCCTAAACCTCAATGGCTTAGAACAAAAAAGGCTTATTTCATACTTATGTCATGTGTCCTTTGAGGACTGACTGCAGCTCTGACCCATGTCATGTCATCTTGAGTCCAGTTTTTAGAATGAACTATCTGGAACATTGCTATGGGAAATGGAAAAGGAAATATTTTGAGCATCTGCTGGCTTCTAACATTGACCCAGAAGTAAGTTTACTCACATTTTATTGGCCAAAGCAAACATGGCCTCCCTGGTGTAATCCTCCGCCTGGAAGGAGCATCACAGAGAAGACCATCAAATGGGGTTAGCATAAAACAGTTTACCATGCTGACTACAATTGCAAACTTAGAAAATATAAAAATGTAGAAAATGCTGGAACTGGGTTTTAAAGGTACATTCTTTGTCAAGCAGCACAGGGGTTATGACACAGGACCAATAAAAAAGGAAATGTAGTCTTGGCAGACAAAATATTCATCATTGAACAATATGTACATAGACACAATAATTAGATGACATTTATTGTTTTCAACTTTAAAAACTAGCTTAGGGTTACAGAACAGGGCATAGATGTTACCAACTGTATTAGTCTGTTCCCATATGGCTAATAAAGACATACCCGAGACTGGGTAATTTATAAAGGAAAGAGGTTTAATGGACTCACAGTTCCACATGGCTGAGGAGGCCTCACAATCGTGGCAGAAGGCAAAGGAGAAGCAAAGTCACCTTTTATATGGTGGCAGGCAAGAGAGCTTGTGCAGGGGAACTCCCATTTATAAAACCATCAGATCTTGTGAGACTTACTTACTAACACAAGAACAGCATGGGGGAAACTGCCCCCATGATTTAATTATTTCCACCTGGTCCCGCCCTTCACACGTGGGGATTATTATAATTCAAGGTGAGATTTGGGTTGGGGCACAGCCAAACCATATCTCCAGCCTTGCTATTGTAACAGTAAAGGTTAAGATGGTATAGGTATGGAAGTGGAAGAAAGGGATGGAAGGCCTGGGAGGGGAAGGGTGAGAGCACTGAGGTATTATCATGAAGTGTGGATTTGAGCAGCTGCCCATGTAATGAAACAAAACACAGAGGTTTTAGTATATTCCTCATTACAGGGTTGACCACTGGAGGAACTGAAAGGAATGGAGTAACTAGTAAAATGGTGACAAGAGTGGGAGAGAGGAGCGAGGGAGTGTAAATGAGCTAAATCCCCATTTGTCCTAGTAGAAAACCTATAAGGAGTGTCTAGCTTTGGTAAATTAAGAGAGAGCTATGTAGCATATTGTGTATAGGTAGGGAAGTAATCACCAGAGAAAGGAGCACAGGCATGTTTTAAAAGAGTTGCCACCAGTACAGGAGTGGGATGGGGCAAGGACCTGTTACTTTCTATTAGAAGATGAGGTTTACCATTTTATTTTTAAAAATCATGTGTGCACATATGCACAGACGCATATGCATGTATGAATATGTATACTTTATGTTTACATATTCATATATAGGATATATATGTTCTGTTCCAAAAAAACTAATTCATATAGATTTTAATCCCAAAATTTTATTTCTTAGAACCTATCCTATAGAAATTTTTGTACATGTGCAAAAAGATGCACGTTCATACATGTTTTGGGAGGATTATTTGTAATATTGAAAAAAGTTGTAAATAAAATGAATGATTAAATAAATTATGCTGGCCGGGCGTGGTGGCTCACACCTGTAATCCCAGCACTTTGGGAGGCTGAGGCAGGCAGATCACAAGGTCAGGAGATCGAGACCATCCTGGCTAACACAGCGAAACCCTGTCTCTACTAAAAATGCAAAAAATTAGCCGGGCTTGGTGGCACATGCCTCTAGTCCCAGCTACTCGGGAGGCTGAGGCAGGAGAATGGCGTGAACCCAGGAGGCGGAGTCTGCAGTGAGCCGAAGTGGCACTACTGCACTCCAGCCTGGATTTGACAGAGCGAGACTCTGTCTCAAAAATAAATAAATAAATAAATAATGCTAAATACCTACTGTCGAATACAATATACTTATTAAAAAGATTGATAGAGGCCGGGCACAGTGGCTCATGCCTGTAATCCCAGCACTTTGGGAGGCCAAGGCGGGAGGATCACAAGGTCAGGAGATCGAGACCATGGTGAAACCCTGTCTGTACTAAAAATACAAAAAATTAGCCGGGCGCGGTGGCGGGCGCCTGTAGTCCCAGCTACTCGGGAGGCTGAGGCAGGAGAATGGCGTGAACCTGGGAGGCGGAGCTTGCAGTGAGCCGAGATCGCGCCACTGCACTCCAGCCTGGGCAACAGAGCGAGACTCCGTCTCAAAAAAAAAAAAAAAAAAAGATTGATATAAATCTGAAGGTGCCAACATATGCGGATTTCTAAGACATGTTGGTGAGGGGAATAAAGCACTTCTTAGAACACTTTGTATGTTATGATCCCATTGATGTAAAATTAAAACATATGTGTCTCAAAGTTAGATATGTAAATTCAGTGAAAAACTTCTGTAAGATTATACATGACTATGGAATTGGCCTGGAATTATGGGTTAGGGTTATGATGAATTGAGACTTTCATTGTATGCTCTAAATAACCTTTTTTACTTCAAATTTCATAATGAGCATATGTTATACATTACTTGGATAAGTAAAACATTAAAATTATGAATGCTAAGAAACAATACAATGGAATAAATATTTTGGAGCATTTATATTATATTCTTTTTTTTTTCTTAGAGATGGGGTCTTGCTCTCTCTCTCAGGCAGGAGTGCAGTGGTGCGATTATGGCTCACTGCAACCTTTAACTCCTGGGCTCGAGCAATCCTCTTACCTTAGCCTCCCAAAGTGCTGGGATTACAGGCATGAGCCACTGTGCCTGGTCTGTATTGTGTTCTGTAGTATTTTAAGTGGGTAATGAATTTGGATTAATGAAATAGAAAATAAATTCAAACAATTTATATGCAATGTAAAAAATAACCAATAAATGAAAAGCCTAAAAGAGAAGAAAAGATAGAAGATAGAGCTGACACATTATTTTCAACAGTGCCAAAGTATGGATAACTTCGGACTTTCTAACTGCAAAAGCCAGTGCAATGGAGTTATTCTATCAGATTTTTTAAAAAATGCTTTTATATAAAAATGAAGTATTTAATTTCCGCTTAATATGTGATGGCAACTGAAAGTCATTCTAACACATGCCAAATTAAAAATATGTATTTCTCCTGAAATACACTTTTATCTAAAGAGCCATGGAGGATGTTTTCCACAACTTTAGTAATGGGAGGAAGTTGCTTGGAAACTGGTTTTAAAAACTAGGTTTAGAACACTATGTGAAGAATCGGAGGCTGGAATTGGGGAGTAAGGGGTGGTAAGAGGGAGGGAAACAGAGGTAATTATTAATCAAATGTAAATGAAAATATTAAGGAAGGGCAATGAATGTTACTTTTTATTATGCTATAGTTACAAAGTATAATTGAGGTATTTTTGGGTTAAAAACAATATTAGAAGCGCTAAGAAAAATAAGAAAAATGTCAGTTCCTTCGTAAACTGATGAAGGAACGGGGAGAAGGGAAAACCAAAGTTAAAGCTCTTTATGTAACACAAATGCTAATCAGAGGTTATTATACTACAGGGTGAGTATAAGATGTAACAGAATTCTCTGTGGGAGTTTTAAAATTATATTCCCATTTTGATGATAATCACATGGGTCACAAATTTATAACCAAGTGTGGCCAAAGGATGTCAGCATCTGATTTGCATTTACGTTGTAGTTGTTTTGGCACACCACTGACTGAAAGTCAGACACAATAAGAAAAATCACAAAGGAAAATTTAAATGCATTTGACTAAATAAAAAGTATTTTGAGTTAAAAAAGTAATTCAAGAAATAATTGAAGCAGATATCTTAGGCAGAGAGTAACTCTCCTTATAAAATTAATAAATGTATAATATATAAAGATAATTAGCAGATAAATATAATAATTAGCACAAATCATAAGAAAATCATTAATGTCCCAATAAGTGACCTGGCAAAGGAAAGAAAGAGATAAGAAATGAATCAAGTGCATAGCTGTGTAGAAACTTCTTTAGCTTTGGTGTTAATAAAAATGCAAATTAGAATTAACCATGATGTGCCATCTAAAGTCGGTAAAAGTTTAGTGAAATTGGTACTTTTATATATCCTGTTATATACTACAAATGTAGTATATAACAGGAATGTAAAAAACACACACAAGCGTACCTCAGGTGAGTGCAGATTTCACCTGTTTTTATTCTTTCTATATCTAGAGGCCTATACATTAGAATCAATGCTGAGAACGAAGATCCCAGGTGGTAGTTCACTAAGGAAAGATGAAGGCAGGAGTATGAACTAGTACATTTTAGGAGAATATTTAGTGATGTGACAATATACAAACATTTTTAGTTAGCTTTTTTTTTTCCAGCAGAATATTCCATTAACTGTAACAGTATTTCCCCTGACCACTCCACAAATTGTTCGGAGTTTTTCCTGTGGAAGTTTATCATGACAAACGATAGGCATACAGTAGTGAGCTCTACAAGCCAGCATGAGTACACGAAGAATGAAGCCGATTAAACTAAGCTTATTTCCTTCTTTGAACAGGGTAGCCAGGCTGGTAGATAAGGAAAAAGGAGTAGATGTAATATATCTGGCTTTCATGGAGCCATCTGACGGTGTCTGCATGAAGGCAGTTTGGGGAAATATGGTTCGAATATTGGTACCTTTATGTGGTTAAGTGATAGTTCAGAGGGCCATCTCTGAATGATTAGTGTCAACCTGAAGTGAGATTTCTATGTCTCTCAGTCAGTCGAGGATGATAAGGGATTAAAAAAATAAAAGTTTAAAGTTTCCCAATGCTTAGAATTCTGAGGAATAGTTAATATGCAGGATTAAAAAAAAATGAGTTTTCTGCAGCTTTAAACAGGCTGGAATTAAGAAGATTACATTTATTGGGGTTGAATATAAAATGCCACGCTTTGGTTTAGAAAATCAGTTGCAAAAGTAGAAGGAAGACAGAGAGCCACAGAGATAAGGGGAGTGTGGTGCCTGGGACACAGGGGACAAGAGAGCCAGCAGATACGGTCCCAGGTATTGTTTATGTTTCAGGTCACATAAGGAATAGGTCGATTTTGGTCACCACATTTTAAGCAGGCCACTGACAAACTTGAACATGTTCAGAGAAGAGTTTTCAGAATATAGAAAGGTCTGGAACTATGTCAGAGGGGATATTTAAAGGGAGGATTGCATATCTCTCTGTAAATTTAAGGTCTGAATTTCAGGGAGCATTGGGCTTGGTCTGTGTGATAAAAATCCTAAAAACCCACGGTTATTAGGATCTACCCTGGACCAGGCACTACTCTGCATTACACATATTCAGCCACTCCCCATCTTCACAGTTTATATATATATGTGTGTGTGTGTGTGTGTGTGTGTGTGTGTGTATATATATATATATTATATATATATATATATATATATATATATATATAATTTTTTAGACAGAGTCCCGCTCTGTCACCCAGGCTGGAGTGCCAGTGGTGCAATCTTGGCTCACTGCAACCTCTGCCACCCAGGTTCAAGTGATTCTCCTGCCTCAGCCTCCCGAGTAGCTGGGATTACAGGTGTGTGCTTCCCCTCCTGGCTAATTTTTGTATTTTTAGTAGAGACGGGGTTTCACCATGTTGGCCAGGCTGGTCTCAAACTCCTGATGTCAGGTGATCTGCCCGCCTCTGCCTCCCAAATTGCTGGGATTACAGGCGTGAGCCACCACGCCTAACCCACAGAAATCTTGTGAGGTAGCTACCACTGTTTATTGTTTTCATCTTCTAGTTGTACAAACTGAGGTATCCATTTAAGGAAGTGGCCCAGGGTCCCACACAGTTCATAGAGCCCTGCTCTTGACCCCACTCTAAATGCACTCCCACGGAGTTCCAGGGGGCAGAAATTGAACCCATATATAGATGGTACCGTGAGGAATATTTTGTATTGTTTCAAGGTAGTTCTTTTCTGAAGAACTCTTCCTTCACATGTGCAACAGTTTTTCTTGTGAGAAAGTAAGTTTCCAGTGTGAGTGGGTTGCGGTGTATTTTTGGAGTGTTATGGGGGGGGGGGTACTGTGCCTTCCGGGGGCTGTCCTACTGCAGTGATCTCTTCCAAAACCAAGATTCTGGGACTTTCTGTTCATCTGCCTGATTAGTTCCCAGGCCCTCTTGACAGACCGACTTCTCTCATTCCACCGCTGACTCATTCACTTAGGTACCTGTCTGGCTGGATTTCCCCGTGTCAGAACTCTTGCCTACTTTCTCAGTTGCCATTCAAATGGAAGTGTGAACATTTTTCTGTTGTTTTGTTTTTTTTCTCTAAAAGGTAAAATTGTAAGTGTTATGATGATAGCATTTCACATCAGGAGGGGATTTAGATGCCGAGCATTTGGGTGCTCGCTTCTCCAACTCAGGTAAGGTGATCCCGGGGGAAGTGTGAGCAAGTGCTAGGGGTTCCTGAGGCTGCGTACATGCTTCTTGGAGTGTTGCATTCACTCAGTTAGATTGTGGGAAAGCAACGTAGTTTTACTATTGAGGTAACATTCCTATTAAAACAAACATAGACTTTCCTGTTTTGTAAAATGCAAAGTTCTCATGAATTTTTAAGACAAAATAGGACATTTCAAAGAAACTTCCAGCTTGCAGAGGCTGCTTCAGGCTGTGCCCTCACATCCCTCAGGGGGGTCCTATTCATTTTCACTGCTGCTAAGAGTACTTTGGTGGAAAAGTTTTAAAAGCATTTATCCGGTCTAATCCTCACATTTTATAATGAGGGAACTGACTGACATTCAGAGGAAATGAATGGACTTGTACCTTCTGGGCCTCAGTTTCCTTCTCCAGTTTTAATTTTTGAGCCCCTCTCTTACAGAAAGCATCGTGCCAGGAACTGTAATGAAGTGAAAACAGCAAAGTAGTATTTTAAAGTATCTTAGCCAAAATCCAGGCATAAAGTGTGCAGATGTGGAAAGAAAAACATCAAACACATGGGCTAAATGCTCACACAAATATCCTGTAAAGCCCAAGCTTTCATCAAGATTTCCTGTTTCTTTCCTGTATAACCCATTGGAACAAAAAGACAATTCTAATTGTCTTTTCACAAACCTCATTCAAGTTGGAAACAAACAACCAAGCAGGCATGCTAGGACTTCCTGGACTATAGAGATTTCTTTGGCAACTCCATGATATCATTCTTTAATCTTGTATTTTATATCTTTGCTTTCCACTACAAAGCCTTGAAGGAGAAATGTAGTTCAGCAGATAAACAAGTGGCCAGCTTCTCCAGAAAGAATAAGTGCTTATTGTCAATGATTACAGAAATAAAACAGAACAAAACAAAACAAAAAACCACTGAAGGGCCAACTTCTTACAAGCCGCCATTATTTAAAACTTAAAATATTTTGGTAGCAAAGATAGTGCAAAGACAAAACAAATTATGCAAGATAAGCAAGTAGGAAATTTTAAGTGAAGGTCAGTTGGGATATTTAAAAAGCAGATAGCACGTGATTCCCAATCCTTGTCCTTTGTAAATATTCTAGTGGTTAATTAGCTAGGTGGTATAACCTTCCAGCCTAGGCTTTTTAAATTTTTATTTATTTATTTAGTTTTGAAACAAAGTCTTGCTCTGTCGCCCAGGCTGGAGTGCAGTGGCGCAATCTTGGCTCACTGCAACCTCCGTCTCCCAGGTTCAATCAGTTCTCCTGCCTCAGTCTCCCAAGTAGCTGGGACTACAGGCGCATGCCACCACACCCGGCTAATTTTTTTTTTTTTTTTTTGTATTTTAGTAGAGATGGGGTTTCACTGTGTTGCCCAGACTGGTCTTGAGCTCCTGAGCTCAGGCAATCCGCCCGCCTTGGCCTCTCAAAGTGCTAGGATTACAGGAGTGAGCCACCGCGCCCGGCCAGGCTTCTTTTAAATGAAACTATTTAGTCTACACTGGAAAAGGAGACGGTGGAAAGGAAGAGAGGGAGGAAAGAAGGAAGACACTCACTAGCATGTGTTCCCAGGAAGGTAGAGATACTGGGCAGGACCCGCATTACGCAGGGAGCTGCTAGCCTCTGATGATGGCTGGGTCTCTCTCCTCTGCCTGGTGAGAAAAGAAGGGAAGGCCAGGTGTGTAGAAGTTTGTGGATCTGCAAAAGGCGGATGAAGACTTTCTTATTACTGAGGTTTTTCTTTGTCACATAGGCGGCAAGATCATTTGCTGAGACTGGAGGAATTACATGGACAGGAGAGCAAATAAAAGTGGGAATTGTTTGAAATTATTTGGGTGATAGCAAGACTGATCCAAGTAGAAAGACTTCGTGAACTTTCTCTTTGTTATTGAGGTTCCAGGTGAGGTTAATGACCGTGGATTTGTGGGGCTCCCTAAAATCCCTTCAAAATGGATTTCCATATGACTTATCGATTTCTAGATATATATGATTTATTGTATGTCCAGTCTGCTGCTCTTACTCTTTGTTTTATTCTTGCTCACCATATCATACTCTTTTTGAAAGTCTTTTTTTGCTTGACGTTCCTCTTCCAATTCATAATAAATAATTTTTGAACCCCAACTACATATCAGCCCCTGTGGTGTCCTCAGTGGTGATCGAGACAAATGCAATCCTTGATCTAATGATGCTTCCTTTCAAATTACTTATTTGAATAAGCACCAAATTCAGGGAAAGCAGCTACACCACAAGTCACAGATTGGTCCTGCAGGAAATGGCAAAGTACCAGATTCCCAGCCGTTAGGCTGCTAGACTCAGAGGCCCAGGCATTGATGCAACAGAGCCTGGGCCCCTGTGTCCAGGTCCAGTAGTCGGAGCCTAGAGTCATAGAATGGGGGCTGATATTTAGTGAAAGACATTTGAAGAGCCTTCTCTTCCTCCTTTTTTTTACTTTTGACCTGAAGCTGTTCTCATCTAGGTTAAAACAAGTGGCACCTTTAGCTAGAGTGAATATTAAAAGAGCAAAGATGGGCTGGGTGCAGTGGCTCATGCCTGTATTTCCAGTAACTCAGGAGGCCCAGGAGGGAGGATTGCTTGGAGCCAGGAGTGAGAGACGAGCCTGGGCAATGTATTGAGGCCCCCATCTCTATTAAAAAAAAAAAAAAATAGACTGGTATGGTGGCTTGCGCCTGTGTTCCAAGCTATTTTAGAGGCTAAGGTTCCAGAGTTGCTTGAGCCTGGGAGTTCAATGTTACAGTGAGCTTTGATAGCACCACTGCACTCCATCCAGCCTGGGTGACAGAGCAAGACCCCATTCAAAAAAAAAAAAAAAGTTTTCCTGGATAGTTATATGGACTAACTCATTATTTAAATACATTTAAAATATAAAGTAGTACCTTCTTTAAGTACATTTAAAATATAAAGTAGAACTAATGCCTTCTCAATCATTCATTATTTAACACGTTTATTGAGTGACTACTTTGTGCTAAACAATCTTCCAAGTGCTTAGGATATAACAGTGAACAAAATATAGAGTCTTTACCCTTATGATGGAGAAAAACACTACCACTACCCGCTATCACTACCAACCACCACTACTACCACACACACACACACACACACACACACACACACATCTTTTTCAAAACAAAATTTAAGGTAGGGCGAGGTAATAATAACTGTTTTGAAGAAAAATAAAGCAAGCTAAAGTGTGAGTGAAAGGGCTACTTTATAAATGGTTATTATTTTATACAAGGTGTTATTGTAGTTAAGATTGTTAGTGAAGGACTCTACTGAAATGCTATTCAAATTAAGACCTGGATGAAGTAAAGGAGGAAACCATACAAAAACCTGAGGTAAGGAAAGAACATTCCAGGCAGAGGGAAGAGCAGTTGCAACAGCCATGAGAGATGGGTTCGTTTGTAGCTGGAATGGAGTGAACTTGGAAGAGAGTGGTAGGAGCCAAAGTACAGTACAGGGTAGATTTTATCACATCCTATGGATTGTGGTGGGAAATTGGATTTTATTCTGAGTGTGTTGAGAAGCCATTGGAGTATTTGAGCAAGATCTGGTTTGCTTTTTTTTTTTTTTTTTTTTTTTGAGGTGGAGTCTCACTCTGTCACCCAGGCTGGAGTGCAGTGGCATGATCTCAGCTTGCTGCAGCCTCCACCTCCTGGGTTAAAGTGATTCTCTTGCCTCAGCCTCCCAAGTAGCTGAGACTACAGGTGCCTGCCACCACATCCGGCTAATTTTTTAATGTATTTTTAGTAGAGACAGGGTTTCACTACGTTGGGCAGGCTGGTCTCAAACTCCTGACCTCATGATCCACCTACCTCGGCCTTCCAAAGTGCTGGGATGATAGGCGTGAGTCACTGCACCCGGCCTGGTTTGCATTTTTGAAAGATCTCTCCAGCTGCTGTGTGGAGCTTTGATTATGATGGAGGCAGGAGAGGAAGCAGGGGACCTAGTTAGAGGATGATTGCAGTGGGCTGGTACCTAGTTAGAGGAT
>NC_045449.1:59553044-59590040 GCF_002776525.5 Piliocolobus tephrosceles | reverse complement strand
ACCTAGTTAGAGGATGATTGCAGTGGGCTGGTACCTAGTTAGAGGATGATTGCAGTGGGCTGGTTAGAGGTTACCCGGGCTGGAACTAGGGTGGGAATGGTGGGGGAGATGGCAAGTCGTCAGATTTGGGATCTGTTTTGCAGGCAGGACTTGTCAATGGATGTGAAATAGAACGTAAGGTAAAGAGGGGGCTAAAATGTGACCTAAAAGTTTTCCAGCTGAGCAGCCCGGTGGATGGTGGTGACAGACACTGAGCCATGAGTAGAGAGGAAAGAAAGGAACTTCTAGGACTGAGTCTAGGGGCTGCCAACACTTACATACGAGGAAGAGGTGGAGGAAGCAGCAAAAGAGACTGAGAAGGAGCAACCAGTGAGGTAAAAGGAAAGTCTAACAAGGTGGGATTTCCCATAAGCCATGTGCAGTGTTTCAGGAAGGAGGAAGTGAGTAACCACTTGTTTCAGGTGTTGCCAAGAAGGGAAGTTAGATGGGGACTGAGAACTGACCGCTGGATGGCGAGGTCTTCAGCCACCTCAACAGCACTGGTTTCAGCAGAATGTGGGAACCAAAGCCTGAATTATGTGAGTGGACAGACAATGGGTTGTGAGCAGCCATTTTGAGGAATTCTGAAAGAAAAGGGAGCAGAGAAATGGGTGGTATCTAGAGGGACCTATGGGGTCAAGGGAAAGTTTTTTAAAAATGAGATACACTAAAGACATGTTTGCTTGTTGATGAGACTGATCCACTGGAGAAGGAAATATTGATGATGCAGAGAGTGGTGGGATAATTTCAAGAGCAACATGCTTAATTTGGCAAGAAAGGATGGAATCCAGTGTACAGATGAAGGAACTCGCCTTAGGTAGCTGCAAGGCCAGCCATGCGTCCAATCCATAGGTAAGGCAGGGTTTTTGCCTGTGGACCAGCCAATTTGGTGATGGGGAAGATGAAGCAGCTGTCTCAGCCTACTTGTAGTTCTGTTTTTCGAATGCTACCTTGTTCCATTCAAAATGATGAATAATTTACAAAGCATTGTGGTAGGCAAGATAAGGAAGGTAAAAAGAAAGTAAAGACATAGTGCTATATATCGGAGGAGTTTATAACCCGGTTGACCTATTCGTCCTTCTAAATTATGAACTCTAACTGGCAAACTTACATGATTTTTATATTTCATGTTCATTCAAAAGCAGTGACATACTAGATTAATACATGGACATTTCATTGAGAACTGAATGTGTTTTAGAGAAACACATAAAGCAAAATGAATTAAAATATACAGTTAAGACTTTTTTTCCTAAAAATTTTGAACTCCATCTATATGGAGTTCATTCATTTAGTTAATTAGTTAATTAATGTTAATTAAATTTAGTTAATTCTCTCAATTTGTGTGGCTTAAGTTGTCCATTATTAAACCATGAAAACAAAAACTCCTTTTGAAGCATTGGACTCTCTGGGTTCTTCCTGAGTTTCAGCTGAGATCTGGCCGATAAAAACACAGAAAGTAATAGCTCATTTTTCAAAAAGTTTTAAAAGCTCAGGGTGATTGTCACTCATCACCTACAGGTGCCAGAGAAGTGTTTTGAAGTGTTAAATGGGAAGATAACTGCAGGAGATAGCGCCTGCTTCCAGCCTTGCTTCATCTATCAGCTTGCTAATCACAGCTGTGCTTCCAGCCTTCTGCTTTCCCTGTATCATGAGCTTCGGGAGCTTCAGCAGGCAGTAGTCCTGGCTGTTGATGGTTGGCTGGAGAGGAAAAGGAATGAATAAGCAGTGTATGCTGGCAGGCCCTGGTGCCATCTCTAACAGCGGTTATCACAGCAACATTAAACTTTTAAATAAGGAGAACTTCCATACCTAAACGGAACTGTTGATTGACAGATTTCATGGATGGCCCTTTTTGTTGTAGCAAATATCTAATCTGGGAGCCACATGGCCATCCCCAAATGACACATTCTATTTCTGTTCTTGACACACTGCCTGCTTTTTTACAATTTTTTTGTGCCTATTTCTATTAAAGTGTTCAGAAAGTCAGACCAGATTGTAGTATTTTCTGTGCTAAAATGTATTTTTACTCTGACTCCAGAGACTCAGAGAAGATTGCATATGTCCTTAGTTTTGTCTTTAAGGGAGTCTTTCTCGTATAGTGAAGTATCCAATAGCACGTTTTGTATCATATAACTGTGACTAAAAAGAAAGATTCCAACATCTTTTAGTGAGGATATGAAATCAGTCTAGTGAAACTACTGCCTTTATGGTAGACTCTGCCCCATTAGCACAAAATGTCTGCAGCTCTAACAAATTTAGTAACTTATTTTGACATTTCAAGTGTGCAATTTTGCAGACGCAAATTGTTCAGACATAACCTGATGATGTTAAATATATATCTCATTACATGAAAAATACCAGGGCCTGATGTACCTGTTGCCTATTTCTTAGTATGATGTAACTGTTGCCTATTTCTTAGTATGCATCTTAACATCATGAGTTTAATGACCTATATATTAGGTTGGTGCAAAAGTAATTGCGGGTTTTGCCATAAAAGTAATGGCAAACACAACAATTACTTCCACAGTTACTTTTGCACCAACCTATTAAAACTAGTACTAAATTTTACAACCAAGAAGCAAAGGTTTTCTGCAGAGAGCCCTTGAGTAGAACATGAGAGGAAAGTGTTACCTGGCAAGCCCTGTAGAAAAGTCTCTGTCTATTAATGCCAACGCTTTAAAGCAATGTGTCCCTTGAACAGTTAATCTGATGATCAATATAATTTTGGATAGAGTTTACAATGTTTGAACTGTCCTTCATCTTTATTTTTTTTAAATGAGGCATGTTGATAATTGTTTGTGATTTTTACTAGGCAGTAGTCTTTTCTGCTACTTACTTCCCTGCCACTTCAGTCACGACAGAACTGCCTTGGCTTACTATGGGGGAAGGGTCAAAGTTTCAGAAAAGTGAGAATATGAGAGCAGTTTTGTTGTTTTAGGCTACAGAAGCCAGTGCATGACAGGGCCTAGAGGATATGGCCTTTACTAGGGTGCTAAGGTGCACTGGTGGGAGGGGCACTGATAGCACTGAGCCAGCTCCACGGTGGTTTCCTGTGTATTCCGGGGCTGACGGTAGGAGATGCGCTATGGAACTGAGCTGCTGACTTCCAACAGGAAAGTTGGGAGGAAAGTTGGGTTCCAAAATGGCAGGCACTATGTGGGGCACTCGGATATCAGATGAAAGGTAGACGTGATTACTGTACTGGACAGTAAGGCTAGATAGGCCCTTCAGGTGTCTTGCCCTGCAGGGATCTGTGGTGATAATGAGCTGTGTTCTGAGAGATAAGATAGAGAGCCGGTGAGAATACTACTTGGCTTGTACAACATCAAGAAAAACGTCCAGAACTGGTGAGTGAAATTGAAACAGTTTTCCACTTAGGGTGGAAAAATCATAGTCATCTACCAAGTTTCCCAGATCTGAGTCGGTTCACAGACCCAGAACACATTTGTCATAAGAGAGACCACATCCCTTGTTTAAGAGTCTTGCACTGCCACCAGGAGTAAATATTGCCCCCAAAGGGAGCTGCTGGCATTTGACGTGGTCCTGCACACAAAAAAGAAAGCAAAAATTTTACCCAAATCTTACCTTCCAGAAGCAACTGCTATTAATCTTAGATGAGCATTATTCTAGAAATTTCTATGAGAGATTGATAAATAGAAGAAAAGTAGATATATAGACAGAAACAATTTTCTAGAAACAGGACCGTGCTACTTTTGCCACTTTTAATTAAAATATTAAATTACATGTGAAATTATTTGAAGAAACAAGGGAAATGGAAAGATTTCTCTCATTTTTTTAAAATTTATTTTTTATAGAGATAGGGTCTTGGTACATTGCCTAGACTGGTCTCAAACTCCTGGGCTCAAGTGATCATCTCACCTTGGCCTCCCAAAGTGAGATAACAGGAGTGAGCCACTGTGCCCAGTGGAAATGGAAAGATTTCTAAAATTTAGAAAAACATTTTTTTAACTACGTAAGAGATTATTTCTTAGAATGTTAGAAATTAAAAATACATTCAAGTTAGAGTGATTTTTAAATTTTGTGGTTCAGTTTTGAAGGCATTAGTTACTCCTTATTAGAGAAAAATTAAACTGCCTGTACTTCCTTCCACCTACTTATATCAGTCTATTTTGTCAACCATAGTATTATTCATACATTGTTGAAGTTTATAACATTTATATTTTGTTTCACAACCATAATTCTCACAGTTACATAAACTTAGCTTTTTATTTAAATCAATTATGTGCTCACCACCAGGATTTTTACACAGCTTCATACCTGAGTTCTTATTTTGGTCTCTTATTGACTTACTGAGATTTCATCAAGTAGCTTTTCCAAGAAGGGCTTAGAGTTGTATTCACTGCGTTTTTGCATGCTTGAGAATCACTATGTGTTCTCTTATTTGTGAAGGATATCTTAGCTGGGCATAAAATTTTTTGATCATTCTTTTTTCCTCTGACACTTTGTACACATCATCCATTGCCTTTTGGTGCAAACATTGGTCTTAAAACAGCTTCTCTGGTCATCTCTTGCTTGAAATTTATCCCCAAGTTGTTTTTTTTGTTTTGTTTTGTTTTGTTTTTTTAAGAGTGGTTTGGGGACTATGGCCTTGAGTTTTTTTCATGTTTCTTTTCCTCAATTGGAATCTGTTTTTCTTGGTCTACAGTGTGTCTTTTTGATATACAAACTCATCTCTTCATTCATTTTAGGGAAATTTTCGGATACCATAGTCTGTATTTACATGGATTTTCTTTTCACGTTTTCTTTCTACTTTAGCTTCTCTTTGTCTTTTTCCTGGACCTTTATTATGATTACCTCAAGCCTTTATCTATGTCAATGATTTGATTTTTCACCATGTTTATTCCGCTCATTGTTTCTGATTTAAAATCAATTTTGTGATGGAGTTATTTGGGTCCTTAGTTAATTCTGTTGTTTTATCTTGTTATCCTTGCATTATTCTTTCATTACACTCATGTTCTTATTAAGTTCTCTTATAATTGTTTCTGGTTTTTAATGATGGGCCTCTTCCTTACTTTCTTCTTTTCCTCTTCTTTGTTGCTAAGTTCACCTTTCTCCTAATGTAATTGATGTTTCTCTAGTTTTCATACTTTTCTTCCTCATCTTGCTTGGGCTTAACGTGGGCACCTGTGTCCAAATCTGTTAAACGGACTGATATAATATTCATGAATTCTCTTTGACTACTTTTCAGCCTGTCTGCCCTCCTCTGAATTTCAGTATGAAGGCACAGGTATTTCATTGCATTTACTTTTTTTATGAAATCGTGATAGGGATGGAGAAAAAGAGCTTAGTTGCAGTTCTGAACAACTTCTGTTAGAGAAACTGATACTGGCTCTGTCTTTTAACAATTTATTAATGTCTTACACTGGGGTTTTTCTATGTATTAGAGAGTGTTTTATTTTTTATGTGAACTCTAAATCTTATGTTCTATCAGAGAGAATCAGCCCCAGTGTCCTACTTTCCTAACTTTATCTCTCTCCAGTAGCCATTTTTACTCCATTGAAATTGTCCTCCTTATCTTCCACCCAGGCAGAAGAGGGAAAATATCAACTGAATGATACATCTTCAGTTCATTTTTCTCTAAAACTGGGATACTGGAAAATAATCCTCAGTGTAATTTTAACTTACTAGTTCTACTTCTAGGGTATAGGGACAAAAGAGTATGTCTCATGAAACCATATCAGAATCTTCTCTTTCTTTCCTTAACTACCTCCTTTTGAAATTTGTGGCCAAGTTATTATTCTTCTTTCCTTGTTTGTTCACTGCCAGTGAATGTTCTCATGTTCTATATTAAACATTTGTTTTTGTTCTTTTCACAATTTTCAGTTTTCCCTATTATCTTTACCCAGAAGTTTCAGTGCCAAGTATGTTCAGTATGAGGCATCGGTTTCTCTTGGAATACAGTTATTCTCCTGTTGGTAAAGTCATTCCAGCAGCAGCTGAATGACCAACCATCATGGTTTTATAGGGAAGGTTTTTAGATTAAGATTAACATTGTACTAGCTAACCTCTAAGTCCCTCCAAATTCTTAAACTTCCATATTTCTATTCACTTAAGGGAGAGGAATTATTGTTGAGTTGTAGGACAGATATAACCCCAGGGCATCTAACTGTGACTGCCTCTCTTCCTCCTTTTCTAGCCAGAGAATATGGAGAACCACTCTCCCTACTTTCTCTAGTTTTAGCCCATTTTCACACCAGGGCTATGTAGAATATAGAGTTTGTAATTTGATTACTTTCAAGATTATTTTGGTTAGTGTTTTATACCATCATTTCCCCTTTTCAATGTGTTGTAGTGCATCCTTCTATAATTTATGCTTCTAGCACTGGTGTTCCTCACATTAAGTTATGTTATTGGGATGTATTAGTCTTCTACATATTGTATATCGAGAAGAAATGACTTTTTCCATTTCCTTTTCTGTTTCTTTAAATGATTATTAAAAGTGGTTCAGGCCATATTTGCTAGCACTAATTTCACTGTAAAACAGTTACCAGGACTTAAAATATATATCCCAAGATCCCTTGGGACTTGGATGGCCAGTGGCTCCATCTTGGTCTTTCTTGGGACCTAGAATGTGCTCTTGCCCTTAGGCGCTTACATGAAAGTTCAATTGGAATGAAGACATCATCATCAAGCTGTAGAAGGATTTCGTCTGTTCTGAAATGGAGGCTGATGCTTTTAGGGACTTCAGAACTGGAAAACTTTACTCTTGAATTTCAAGTTCAGCATGTGTTATGGAGTAGCATAGTGGATGGAGCAGGACCCTTCTTCTTTTTCTTTTTTTTTTGAGACAGAGTTTTACTCTTGTTGCCCAGGCTGGAGTGCAATGGTGCAATCTTGACTCACTGCAACCTCTACCTCCTGGGTTCAAGCGGTTCTCCTACTTCAGCCTCCAGAATAGCTGGGATTGCAGGCATGTGCCACCATGCCCTGCTAATTTTGTATTTGTAGTAAAGACAGGGTTTCTCCATGTTGTCCAGGCTGGTCTCAGACTTCTGACCTCAGATGATCTGCCCACCTCAGCCTCCCAAAGTGCTGGGATTACAGGTGTAAACCACTGCATCTGGCCCCTTTTTCATCTTCTGTTTTGACCCATGACAATTTCCTACAAGTCAACCCAGTATTTTCTAGGTGATGAACCCCAACCACAAGCTGTCAACCCTAGCATCTCAGAGGACTATCAGTTACCACCAGGTGCTTGCAAGTGAGGGCTGACACTACCATTGTCCCTGGAAGACATGCCAGTCTGCTTTAATATGTTTACGGTGGGCACATACCCAGTGTTGTTATCTGTCTCATAGCTCAGTGCTTTTGGATTGTGGAACTTGAAGCCTTCCCTCTTTTATTATAGGGAACTCCTTAACCAGCCTTAATTAAGCAGGGTCCTTGATCATGATGCCTCCAGTTCTCCCTTGTAGCATGTATTATGGGTCTGGACACCCCACACCCCTTAATTTAGAAGGCTTATTAACCATTTAATACTCATTTTGTGGGTTCTGTCTGCTCTTATGTCCTCTAAAATGTCCAGAATTTACCACTTCCTGGTCATCATTAACTCCGTTAGACATTACTGTTGGTCAACCGAAGTATCTACTAGTCCATCACGAAGAAGATGTGCTATTTTGTGTTTACCATTGAGATGTGTCCACAAGTAAAGGACAAATGGAAAGTCCAAATGACTCTTTTAACATTTATTTACACGGGTGGGGTTAGGCGCCAGTAAAACTTTTTATTTACAGATCTACCTTGAAGATGTCCTTTGCAGTTACGAATACCATCGTCAAGATATTCCCCCAACATTAGGGTTTCTCCTCTGGACTCTACCATTTATCTGGAGAAGACACCCCTGCCAGAAGATACTGACAGTGCGGAAGCCTAGGAAAAGACCAGAAAGGGCTCATGACATCCAGAAGTTAGCCACATAGTGTTGGACTTAGCAGAGAAGCCTGAGCTATTGCACTTTAAATTGAAAATTATTCTCCACTCAAGCAGGAGAGGTAAAAGTGAATGATATTTAAAAGGCTTTGGCAACCTTGAGATTTGTTCATTAAGTAGAATCACTGAGCAATAGGCCCTGGCAAAATATCAAACTAATAATCATTTATGACTATTTATGTTTAGGCTTGAAATGTGATGATCACTATTTCATTTTTTTCCTGATTTTTAAAAACGAGTAAAGTGAAATTTGAACATGGGCATGATCATTCATGGGTCTATAAGAAACTTCAAATGTCTCTGTTTAGAAAGTTACTGTGAAAGTGCATTACTAATAGAGACCAGAACAAGGAGGTATCATTACTAATGGTCTCACAGCTAGTTCTAGTCATGTGTTTTCTGTTGGGAGAAAATTCTGCAATTCTTTTGCCCCAGTTATAGCTCATTTGGTTACTTTTCTCATTCTAGAATATTGTAAAATATTTTGCTTTTAATCAGTTTTAAGTCACATTCCTTCTTCCAATATTTCTGAGGCTTTCAAGAAGATCTCAGTAGAACTTTCTACCTCCCATTTCCCTTCAGTGTGTTACATACTTAAATGATTTTGATTCAAGTGTATAATTTTATTATAATGATCCTTGGTAGTGTAACACTGAGTAGAAATAACGTGTCCAAGAACTAAAAATATTCCAGCTCCGTAATTCATTCACTCAGCTTCCTGAGCAAAATGTCATAACAGCAATACAATTTGAAATATCTCTTTTGTTAGGATTAACATAGTTGTGTGAGACACAGAACAAAGCATATACATTCATTTTAAATAAAGAAAACTTTCTTACTCAGTGTAGTATCTATTAGGAGAAAATGTTTATACTATTTTTTCTGAATATTGCCAATAGTAGAATAATATGGGGAAAACCCCTAAATTTTAAATAAATATAAATCACTATAACACTTCACTGTTCTGAGATGCAAAATACATTTTGCCTTATTATTCATACATTATTTTATTGTTGTTAAGTGTATATGTTCAAGAGTTTGCATACTTTTCTTCTTCTAAATAATAATATATTTATGGTTAGAAATATATTGTTGATTTTCCAACTCTTTTATTTAAATTATACTTTAAGTTCTGGGATACGTGTGCAGAATGTGCAGGTTTGTTACATAGGTATACACGTGCCATGGTGGTTTGTTGCACCCATCAACCCGTCACCTACATTAGGTATTTCTCCTAATGCAATCCCTTCCCTAGCCCCCGACCCCCTGACAGGCCCCAGTGTGTGATGTTCCCCTCCCTGTGTCCGTGTGTTCTCATTGTTCAGCTCCCACTTATGAGTGAGGACATGGGGTGTTTGGTTTTCTGTTCCTGTGTTAATTTGCTGAGAATGATGGTTTCCAGCTTCATCCATGTTTGTGCAAAGGACATGAACTCATCATTTCTTATGGCTGCATACTGTGGTGTATATGTGTCACATTTTCTTTATCTAGTCTATCATTGGTGGGCATTTGAGTTAGTTCGAAGTCTTTGCTATTGTGAATAGTGCTGCAATAAACATACATGTGCATGTGTCTTTTTTTTTTTTTTTGAGATAGAGTCTCGCTCTGTCATCCAGGCTGGAGTGCAGTGGCACAATCGCAGCTCACTGCAAGCTCCCCCTCCCGGGTTCACGCCATTCTCCCACCTCAGCCTCCTGAGTAGCTGGGACTACAGGCACCCACCACTACGCCTGGCTAATTTTGTTTTTGTTTTTGTATTTTTTGTAGAGATGGGATTTCACCATGTTAGCCAGATGGTCTCGATCTCCTGATCTCATGATCCGCCCACCTCAGACTCCCAAAGTGCTGGGATTACAGGCATGAGCCACCGCACCCAGCCATGCATGTGTCTTTATAGTAGAATGATTTAAAATCCTTTGGGTATATGCCCAGTAATGGGATTGTGGGTCAAATGATATTTCTGGTTCTAGATCCTTGAGGAATTGCCACACTGTCTTCCACAATGGTTGAACTAATTTACATTCCCACCAACAGTGTAAAAGCGTTCCTGTTTCTCCACATCCTCTCCAGCATCTATTGTTTCCTAACTTTTTGTGATCGCCATTCTAACTGGTGTGAGATGGTATCTCATTGTGGTTTTGATTGCTTTTCTCTAATGACTAGTGATCATGAGCTTTTTTTTGTATGTTTGTTGTCTGCATACATGTATTCTTTTGAGAAGTGTCTGTTCATATCCTTCATCCACTATTTAATGGGGTTATTTTTTTCTCGTAAATTTGTCTAAGTTCTTTGTAGATTCTGGATATTAACTCTTTGTCAGATGGATAGATTGCAAAACTTTTCTCCCATTCTGTATGTTGCCTGTTCACTCTGATGATAGTTTCTTTTGCTGCATGGAAGCTCTTTAGTTTAATTAGATCCCATTTGTCAATTTTGACTTTTGTTGCCATTGCTTTTGACGTTTTAGTCATGAAGTCTTTGCCCATGCCTCTGTCCTGAATGGTATAGCCTAAGTTTTCTTCTAGGATTTTTATGGTTTTAGGTCTTATGTTTAAGTTTTTAATCCATCTTGAGTTAATTTTTGTATAAGGTATAAGGAAGGGGTCCAGTTTCATTTTTCTGCATATGGCTAGCCAGTTTTCCCAGCATCGTTTATTAAATAGGGAATCCTTTCCCCATTGCTTGTTTTTGTCAGGTTTGTCAAAGATTAGTTGGTTGTAGATGTGTGGCGTTATTTCTGAGGCCTCTGTTCTGTTCCGTTGATCTATATATGTGTTTTGGTACCAGTACCTTGCTGTTCTGGTTACTGTAGCCTTGTAGTATAGTTTGAAGTCAGGTAGCATGATGCCTCCAGCTTTGTTTTTTTTGTTTTTTTTTTTTGCTTAGGATTGTCTTGGCTATACAGACTCTTTTTTGGTTCCATATAAAATTTAAATTAGTTTTTTGTAATTCTGTGAAGAAAGACAATGGTAGCTTGATGGGGATAGCATTGAATCTATAAATTACTTTGGGCAGTATGGCCATTTTCTCGATATTGATTCTTCCTATCCATGAGCATGGAATATTTTTCCATTTGTTTGTGTCTTCTCTGATTTCCTTGAGCACTGGTTTGTAGTTCTCCTTGAGGAGGTATTTCACATCCCTTGTAAGTTGTATTCCTAGGTATTTTATTCTTTGTAGCAATTGTGAATGGGAATTCACTCATGATTTGGCTCTCTGTTTGTCTATTATTGGTGTATAGGAATGCTTGTGATTTTTGCATATTGATTTTGTATGCTGAGACTTTGCTGAAGTTGTTTATCAACTTAAGGAGATTTTGGTCTGAGACGATGAGGTTTTCCAAATATACAGTCATGTCATCTGCAAACAGAGACAATTTGACTTTTTCTCTTTCTATTTGAATCCCTTTATTTCTTTCTCTTGCCTGATTGCCCTGGCCAGAACTTCCAATACTATATTGAATAGGAGTAGTGAGAGTCTTGTTCTGGTTTTCAAAGGGAATGCTTCCAGCTTTTGCCCGTTCAGTATGCTATTGGCTGTGGGTTTGTCATAAATAGCTCTTACTATTTTGAGATACATTCCATCAATACCTAGTTTATTGAGAGTTGGTAGCATGAAGGGATGTTGAATTTTATCAAAGACCTTTTCTGCATCTATTGAGATAATCATGTGTATTTTGTGATTGGTTCTGTTTATATGATGGATTACGTGTATTGATTTGTGTATGTTGAACCAGCCTTGTGTCCTGGGGATGAAGCCGACTTGATCATGGTGGATAAGCTTTTTGATGTGCTGCTCTATTTGGTTTGCCAGTATTTTATTGAGGATTTTTGCATCGATGTTCATCAGGGATAATGGCCTGAAATTTTCTTTTTTTGTTATGTTTCTGCCAGGTTTTGGTATCAGGATGATGCTGGCCTCATAAAATTAATTACGGAGGAGTCCCACTTTTTCTGTTGTTTGGAATAGTTTCAGAAGAAATGGTACCAGCTCCTCTTTAATCACATTAAGAAAACATTTTGAAACCCATGTTTTAAAGCAAATTTCATTTGTGTTTTGATTCTTGATTTGTCATAAGGAGATAAGAATTTCAAATTTAAAAAAGAAAACTTCTGAAATTTAGTGCAGTGTGCATGCCTGGAGAAATGAATGCTATAGCTTTAAGATAAGGTAGTCTGGTGATTCATTGCACGAAACAAGATCGATTTGGAGCAGGCTCCTACTGTTAGCTTTTTTGAAGATGGATTCTCACGCCGAAAATAACACAACATATTCTAGATAACAGCAGTTTTTCCCCCTGAAATCCACCAAAACTGAAGAAAAATCCAAGTGACTGTTCTTAGCAGCTGTGTGGCCTGGAGTTCACTGGGGAAGCTGGCTTCCTGCCGTCCCCTATTCATCACCTGCTTCAAAGACAGCCTGGCTGGCTATAGTTTGCAGGCCAGGTAGGGTGCCATTGTGCACAGTCTGGGAGGATTAGTATCAAAGCTGCGGCAACCAGGCCCTTGGTCTCGGGCTGCCATTCAGTCTAGCAGGGAGAGGCTAAGACTGGCCAAGGTCACAGTCTCCAGTGTGGAGTGGACTGGGAAAGGATCCTGAGAATAGAATGCTCTTTATGAAATCATGGCGCAAGCTTGCAGCACAGCAGGTGCCCTTCTGGAACACAGAACATCTGTTTATGTTGGTATACCGTAGCTGACAACGAGATAATGGAGCTTTGAAATTTATCATTTTATTTTTTAAAAGACAACTGTATATACAAGAATTCAGATGCGTATTTAGCTCCGATCTTTTATTTGTAAATCATGAAGAAAACTGATCGATTTAATTGCTGCTTTTTACATGTGTATATTTAAGCAAAAAGCAAAGCGTACTGACTATTAACCATTTATAACCATTGCTGATCAGTGATACCCGAATTCTTGGGGAGGAAGTGACTAGCATTCGAGATAATTTTTTTCAATGTTCAGACATTTGTGTCAACAGATTGCAGAAGGATTTACTGAATATGCCCAACTATTTTGAATATTAGGAGGTTTGTATAACCACCACCCCAACAAATGAGAGTATTTCAAGGGTGAGGTAATAATGATGCAAAAATAAAAATTTTCAACTTGGACAAATTAGAGAAAAATTAAGCTGTACATGAGTTGTCATGACGACAAGGATGTTCTGTTGATGAACTGTCCTCCTCATTGTCCAATCAGATAGTAGAGCTGAAGCTGGAGCATGAACAGGAGAAGACGCACCTATTACAGCAGCATAACGCAGAGAAGGATAGCCTAGTCCGAGACCATGAACGGGAAATTGAAAACCTGGAAAAACAGCTTCGCGCTGCCAATATGGAGCACGAAGATCAAATTCAGGAGTTCAAGAAACGAGATGCACAGGTAATTATCAATAATATTTGATAAAACGGGTATCTGTTTTTAAAAAGTCATCAGCGTTTAATGTTTTCTTCTTATTCTTGTTGATGCACGCTGTTTGATCATTTGCAAAACTGACATATAAATGTGATTTTTTTTGTTTTTCTCCCCCCCATCTCCCCGTTTTGGGATGAATAAAGCCTTAACTACAGAAACCACAGGTAGCCAGATTAAAAATCCCATGGCGTGCTATAACTTGGCCCCCTTTTTTATAATCTTGTCTCAGTTCCTTTCATGATGGATTTTTTTAAGGTATCTGCCCCTTACCCCTCCCTTCAGCCTTAGCAAATCCCTATGAAATACATCAGCCTCACTCCTTGCTTTTTGTTTTAATCTCTGTAGGTAATCAAGCAGCTGTTTTAATATTTGCTTTTCCTTCCTAGTGTTGCTGTTTTCGTTAGACTATATTTGATTAGATCACTCAGATGGTAATTGATAAAAATGACTCCAGAGAAGGGCTATTTCCCATCAGGTCTGTTGCTTTTTCCTGCACACACACATGCCTCCTAGCCCACATCTCTGTAGTCCCTGTTGGAAGCCATTTGGCAGAATAACCCCCAGCTGTGGTAGCATTTGACTCCTCAAACTTGTGGATGAAATGTGCACTGTCAGCATGGAAAATTATCTTTATACATTTCAGATGAAAAAAGAAATCTTATTGGATGTGTATCTTTGTGATACAATACATTCTTTAGAATATATATAATCAAGGGCCTTTAGTGTATCCTCTTGAGATTGCTGTGAAATTGTATTAAAGAAAAATTTAAGAGCAATTGATAACAATAAAAAGATAATGTTCTTTTCTAATAAAAACATATTGTATACTAGGTCTAAATACCCCTTTTCCCATTGAAATCTAACCATGCTAACCACACCACACAAGCTTCTTCCTCTAGTTATCCTTCCTCCCCAAATAATATAATTTTCAAACAAAACAAACCTTCTGTTATATTATGTCTTTCAACAATTTTATAATTATCTAAACATAAACACACTACTAATTAAGTAAGATGTTAAGTTTTTTGAGTGGACAGCGGGAGGTGGTAAGGCAAAGAATTGGAGTTATTGGTTATTTTTCACTTGACCTTGAATTGTCTTCTATCTTCAGAGAATAACTGATGCAATATGAATATACTCAGCATAGGTTTTGTTGTCAATGATATACATTTACAGTACAATTATTTTCAACTTGTTTTACGGTGGTTTGCTACCCAAAAAGGTAGTCATTGTAGTGCCTATGGTACCAGAATAGTCAGGTGGTTCCTGTTAAGTCATCGTGTATTATATTTTGCCACCAACCTCATTAGAGCCTTTATGAAATATATGCTGGTGTTTTGACTCAATTTATTAGGAATATTTTCTAGTTCGTATTCTCTTTCAAATATGATGTTAAACCTTACCATTGTTTTCCCATGGCAAGAGATATGGGTTCTGAGTCAGTGTAGGATTTGTTTGCGTGGTATAATTGTATAATGGATAAAATAAAATACACTAATTTACATAACTTCCTATTATTTGGGGGCTGTTATGGGAAGCCGATACAAGTGGAGGCCAAATATAGAGGGAACCTTTGTGATTTTGCATGAGTCGTATCTGCCATATAGGGTGCGGTTCATCCAATCATAACAAAGGGGAAATTTTAGTACTATTACGTATAATAAAGCCACAGGGATAGTACAATGAGGCTATTAATTGAATTTCTTCCTATTGAAACATTAAGTATGAGGACTATATGACCTCCTCAAATGCTGTAGTTTAAGATTATATTTCTCCTATTTCGTGTCTTTCTTGGAACGTTTTACTAATTGGAATTGCTGTCAAGGGAATGCCAGTAAGCAATGGAAACAGGCTAAATGCATTCTTGCTCAAAAGGAAAATAATTTTGTGTATGTTGTACTTAGTCGTTCTTAGAGAATGCAATTTCTAAAACTTTTAGCAATGAGCTGTATTTTAAAAAATCTTATCATGTGTACCAAAATACTCATAATTTGTATTTATCTTTGATTATTTATTGAGGATATTAATTCAAAGTTTCCTTCAGGTAAGTCTTAAATTTTCAAAATCTATCTCTTCATAGTTGTGGTCTAAATAATGTAATGTATAATACCTTTTAAGTTCTAAATTCATTCACAAATTTCAAGAAAACAAAGTAGGCATGTAATTTTCAAAATAGAAGATCTTTTTCAAATCACTGTGTTATAGTTTGATGCAGAACAAACATATTAAATATTAGATTGTATAATTTTTAAAATTTTAATTCCAGAGAGATTTGATTTTCAGTTAATGTGTGGCTATTCTAGCTTAGCAATGGAGGCCATTTTGTAAAAAGGACTATTTGAAATACTTAACCAAAAGAGGACCAGTGAAGTATCTATTTTGAAATCTATGGCTTTGTTTGCTGCTTCCCTTCTACCAGATTCTTAACTGAGTACAGTTTCCTTAAAATCTATTTTTGACTTCTTCCAAATATGTAGTGTATTGTATGCTGATTAGAAATTCATTATTATAAAGTATAGTTACCAACCTTAAGGTGAATCATTCCAACTAGGGACTCCCTTTTGGTGAATATGTTTTATAATTATTATGGGTTAATTGTTATTCTAATAATTTCTATTAAAGAGCAATGGTAAGATATAGAAATGCACCAAGGACAATGAACTAGTCTCCTCATTTTATTTGGTTCAGTTATCTAATTATTTTATGTGTATATTATATTTTTGTTATAGTACTTTGATTTTCAATGACAGGATATATTATATTATGATACTTAAATTTGCTAATGTGCACACTAAATTTTACCACCATCATACAAGATGTTCAATCTGGTATCTATCTAAGGTCATATATTTAAGAAAAAGCATTCAGACCAGTAGAAATCAAGACTTATAGAAATTCATAACCTCACTGTCAAACATTTCTCATTTACCAGGTCTGTCTTATTGAAATTAGTTTGGAGAATGATCTCATTGATTCAATCATATTTTAATATGAAGAAAATTTATAAAGATAATAGCTTCTTCTAACATGAAAGTTCTACATGTAATTCTAATTTTGCTTTTGAACTATAATATAATGAAATACTTTCTATAGTTTATCCTGTTGAATTAGAGGAAAAATAGAGCATAGGTTCCTTGATCCCTTACTTGTCCTTTTAGGGCCCTGAACCATTTAGAGATTGTTTGATGTTTTACGTTTGTTGCCACAGTAAGTGGTGTGTGTGACTCCTGTAGAGGTTGTTGCATAGAACCTTTGTGATCCTCCCCAGAGGTGGCGTCGCCATCTTAGGACCACTGTGTGACCTGTTGCAGTAGGGACATTCAGGCACCTGGGGTAACCAGCAACCATTGTGCATCACCATCAGTATCATGCACATTAAATGCAGCAACCTTGCAGAAGGTCATCAGCCATATCTCAGAAATATATTGAATTTAGCATTTGCATATAGTACAGTGGCTCTTGCAAAACATTGGCATCTAAATGCCTTTCTCAATTCCCTACACTGAGAATCATAAATCTAATACGAACAATTTTTACATAATAAATGGGCAGATTATCTTGATTTTGGCATATGATTCACATTAAGAGCTGAACCTATCACTGATTCCAAAATGCAGAATTTGTAGTAATTATCTTCTACTTAGAAAAAAATTTTCCTAGAAAGAGATTGACAAGACAATTTTAATTTTAAAAATCGTATCTCAATTGCATTACCTGATTTTCCATGCATTTGCAAATTTGGGCCTAAGATAAAAATCTCAATTTATAAACTGAGTGTGTGCCTGCATTCAGGGGCTTGAACACTGGCTATCATTCTTTAAAGATTACTCGAAGGTGAATGTAACAATATGTACAGTCTGAACATTCTCGTTATACATGGCTTTTGGTCTTTGGTAGCATTTTTCTAGTGAAAACATTTTAATTTTTTTTATATGCCAGCTGCTATCAAAAGGATCTAAAGCAGCATTTTATAATAAACATACACTTAAAATAAATGAAAATAAGAATTCAGCAATAAATTATATTAACCACATTAGAAAATCTATACTGAAGAAAAAATATTACAGTTAAGTGGAAATTTTAGCTCTGCGCTTGCCTGGAAGCCACAGCAAAGAGGGTAACATGGTGAATTGTATAATTCTAATTATGTAATGAAAAAAATCATAGCGGTTCTTTCTTTTTCTAGTTCTCAGTTCTGAGAAAAATTTATGCCATTAGACTTAATTTAATGGACATTGACCAATATAACTGATGGTATTTTCCATATGTTAAAATGTTGGAAAGAAAATCTGGTGGGAAACTTTAGATTCTTCAGTACTTTCATAAAATGTGATTACCAGATTTTATTTTAATGTGCCAAAATTTCATTTTAATTTATTGAGAATATTATTATTCTCAAATCAAAAAACAAAGTGCTTTAAGAAATACAATTTTGTAGATACTATGATTCATAAGAAAGTATATTTTAAGTCACGGCCTAGCAAATTCTAGTGTAGTTGTTTTACCACTGTGGCAGGGATGCTTACAAAGTGTCTTTAGGAAGTAGAAATTACAAACATAGCTGAGATTAGAAATTATTTAGGAGTTAATGCCTAATATTAATTTCCAAGTGTGTTACTATCTCTTTCTTATATCTTATTTTCTTGTTCTCTGAATTTATTATGAAAAACTATAAAAAGAGATTATAAAATCAAATGATAATTCACTCCAAGAGTAAAAGATACTTACACCTGTATTAAAATGATTCGTGTCCTACCTGCATAACCAAAATAGTACTTCATCTCTGATATTTTATTCATTAATGACATTTGCGTGGTCCTGAGGTAGTATGTATTTTTGTTTCTTTGGATCAAACTGGAGTGATTGCTTGGAAAAACCAAGCTATGTAAACTCTGTTTTTCCCCCAGCCTAATGAGGCTGTTGCTGTTAATGTAACCCTGTTTTTTGTTCCCCTCTTCTCCCTAGTGACATAGTCACATCAGAGTGGTGGCCTGGTGTTCCAGCTGTGTACACACCAAGCTGTGCTACTCATCCCCTGATGAACTGAGTTATTTGTATTGAGGACAGAGTGTGTTTTAAGTACTGAGTGGGCTTTACTGCAATGTACAAAGTTTAACATCAGGCATTAGAAGGTTGGTGGGAAAAGTTATCATTTCACTTTAATTTTGTAAAAAGAAAATAAGATATTTTTGGTGGACTCCTGGTAAAACCACACATTACAATTCTCTATTTTCTTTAGATGAAGTTTTATCGTATTATCTAAGTGCTGTATTTAAGATAGCCCAGGAACTTTCTGTATATATTCAAAATATTGATAGAGTTTTTCATAACTAGGCCATTTAAAAAAGCCTGTGGGGGACATACTGTTTTACTGACACCAAAAGCGTAGGTCATACAGAATTTTCCAAATAGTGGGGGCAAAAATTCTCAGCATATTTTGGCTTGGATGCACTGATGTGAAGATTGTGTTTCATTAATATGCAATAATGTATCTATTAGTATTACATGTGAATTTAATAATACATTTGCATTATTTATATATTACTATACAAATTAATATGTGAAAGAATAATATTTCTTAAGTATTTAGTTAGCAGAAAATATAGGAAAATGCCATTTTAAGTAAAGCTTACATTTTGTGTAGGTTACCAGCTTTCTTTTTCCATTATAATTCTAAAATTCTGTAATTGTTTTCATCCTGAAGACATAAAACTAGTGTATATATATCTGTGATTAAACTGTTACAAATAATTTAACTTTCTTCTCATCGTGGATAAAATTATATTGTTTAAAAAGCAAAAAATACAAGCTGAGGCAAGAAAAATGATTTTTCTAAGAATGATCCATTTGTAGAAGATACAGTGTATCTTTAGTCCTGTGCATCTTTTTTAAATGTGGCAGTTACCATGGAAACCACATTCTGTGGCATTTGGTCCACTTTTAGATAGGGAGCATTTCTTTTAAAGACAAACCTTCTAAATAATAACAAAGTATTCCATTTGAATTCGTAACTTTGTGTCAACTAATAATGATTGCTTTAAAAATCTGTCTTTTGTTCTCATTATATTTAACCGATTTCTTTAGAAATATTAAAGTTGTTCTTGAAGAAGAGGTAATTAAATATGGAAGAGATTTTAAATAGGGAGTAAAATATCATTACTGCAGTGGTGTGAACTGGAAGGGTTGCAAGAGACCACAAGTCATTGTATACCATATGTTCTCCCAGACATGAAGCTTTTAGTTATATCAGGTGTCTAAGCATCTAGCAGTAGTATAGTCAGATTAGGTAATCTAAAGAGATCACCACCTCCAACTGTATTCCATTTACAGATAAGAAACCTATGATTCAAGGACAATCTCTTGCCTAAGGTCACGGAACTAGCAAACCAGGTCTTCTTAATCTGAATGTAGTGCTCTTTCTATCACAGTTTCCTCCAAGAAAGATTTTAGATTTTTGGAGAGACTTGGACATGGCAAAAAAGGAACAGGGTTATATAGGAATCTTTGGCTGGCATAGGAGAGAGAGACACTGGTACTCTGCTTCCCTGCTGAGCTTCTCATAGCAGTTTGCATTTCTTTCAGCGATTTGCCATATTTGATATTGCGCCAAAGTCATAATAATGCTTGAGTAATGCTGCTTGAATTCCAGTTTGAGTAAGGAGTAGCTCCTCCAACAACACTGAGTTTTTAATGTTTGTATGTGTTTAACAGCAGCGGTAGCAACAGCAGCAGCAACAACAACAACAACAACAACAACAACAACAACAACAACAACAACTATGGTGTGCTTCCCATGTACCAAGCTCTCTGCTGGGTCCTTTGCATTGCATTCTCTTATGCGACCCTTTAATACCTTATGAAGATGACATTTCCTATCTGGAAACTCTGTTTCGATCTTCTTACCTGGGTCAGAAGATGACTATATGTATTTTCATTTTACCAATGAGGAAAGATTCAGAAAGCATAAATAAATTGCCCAAGGTTATGTAACTAAGCGTTAGTGTACTGGACCTCATAGTAAAGTCCTCTACTCCATATGCCTGCTAGTGTATGAGCATATTGCCTCTGAATTTTATTTATTCTGCATAAATCCATTATATTCCTAATTTTGGATTGTCACTACCTTACTAGATTTAAAATACTGATACTCATAACTCAAACTATGTATATCTAAATCAAGTATTAGCCAGTAGTTTCACTGTTTCTCCAAGGCCACAAGCCATGACTATGTCTTTCTTTTGAGGTAAATTAAACTGTAAAGAGATATGCAATTCTTAATATTTTCTTTGGAATATAGTTTCTTCCAACAAGTTTCAGAATTTGTAGAATAGAAGAGTGAGTAAATTTTTGAAATGGGTTCACTTTTGGTTTCACATTACTACTGAAATAAGAAGGAGTACCCAGAGTAAGAATCCACCAAGTTTTTGGGTCGATGAGGCCTACCAGTCTTGATAAAAACAGCATAGGAATTTGCATTTAGTAGTGGTAAGGTATGGTTTTTTCTGAATGGTTTATGATCTGTGGATATTTGTTGTATTCATATACTAATTTGGAATATTACATATGATCCATTCATTTATAGAATGAATTTTTAACTCTCAGAGTTCAATGTTTGTTAGTATTTTTTTCCTAAAGGAACCTGAATGAGGATCCTCTTGCATGACAGAATCCAATAAAAGCCACTTAGAGATGAGGTCAAAGATTTTGAAGTTCAAACCTGGAGATTTTTTCATACTGATACAAGGGTATAATTAGAAAATGTGTTTCTTCTAGACTCCTCAAAAACAATTTATGTTGATGCAGTGTTAGCTTCATCCTAGAGCTATTTTGTTCAGAGTAAAAACTTTTAAGATGAATTCTTTTTTAAAATAAATACTCCAGAGATAAAGCATTATTCTACATGCAGAAAGTCATTTCCATTGACATGAGGAACTATGCCTTGAGTTATTTTTAGCATATTACTCTTCCTTCTCCTTTTCACGGAGGCCTCGATGAAATTACTAGGAATATTGGCAGAAATTATCTTTCGAGAAAGTATTGGATGAATAATTCTTCTTCCTTAATGTCTTGGAAAAGTCATTTTTGGATTTCTGACTCAATTGTTTCTGTAAGAGACATCGCTGATGTCTGCTTTTGTATATTTATGGTAATTTTTTGTGACAGAGAGGTTGAAGCCAAAGTGCAAGAAGTGATTGGCAAAATGGTGATATCATCAAATGTTCAAAGAGCTGGCAAATTGAAGCTTATTAAACTGTCATTTTGTCTTCCATTCAGGACTAATTGGAATCATGCCTACTTGCATGATATGAAAGATATTTAACACCTGAGCTTTTTTCATGGCAAAAATGTCATAAATTGGTGTCAGGGAGACCTTAAATGCCTATTTGGAGAAGAGAACACAGCATTGTATGAAAATAATAGTCTGTTTTCAAACTACTGTAATATTTGTGTACAGAAAATATTTTATAAATATTGTCATTAAGTGGTAACTTTTAGATAATAAAAATGGACTGAATTGAGCCCCCGAGTATTGAATCAGTAGGTTAGTGTGCAACTTGAGATAATGTTTTTTAGTTGAAACAAATATTAAAGTTCAAGGAAAATTATACTTTTTCACTTGTTTTAATAGTTATTTTAAATTACATCTTGATCTCTTGAGTGCTTTTGGATATTTGTGTACTGGGAGGTTGGGAAAAATCGTAAGAAATCACAAAGAAACAGTACACAATTAGGCTTCCAGGGTTTGAAAATGTGTGTTATTTTTCTGGTTTATTTTTATTTGTTTTACTTAGGTATGAAGTCAAGTATTAGTCATTAGGTATGAAGTCAAGTATGAAGTCAAGTATTAGTCAAATAATACTGAAAGTATTAGTACTATTTGAATATGAGTTAATGGTGTCCTCAGAGATTGAAGTGTGCTGAATTATGTGGCCTGGATGTGGGTCTCTTCCCTCATTTGTAGGGACAGTCGTAATGCTGCACTAGTCTTGAGGAGTGTGTATGTCCTTTCACCAGATATTGTGGCTCTGTGATGCAGAAAAGCTTTCCGTGAATGGAGATCCAGTAGTTCAGCCAGGCCCACTGTCTCAAAACAAGGGAATTTTCCAGTGGAAAGACCTGAAAATTGCAGGTCTTTAAAAAGGTTAAAATTAAATTGGTGATTCATTCATCTAAAGTTTGCTCCTTAAGTCAGTATTTATTAAGAAAACAAACCCCAGATCCCTAGGGTCAAGTGAGACCTTATTTATTTTGTTATTTGCAAAGATGTCATTTAATGTACAAAATGCATGTGTTCACCAAATGTTTCCTGAAAAGCTAATTTTTTGAAATGTAAATGTTATCCTCACTTGTTGGCTAAAATGGGAGCTCCAGTTATAGTGACACTGACATGCGGAACAAGAGAAGTGGAGTATGAGGGTTGAAAAGTTTTGCTCTTCAATTATCCACCAATTACTGCCAAAGTTGTCATTAGACAAATGCCATGAGTTCAAGAGCTGCAGTGTGTTCCAGGCTCCCCTGTTAAAGTCCGGACTGTGCATAGATGTTTCAGACTTGGGGCAAAATTTGGAAATGCACTCTTGTGATGTCACCTCTCTAACCATTTCTATGGCAAGCAATAAAAAAAAAATCACCATCTACTGCCATAATGTCGTTGTTTCTTTAAAAGATTATTCAATTCAGGAACAAGAGTAGTAGAGAATATCTTCTCAAGAAAAATTGTAATTATTGTTAACTGTTTTGATTGCTTTTTGAAATCTCATTGTTTCAGATTGATATAGAAAAAAAGTTGAACTCTGTGACTTGGACATTTTATAATTATGACCCTTCGGATAATATGTAAATCAAATTTATTTCCGTGTAAGTTTACTGGCTAAAAATTAGGCAGAATTCCCCTATGACATTAACCTTTTTCAACTTTATTTCATTAAGATTTTTGGAGTGCCTACCCTGTGCCAGGCCCTAGAGCTGGGCGTGCACACCCTTAGGAGGTGCCTTTCACATCCTGGTTTATGTGAATGTTGCCCCAGAGTTGTACAGGTCATGGCCTATATAGCAGTAAGGGTATTCCTGTACCCAGTGCAAGATAGACCAGTAGTCTGCTCTAAAGGAAATTAGAGTTGCATTGGGGAAGACAGATGATAAGACAGAAACCAAATTAACAAGGAGAATATCACATAGCAATAACTTGTAGGTAAGGAATTAAAATTGAGAGATATGATACAGTGATGATTGTGTTAGCTGGCCATCAGAGAACGCCTCTCCAAGGAATAGATATCTCATTTAAGATCCGATTGATGAGAAGCCAGCCAGACTGAGGCAACAATTGGTGCAGAGACCCTGTAGGAAAATAAGTTTTGTGTGTTCTCGAAATGAAAAAGGAGACCTGTCTGGCATGAGCATAGCAGGTGTGAGAAAGCGGGTGGGGAGTAGCAGACACAAGGCTTTTTAAGCCCTGGTGAAGAGCTTGAATTACATTTTAAATGTGACGGGAAGACAGAGGCTTTAAGCAGTAAGGTGACATGATTTGATTCATGTTTTTAATAGATCGCTCTGTTTGCGAACAGTCCTAGATGCCTATATGACATGCGTATGTGAGGCAGCAGGACTTGCAGATGGGTTGGGTGTGGGGAATGAGGGGGAGAAGAAGTACGGGTAACTCCTAGAGTTTTGGTTTGAGCAGCTGTGTAGATGGTGGTGTCAAATACGAGGAAGATTGCCCGGGAACAGAAGCAAAAGCAAGAGGTCTTTTGTTGCCAAGCTAAGTGTGAGCTGCATGTTAAACACCCAGAGGGAAGTGTGTCAGACAGTGAGTTGGATATGCAGGTTGAGATTCCAGAGGTGCGAACTGGGCATATAGATAATAATTAAAGCATGGGCCTAGATGCAATTACCAATTTCTCATTGAATATTAAGATAGAGATGCTGGTTCATGGCCAGTCTCTATCATCTACTGGCTCTATAAACCTGAGTTCATATTAGCTAATTACCTCAATACCCCTGATCATCATTTTCCACACCTGTGACATCCATTCATTCATTTAGTGGCATTCATTGAGCTCCTATTATGAGCCAGGCCCTATGCCAGGACCTAAGTATATAAAAAAGGAATGCTTTTTCCCTCAAGCTTACAGTCTATGGGGAAACAGGCATTGTGCATCTGTCATAAATGAAGAATACTATGATTCATACCAACAGATATGAGTAAAGAATGTCTTCTTTAACATAGACAGAGGATGCATCTTACCATACATCAAAGGCGGTGTGGAATAGGAGACACAGTAACAATAACCCTGGTCAGAAGAACAAGCTCGCCTCCCTCGCACGTGGTTATGAAGACACCCTTTGCTGGTGATATAAGAACAAGCTCCCCTCCCTTGCACGTGGTTATGAAGGCACCCTTTGCTGGTGATATAACAAGCTCGCCTCCCTCGCATGTGGTTATGAAGGCACCCTTTGCTGGTGATATAAGAACAAGCTCCCCTCCCTCGCACGTAGTTGTGAAGACACCCTTTGCTGATGATGTCACCTGATTGCTGTGATGATTCAATCAGGCCCTTTAAGGAATGTTCTTTACCATCCTTTGGTACGTAAGGAGATTAATACCGTCTTGGTCCATTTCTACTGTCTAGAAACATTGACTATATGCCTCCTTGCCAACCAGGTGTGTAACTGGTGACAATGCCAGCATCTTTCTGAGAATGACAGAGGGAGTATGGAAATAGAAGGTTCTATTCTGTGGCTTCCTCTAGCGTGCTCACCCTTCAGGCCTGCTAGAGTTACAGCAAAGTACAACAAAGTCATAAAGAAGCTTTGATCCCAAGAAAAGTAGAGATGGAAATTATGGGATGTTGGGGCATCGGGTCTGAGGAGGTCATCAGAAAAGATTCCATTAGAGTAGACATCAGATGCTTTGAGTTTGAAAAAAATGACAAATGTTCTATGCAAATTAGAATGGAAAAAGCATTATAAACAGAAAGAGTAGCATGATTAATATATGAAAAACACGTACCATGTTGAGAAGTCTGGACTGGGTCCCCTTGGCCAGTGATCTCCAATTTGTGGTTTATGCTGTCTGTTCCGCCATCTGCAATGCCTCTACCATTCCTCCACTAATATCCACTTCTTACACTTATTATCCCATTTAGTCATTATTTAGAGCAGTGTTCTCCCAAGTGGGGTTCACTAGGGTAAAAAAGAAAAAACCCAGAACTTCTGTTAATGTGTGTTCGAATTTTGTCTTTAAAAATACTTATTTTGTACAAATTTGTATAATGTATTTAACATATTAATATAGTAATGTTACAAATTCATATATATACACACACTGTATATTTTATGATAGGAGTGTCCCAAAAAAGTTTAGAGACCATAATTGTCAACAATCGAAAGTCACTGCAGAATTTTAAGCAGAAGATTAAGAATTAGCAGGCAGTGAGACTGGAGCCTGGGTGACTAGTCGGAGTCACCCTTGTGAGAGATGATGAGGGCCTTAGCCAAGGCGTGACGTTGGGGAAAGTTGATGTGGCAGTGAGTGAGAGAGAGCAGACCGCAAGTTATGGTTTGACATACTGTAGGACATTTATGTGTTGATGCTCCTTAAGCAAGTAGAAATATAGGACTGACTTCGAAAGACAGCTCTCCATCTCTATTGAAAAATAAGACTAAAGAATCATGAGCATGGAGGGTAATGGATACTAACAGTGAAGACGAGATCTCCTACGGAAGGAAAGAGAATTGGAAGAAGAGACACACTGCTTAAAGAGAAAGTGAAGGAAACAGAGCTGGAAAAGAAGACTGAGAAAGTGGGAAGGTGAGTCGAGAGAGAGGCAGGGAACCATGAGAAAGTGGTATTTGAGGAGCCAGGAAAAAAGTAACAATAATACCTAACTCGTGGATTGTTGTGAGAATTTGGAATGGGCAAATGCTTCTGAATAACTCCATCAATATTAGTTTATTTTCTCGAGTTGTGAACTGTGGTTATACAACATAAATGGACTACTACACCAAATGAACGGCAGTCCATGAACACTGGCTGCTTCTCACCTAATTCTGAAGTGGTTGTGGGCTGTGAGATCAGGGAGTCCATTTTAGAGGTAGAAAATGAGATCCAGATGAAGGAAGCAACTCGGGCCATTACTGACAGACACAGGCATGACTTTCAGGCAGAAGTAAACCGGGCTTGGGAGGATCAATACAACACCCAACCAGTCCAGCATCTCCAGTCCTGTGGTTGCTCCTGAGAACAGTAAGGTTTCATATCCACAGAGAACTTTGCCAGTTAGGTACTAAGAAAGCTTTCACACCTCACCTAGGGAAGCAGGGATTAACTGGCAGGATCACCCAATGAAGCACAAGCTCAATTCTGACAGGAAAAAAGGAGTAAGTTTTGCCTGGGCCTATCTAAGAGCCAAGAGTTTGAGGAACTGATCAGCGGGTAAACATATCTTGGATCAGCTAATGGGAGATAAGGAGCTTCCAACCACAAGCTGCATGGAAACTCCTCTAAAATGCCCAGGTTCTGAGACTGAGTCACTCGGTGTGAGAATGCTCCTACCCCACATACTTCACTGTACCTGGAATCTGCCCATTACATTGCTTGAAGTATCTAAGTAGAATTTGTTTGGGCTGAGTAACATTCTCTCTGTTGCTTGCCCTATTCTTGATTTTAATTTAATGCATTTGCCTTGAATAAGTAACTCATGAATGCATTCAGAAATTCAAAATGGATCAATATATACAGTAAAATGGATACCTGAATAGATAATTCCTGAATAGTGGTAAAACTTAAATGAATAATGATATATGGTAAAAAAAAAAAAAAATCATTTTAAAGATGAGATTGTGTCTTCTTTCATTGATCTCTTTGTTTGTTCGTTTGTTGAACACCTTCGTGTAGCAGTCACTGCGCTAAGAGGAAGTATAGAGAAACAAGACCAAGGCCTCCCCTGCAAGGGTTCTTAGCAGAAAATTTAGCAAGTGGATGTAGCATGATAAGTAGGATAAAGGCTCTATGCCCTGTACCCCAAGCCAGAAGACTGCCTGCCTGAAGGAAACGGGGAGTCTTCACAGCAAAGGGAAGATCTGAACAGCATTGAGTTGGGCAGGAAAATAGCTATTGTACGTACCATATTGTGAAATTATTTCTTATTAAATTGCTCTCATCAAGCTGAAATCCATTACACTCAAGAAATGGGAGTTTTTGATGGATGGAAAGAGTGTAAAGGGAGAAGGAAGAGTGATATTGCCAGAAGATAACCTCCTGGTGGGATGCCCTGGGGGAGGTTTTGGAAGGCGTGGACCTCTGGAGGTGGATTGGAGCAAGGCAAGAAAAAAAACCAAGAAAGTGCAAACAAGGGGATAGGAAGATGCTTAAGGCAAACTTTACCTGCTTTGAAATTGTTCCTAGGGTTAGTGATACCAAAACTATAGTCACCTAGAGACCTGAAAGACGAAACACCCCCTCCCTGAGGAAAGTAAACCCTAAGATGCTCCTGTTTCCAGAGAAAACCTGAGGGGTGGTGAGAGGACTGCAGGTCAGCTTCTTCAGGATCAGGCTGCAGGGCTCCTGCCTGCTGTGAGATCTGCTCTCTTCGGGTTGAGGGCACTGCCCACTCCACCTCTCTGCTTCCTAGGTCTCTTTCCTGATCTTGCATGAGAACGTTACCTCTCTCCTGCCCCCCAGCCTGAGCCCTAGCACCCCGTTTGCTAAGCTGTCTCCATGGGTGTGCTCGCAGCACTGGGCTGGAGGTTAGATGTCACACGCAAACAGGTGTATGCTTACAGGTTTGACAAGTCACGGCCATATAAGATTACAATGTAAGGATGGAAACAGTACTTATAATCTATCGGTCCTGAAACTGCGGGAAATTGCAACATCCACTTTTAAAAGAATGGTTATTCTTATTAAAATGTGATTTTGTGATATATAAACATTTTCAATCAGAAAGTGACCTAATTTTAAATTTTCTGTATATCATGTAGTTTGAGAAAAGAACAATATTGCGTTCTTGACACCTTCATATGCTTTCTAGGAGGAGACACTTACGTATTGTCTCAGTTTTCACAGGTGGGAAGACAGACCCAAGCTATGCAGCTCTTAAGTGCAAGGGCTAGGATGTGAACCCAAATATGTCTGACTTCAAAGTCGTGAACTCTGTCTCCCCTGCACCTCATCATGGTTATAAGTTACAGGCATATACATTGGTGGGGAAACCTGTTTTTTTTTTTTCTTGCTACTACTCACTAGAGACTTGTGGTTAACATTCATGAATATTGTGAGGGCAGTTTCACAGAACAAATCAAATTGACATGTTAGAACTATTTAGAAGGGCATATAGTTTGGAAGTACTCTAAGTCCCTCCCCCAAATCTTAGAAGAGTGTCCCCCAGCATTTTGCACATAGTATTCCAGCTCTTTTTTTGAGTAAGCATTAATGTTATATTACAGTTATAGCTGCATTTTCCCCCCTAAGCAACCTTTCCTCTTCTGAACCCTATGGCAGCCCGCGGTTGTGTAGATTGAGCTCAGGAATGTCTTAAAACATTAATTTGGTTTGACATGACTTGGTGCACAAATTAATTATTCAGGCACATACTGTTCCATGTACATGAAAAGAATGAAACTGTAGTGAATTGCATTTTAACTACCACATGTGAACTGTAATGTTATTAGCAAACAGACTGTTAAAGAACAAAAGCTGGCAACATATAGTAATTCTGAATTGGGCCAGTCCCACAAAATTAGCATAAATATGTGTATCAATCAGAATAGTTTTGGACTTCCTAGGAAAGTGTCCCTATTCTTATCTAGTTCTAAAAGAATGTGAAATAAACTATTCATTTAACCAAGTATAAAAATATGCCTGCTATGCCGTTATAATCATGTGTCATTAATCAGAAAATCCTGCAGAAACTCTGACAAATTAAAAACACAAGGATGTGTCTGCAAGGGGTTTTTTTTTTTAGCCATTAAAAAGCTGCTTCACCTCTCCGGCAAGCTCTTTTATGGCAACTTCTTACTCAGTGGACTGACATCTTCAAAGGCTCTGACATCTGTCGGCCTTTGAACTACCATTAAAAAATATTATCCCATTTCCATTCTTTTATGCCCATTTTTTTAATTATAGCCCCTCTTTCAAGTTGGGAACATGGTTGGTTTAAATGATGCTGTCCTTTCGTTTTCAGCCACCCAGCTGCGGTTTGAATAAATTGATGTGGAACCAAAGGCGGGACTTTAAAGGAAAAAGGTTTGATGGACTTGGACTCCGAACCAGATGAGGTTTTATGATGAAAAGGGTTTAATCCCAGCACAGGCATTGCTTCTATCAGTTGAGCAGTACAAAGCAATTCATATATATAGGTTCACGTGAAATGATCTATTTTTTTTAACAGCACAGATCTCTTCAGGACTTGCAAATGTGGCATTAGCTAATATTCAGAGAGCTGATTTCCTTTCATCCACCAGAAGCTTATGATTATAGTACAGTTCTCGAATTGGAAATGAGAGCTGCAACACAGATTTAAAGCTGTGCTGTCTGATTTGTATTCAATATACATGTCACTGCAGGACAGGCTAGTCTGGGCCAAGCTGGTTCAATACAAGGAAAAACAGTTTCATCATCTGAGAGTCTCAGTCAAAAATATCACCAGCTAATTAAAACAGCAGTCTCATGACTATTAGTGAGGTGTTTGGTTGATTGGTATCTCTTCAGATTTGACAAGAAGGATTTGAAGATGCAGCTTCTCTTTTATTACATATTCTTCTTGCAGTGTTAATGTGTTGAAGTGCATTGCAGGGTAATGAAGCACAGGCAGTTAATTCAAACCATTTTTTTTTTTTTTTAAAAAAGGAAAACAACATAACTTTAAAGCAATGACTTGTTTTGCATTAAAATGGTTCCCTTTACTCTGCTATTGATCTGGAAAAAAATCATTTATGAAAGCAGATTTCAACATCGTCTTTGCCCTGCTACTGCTGAATGATAAATATTGTCTTGAGCCAAACAGTTAAGTAACTGAATGAGTAGTTTAGGGACATTACAAACCTGGAAGATAAATCCAAGTTCTCTTTAAAGTAAAAAGTGATAATTTTTAATGTTCTAAATGTGAATCAGTATAATCTCAATCCATTAGAAAAATTTTCTCAAGATAATCTGCACCTGCTTTATATTAGAAATCTGCTATTTCTCAGAACATAAAAATGGTTCTTCCATTTACTTGGGAGGTTAGGTACCATTTAATTGTACAGTCTTAATAATTGTACAACATTCTTTTCAAGCTCTTCACATATAATTTTTATTTGAAACTACAAACTAGGCCAGGTGTGATAGCTCACGCCTGTAATCCCAGCACTTTGGGAGGTTGAGGCGGGTGGATCACCTGAGGTCCGGAGTTCAAGACCAGCCTGACCAACATGTAGAAACCCCGTCTCTACTAAAAATACAAAATTAGGGTGGTGACGCATGCCTGTAATCCCAGCTACTCAGGAGGCTGAGGCAGGAGAATCGCTTGAACCCAGGAGGCGGAGGTTGCGGTGAGGCAAGATGGCGCCATTGCACTCCAGCCTGGGCAACAAGAGCAAAACTGTCTCACAAATAAAAAAAAAGAAACTACAAACTAATATCCAAACTATAGTTGGAATAAATTCTGAATATGTATGGTTTTAAATTTGCAAAACATTAACCCTTTGGGAAAAGTTCTATAGATGACAGTCTATAGCCTATCTCATATTCTAGAATGTTTCATAGACTTTTTTCCCTTTTTAGAAGAAAACCTGAAATAAGACACTTTTGTATAGGATGTATCAGGAAATATATTTTACCTACTCCTTACATATTTTCTGTAGATACGTAAGAGTTTACTGAATTACATGGAAGAAGTTGGATTTCTTGCAGTATAATTCTGTTCACTCTGTAATTCCGTTTTAGTTCCCTCTTTTTTATTACCCTGCCTAGCTAGTCTTCATTGCTTTTCACCAGGTAGCTAGATTTTCATCACTGCACATATCCCTTTCATGCTATCTTACCGAATTATCTGTATCTTCCCAATTTTTCTTAGTTTTCCTCCTGCTTCTGCCACTTCTACTTCTCCACGTTAGTTTATGTTTTCTCCACTAGCTCCTCTATTTCATATTGAACACTGGAGTCTGTCCCCCGCCTTTTTTTCTCTATTCATGTTTCTGTTAAGTGATTACCTGCATGTCAGTGGCCTTAACAACTATATGCTAATAACCTTCAAGTTCCCATCTCTCATCTGTGTTCTGTGTTCTTGACATCTTCTGTTAGCTTGTTCACAAACACCTCAAACTTCATAGGTCCAGAACTGAAACCTCTCCCTCTCAACCTCCCTATGTACCATACATTCAGTGCTTAAGGCAGAACTTGGAAGATTTTTTTCCTTTCTCTTAACCTGTCAGTAAATTCTATAGATTCAGTCCCCCAAATTGATCTCCAATCCATTCACTTCATTCACTTCCTTCACTGCCACCCACTCCTCTAGTCCAGGCCTCTGTGTAATCTTATAACTGATAATCTTGCCTTCCCTCTTATTTTTTTCAACAGACATAATGATCTTTTTCAAAATGTACATTGGATTAGAAAACTCCCCTGCTTAAAATCCTTTCATAGCTTGCACTTAGAGTAAAATATAAACTTCTGGCTGGGCACGGTGGCTGACACCTGTAATCCCAACACTTTGGGAGGCCAAGGTGGGCAGCTCACGAGGTCAGGAATTAGAGACCAGCCTGGGCAACATGGTAAAACCCTGTCTCTACTGAAAAAAAAAATACAAAAAATTAGCTGGGCATGGTGGCAGATACCTGTAATCCCAGCTACTTGGGAGGCTGGGGCAGGAGAATCACTTGAACCCTGGAGGTGGAGGTTGCAGTGAGCCAAGATTGTGCCGTTGCACTCCAGCCTGGGCAACAGAGCAAGACTCTGTCTTGGGGGGAAAAATGTGTGTGTATATATATACACACACACACATACATAACTTCTATGAAATATATATATGTAAACTTCTTAGCATGAACTGCAATACCTTGTATGATCTGACCTAATTGTTACCTTCCCAGCATCTTCTTTTGCTGTTTTGTATCAGAGCACCTTGTTTGTGAACTTCATAGCACTTTTTTCCATTTAAATTGCAGATTTATTATTCTATTTGTCTGTTCCACCCAGAGACTGAAACAAAAGAGACCTTATTAATTTTCCTCACTTCTGTATACCCTTTACCTAAAAGGTTCCTAGTACAGACTGTGACCTCAGCAAACATATGCATGTGGCTATATTAATGAAGGCAGATTCTCTGATGAATTAGAGCCACAGAAAAGCCAAGGAAGGGCCCCTTGAGGAGTGAAGCTAAGAATTGAGTTGGGTCACGGCTTGCTGTGCTCTCAGAGAAGCCACCAGCTTGTTTTAGTGTTTTGCTTTCGTTTGTTTCCTCTTCAGTGGATGGTGGCTTTGCCAGTGTATTTATCATTCTCATCAGTGGATGGTGGCTTTGCCAGTGTATTTATCATTCTCACCTCTTTGAGCTCTCACAAAATTTTTAACATACAATGACAAAGACATATGTGTAACGTAAGCCTATACTTACCATAATGTCATTATCAAGTGCATGTTTGTGTTTTCCAGAGGAGGGACTATATGTTGTCTGTTTTGAATCCCGATAACCTACTAGAGCACCTGGCCCCAGTGCCGATGCTTAATCAGTGAATGAGGGAACACAAATCAATACATTGAACTATGCTACAGAGATTGCTTTAGATCTGGGCTTTGCTTCTTTCCATATCATATTTTTTAACCCTCAGATTTCTAAAATATGCAGAGATGGTCATTACATCTCCAAATAATAATGATTTCTGAGAAGCATTCTGGTAATATGATTCAAATGAAAGAATATTTGTCCAGCATGTACTATGGACCTTCTCAGTTTTAGGCACATTGCTAGCTGCTGAAGATGCCAAAATGAATAAGAGACACTTAATCCTAAGGGGTAAAAGGCAAAGAAGCAGACATATAAAATTATGTGCTCAGTCCAGTATTAGAGACGTAATCAGTTGTTATGAACCACGAGGAAGGAGACGCAGGCCATTCTGGGAGCGGGCAGCAGGCAGAAGGGAGGTTCTGCTTTTCAATAGTGCATGCATTGTGGGCACTGCTCTTGTGGACTTTAGTTTCCATCAAAACGAGTATAATTTTCCCCCTTTATTGCTCCTTTGATGTTTTTCAGTAAGCACAAAATTATTTTACTTCCATATAATTTCTCCCTACGAAGGCTACCATGTCCATGAAAAGCAGGAACACAGTCAACAAAAGTCCAATATTTCGTTCTTTGCTAAAAGCTACCACAATCAACCAAGGAGTGAATTGTACTAGTGAATCTGCAGTGAGGGAACAGTAGTATTCCTACATAGTTTTAATTTCTCCTCCATAGTTTATACTGAAATCTTCAGAATGCGGTTCAGAATAGAGAATGCTTTTAATTTTGTGGTCTCCTTGTGGTGATTATTGAGATTGATGTGGTTTGACTTTTTAGGTGCTTCTCTGGTACATAAACTAAATTCAGCCTTTAGAGAGACTTCTCTTATACTGTTGGCATGTTGTCATTATGAGGATGAATGTGGTATTTGTGTCATGGGGCACTGCTGTACCACAGAGCCATCACTTGTTCTTTTCATCCATGTCCAGTGAATATGATGTTATAATTAAGGATAGTTAATTGACAAAGAAAAGATTGTCTGAGATCATCTTCAGAAACCTCTTTAGCTCTTTCCAAGGCAATAAGTTAACTTTTAAGGGATAAAATGATAAGATGGTTGTTTGAAGCTATGTCTGATGGCCAAAGGGAAAACATGCAACATGAATGTGTATGTATGTGCATACACACACCCACACATACACACACACACATACACACACATACACACATACACACACACACACACATGTTTTCTGCTTTGCCTCTGAAGTTAATGTGTAAAACTTGCCTATGTCTGTTCTCATAAAAATGATGCAAAAGGGAAAAATACATCAGCTAAAAAAAAAAAAAGTAGCATTCCTCCATGTTCCAGAGAGCGTTTGACATTCCATTCCATTTTTGTGGGGTTTTTTGTGTTTTGTTTGTTGTTGTTGTTGTTTTGTTTGTTTGTTTGTTTGAGACGGTGTCTCTCTCTGTCACCCAGGCTGGAGTGCAGTGGCGCTATCTCGGCTCACTGCAAACTCTGCCTCCCAGGTTCAAGTGATTCTCCTGCCTCAGCCTCCCGAGTAGCTGGGTCTACAGGCACATGCCAGCATGCCTGGCTAATTTTTTGTATTTTAGTAGAGACGGGGTTTCACCATGTTAGCCAGAATGGTCTCCATCTCCTGACCTCGTGATCCTCCCTCCTTGACCTCCCAAAGTGCTGGGATTACAGGCATGAGCCACTGCACCTAGCCCATTTTTGTGTTTTTATCATAATTATAAGCTTTCTCACCTGAAATTGAGTTCATTTTGGAATTAATGAGTGTTGCTCCTTTTTTAAGTAAAGACCCGAGGTTGAACAATCAAAATATTTTATTGCTTGAATAAGAAACATTAAGACGTTTAACTGGTGTTGAGCACTGGCCACACGTGTCCATACTCTGGTCAGAGGTGTGAGCTAGCCCCAGCCTCAGAGCTCGTCTTCACACCTCACAGTTACAAGGTGGTTCATTGTGTCTGTCAGTTATGTTCTAACTCTAAATCAAGGAACTTAGCAGACAAGGAACTCAGAAAGCAGACAATGCTTGCTTCTTTAGAAGAGACCATGAGCCTAGCTTACAAAGGTCTTTGACAGTAAATAGTCATCACATGTTACAGGAAAGAAGTCATAGCTTGCACAGTCAGTTGAATTAATGGAAGCTGCCTTCAGCACATTGTTTGCCTCCATAAAATAGACCCCTGTTTTTTAAATTTGATGTTTGTTGGTTTTTAACCTATTTTTAATACATATGTTCTTCAAAATAGTATTTGCCCATAGTAACAAAAATCATGATGATATCCATTGTCATGACTTTATCTCATAGTTTAAAGAAGTCCCTGTCTCCATAGTAAGATGAGAAAAACTAAGTTAAGATTGGAAATCAAGAAACAGGACTATCGTTATTATAGGTAATCTAAATAATAGTTTGACAGTTCCCAAATATATTAATAATTAGGCAAAATAGCTAGCTATAAAATCAATTCTGTATACAAAATCAACTGTATTTTTATACGTAAGTAACAATATACAACATATTTTTTAAAAAATACTGTTTACAATAGCACAAAACCACAAGATTCCCAGAAATAAATCTAATAAAATATGTGGGCTTCTAAAGTTTCATTATTCATGTGACTTGGTACAGGTTCCTTTCCACATCTGGAAAATTCCCCTGGATGAGTTCTTTGATAATTTCTCTCTTCTAGGTTTGTTGTTGTTGTTTATTGTCTTTTGTAGGCTTCTGTTAGTTGTGTATTGAACCGCCTGGATTTGCCTACATGACCTCTGTTTTTTTTTTTTGCAAATTTTTTTTTAAAATTTTGTCTTTTCACTCAATGTTTTTGTAGATTTGCTTTCCCTTATGCGCTGGAATCATATTTTTAAACTTGAAAAGATCTGTTTGTACTTTTCCTATTTCTTTTTCAGAGCATCTTGTTTTCATTTAATAAATATAATAAATTTTCCTTTTTCCAAGTTTATGAATTAGACTTGATTTCTAAGTTCTGTTCTCTGAAATATCTCTTTCCTTCAGGGTTGGTTTTTCTGTTTATCTTTCATAGTTATTTGTCTTGGCTTTCTTATCTGTTTGATGATTCTTGCTTTTGAGTCACATTTACGAAAGGGAAATGGTATTGGTTTCCTATTGCTATTGTAACAAATTACCACAAGCTTTGTACCTGAAAAGAACAGAAATTTGTTATTTTACAGGTCTGAAGGTGAGAAATCTGAAATTAGTCTTACAAAGCTAAAGTGAAGTTGTTGGAAGGTTTGGCTCCTTCTGGAGGTTCCAGGGGAAAGTATGTTTCCTTGACTTTTCCGGCCTCTACAGGCCCACAGCATTCCTGCTTGCAGCCCTATGTCATGTCACCTGTCCTCTGGCTGCTGTCATTGTCACATTGCCTTCTCTCTGACTCTGACACTCCTGGCCTTGTTGTGATATGGCCCCTCATGATTATGATTACCTTGGGCCTACAACATAATTCAGGGGAATTTGCCATCTCAAAATAATTGATTTAATCATATTTGCTGAGTCCCTTTTCACACATAAGGTAACATTTTGGGAAAGGGATGCGTTATTCAGTTTACAGAGAAGGGATAGTGATTTGTTGTGTAAATAGAGTTTCTTTTCCATCCCTCCTCCTAATATATCTCTCCCTGAGTGTGAATTTAGAGTGAGTTCTGGGTTGCGGGGAATAGATGTGTTAGAATTCAGGCCCCTTAAGGGCTGGAATGAAGAGAAGCTTTATTCTGGGGTTGTAGAAGCCATACTAGAAGCTGTGGGTTTTCCCAGATCCATCCATCCTTCCTTCCTTCCTTCCTTCCTTCCTTCCTTCCTTCCTTCCTTCCTTCCTTCCTTCCT
>NC_045449.1:59473900-59553034 GCF_002776525.5 Piliocolobus tephrosceles | reverse complement strand
CCTTCCTTCCTTCCTTCCTTCCTTCCTTCCTTCCTTCCTTCCTTCCTCCCTTCCTCCCTTCCTCCCTTCCTTCCTTCCTTCCTTTGCAATGAGAACAGGTAAGATCAACCCTCATAACAAGTTTCAAGTATACAAAACAGTATTGTTATTTATAGTCACATTGGTGTATATTAGATTTCCAGAACTTACTCATCTTGTGTAATTGAAACTTTGTATCATTTGACCAACACCCTCCAATGCTCCCTGGAATGAGGAATTGTCTATTCTGTTCTCTGTTTCTATCAGTTTTACTATTTTAGATTCCACATATAAGTGGCATTGTATAGTATTTGTCTGTCTGTGTCTGGCTTTTTTCACTTGGCGTAATATCCTCCAGGTTCATCCATTTTTGTCACAAATGTGAAGATTTTTTTAAAGGGTGAATAATATTTCTTTGTGTATGTGGGTGTACATCTCATATCACATCACATAATTTGATGTCTACCGATTTTTAAACTAATGACCACTGAAATCAACTGGAATGAAGGATAACTAGACATATTCATAGCAATCAGCCTACCATTTTCCTCTGCAGTTTTGCATAGTGTTACAAAGAACCTTATTAAGAGCTTCAGTTTGCATGGTATTGTCTTGGTTTGGGTTATTCTAGAAATAGAGCCCCTAAGACAATTTATTTGAGATGGGGGATTCTAGGAGTCTGAAGTGAGGGAATGAGGAGAGTGAGACAGGAAAGGGAGAACAAATAAAGGGTGCCTCCTTGAGCAAGCTACTACTAAGAGTAAGGGGAGACTCCATTCCACTGAGGACCCCTGGGTAATCTTTTAGAATGTACACAGAGTTGTCCCACCAAAGAACGGGAGTCTACACACTTAACCCTGGACTTCCAGCTCTTTGTGTTTGAGGGTGCTCCCAGAGGGCATCTGCCCCGGCATTTCCCGGCCACACTTGTACTTCCTGCATGGCCCTGCACTTCCTGCCTCTTCCTGTACTTCCTGGTCACACCAGCACTTGGGCTTAGCAGCCTTCCTTGGATTTGGAGAAAGCCCAAGGTGGGAAAACTGGATTAGGTTTGAATTGCACCTGGGCTGCAATCAGACAGACCAAGGAGATGTCCTGGACTGCAGTAAACCCCTTACCACGCAGACTCTAGCCACACACACGTGCAGAGCTTCTCACCTACTTTTACTGCCTTGAATATGGACAGATAATCCCAGATTATCTGAAGTTTAAGGCTGGCCTGAGAGGCATGAGAAAGACTAAACAAACAAAACAGATGACCACAGAGAAATAAAACAGCCTCGGGATACAAAAAAGAAGATTTAAGGAAAGCAAAACTGAAATATCGAAAATGATATAATATTCATAAAAGAACAGGCTACTCTGAAAATGTAACAATCAAAATAATAAGGGACTCTTAGAAATTAAAATTTTAAAGGCCAGCCAAAATTGGTATCAAGAATATCTTTTACAAAACAGAACAACAAGCAGAGACAAAAATAGAGTGTAAAAATATATTTCAAAAAGCTAAGACATAGATGATTAATCCAAGATGCTCATTAAGTGATGTTCAAGAAACAGAAAACGTAGTGAAGGAATTAGCTACATAATAATGATAGTGAAGTCAGTGAAGTTACAGGGCCAAAGGGTGTAGGTCTACAGGTTGAAAAGGGTTAATAAGTACCAGCATCACAAAAGAAAAAGGTCCACGTCTCCACATATCATTGTTAACTTTCAGAACAGAAGGAATAAAAGAGAGATAGAGATCCCAAAAACTCCCAGAGGAAAATCAGGTCCTCTATGTAGGAACAAGATAGATTGGCATCAAATTTCAAATAATAAATGGTAAAAGAGAAATGCCTTTATTAGAACTATGAAAAGGAAAAATTACAAGTCAGACTTCTATATGAAAGACAATGTTCAATATTGTTTAGAAATTGCAGGTTGGATAAGACGTTACAAACATGCAAGGATTTGGAAAGTTTATCTTCTGCATTTCTTTGGAGGTTCCCATGGATGTTCTTAAATAAAATGAAGGAATAAATATGAAAGTGAAATACAGAAGATTTGTTGAACAGTGGATCTTGTCCAGGAGAAGAGAAGAGAGAAGTTGCCCAGTATAGCTGTGCAGTGAGTCTGGAAAGAACATCCAGTCCAGATTCGAACAGAAGTGGAGTGTGAGGAGGAAGAATCTAGATGCTATCCATGAGAATTCTCAATAATGTTAGGAGGCAGTAAAAGCAGAAGATGCAAGGGAGAAAGAAGAAAATTAGAAGCCTCAGGAGAAACAAAAAACTCTGCCAGAAACAAGATGTAGTTATGTAACATATTATCTGGTTGTGTTTTGCATAATGATTAGACTCTATGTATTAAATTTCACATTTTGAAATCAGTTTATCCATAAAGCATAGAAAATATACTCATGGTTACAGACACAACATAATGTTTTCAACTTTAACCAAAGTGCAGGTAACAAAAGTGAAAATTTAGATAGCAGAGGTTGTGAGAATGAGTAGGCCAAATCAAGGTTAGGCAGTACTAGTATTCTCATCGCATGAAGTGAGGAATTAAAAGATGCTACATAATTTCTGGAAAAATAAAAGTTAAGTTATTCTATTGAAAGTTATAGAAATGACCAATAAAGGAATTACAAATTGTGACACAACTATATTTTGAAGTGAAAAAGAGTAAATGGTGTAAGTAAATAAATATTTCTCATAGCAGAAAATCAATGGGTTGTGAATACATTAATTTATGAAGTAATTAAAGGTATGAAGGTATGATCATCAGAGTTGAAAACAGATAATTGAAGGAGTAAAATGTGTCTACCTCTGGGGAGTAACTTGCAGATGGGTAGTCATAAGTCATAACATAATGATTTTATTAAGAGCATTTCTGTACTACTTGGTTTGATTATGTGTATTTTTAAATTAAAACAAACACTTCAGTCGAAAAAGTTCGTACAGAAAACTTTTGGCAATGCAGTGGTCTAACTGTTCTTTTACTATTTGCGTCAACTTTTCTTGACATGTTCCACAGAATTAGATTATGTGGTTTGGACAAATTGTTGACTAATTAATTCATCATCAGTTTTTTTCAGAGAAATTTGGAGATATTTAAAAGACATTTCTGGTCTCTATCTGATGTTTTGGAATGCAGCTGTCTTGCCTCCTGTACAACATTTTTTGATACCCTCATTTACTATGTTCTTATGAGAATGGTCAGTAAGATATATCTACTGTCGGTGGAACAAAGGTATATACATTTTCGGGTTAAGAAGACAGGGATAAGTATCATTTGGGTCACTACTATCATGAGCAGTTAAGGTAGCATAGGGAAACTATAGATACTTTAACAAATATTGACACACTTGTGATTACAATGTAAAGAATAATTTACAGGCATAATTTTGTCAATATAGAGAATACATTAGATAATCCCCACGATATAGTTGTCTACATGGGCAATGAGTTGAAGATATCAAATCTAATAGAAGGATTAGGAAAAATGCTGTAAGAAATAGAAACTGCACAGAAAACTAAAATATTAGTGGCAATCAATCAGACAGATTGAGTCAAAATTTTCATATTAAATCTTGAACATCCTCTTGAAATGTAATTTTATGCTGCAATAAAATTTTAGGAGAGAAGCAAAATTACAGGCTTTAATAAAATGACATTATTTCAGAGAGATAATTTGCCAATACATGGGAAGTAACTTCATCTGGATGAAACCAACATGTGCTTTTTCCCACTAACGTTACTTTGGATTTCTTTTGTATTGATGTGTTAGCTGAATCAGTGTTACTGGTCCATCTGGCCACTGTTGATAAAATAAAACAAAATTAATAATGGATTTTAAAGATTTTATTAAAATTTTAAGAAAGTGCACTGGTCACTGAAATCTAAGCCTCTGTAAGTAATTTCCATGATATCTAGAGCAATAAGCTTTTGTTAACTAAAAGACAGTGCTGTCTAATAGTACAAAAAGATGAAATCAGAAGGTCTGGGTGTCAACTCTGATTGCTACTTGCAAGATTTGTGAACTAAAGCAGATACCTTAATCCCATCTTTTTGAGCACCCGTTTTTATCATTTTCAATGGAAATGACAATACCTACATATTTATAAAGATTTCAAATAAGTCTGTGAAGCTACTTGTAAAATTTTGAAGCAAATAGAGTATCTGTACACATATGCACACATAGAATGGTTTTCTAAAATGTAGAATTGAAATCCTGAGTATTATTTAACTGATGTGGTTTGTATTAAGCAGAGCATTTTAATCAACAGCATCTACTTTATTATATACACTCAATTGTAATCATACAGGACTGGGAAAAATTCCTTCCTTATGACATGAAATTGGTATATGCTATATACCCATATTCAAGGCATCTTTTACTGGACAGAGAACAAATACCAAACAACGCTTTATATAATTTTCTTCTAATAAAAGTAATATATAGTTTCTGATTTCTTGGATTACATTCTTAGTTAAGTTCCTGCCTCCTTATTGGCTAGTTCTTTGCTTTGGAACTGCATGGGATAAAGGTTAGGTCATAAATATAGTCTGTATCCATGGCAACATGCATTTCTGTTTCAACATTTTGCAGGTAGTTATTTTCCTGCTAGAACTGACTTAGGTGTGCTGGGGGATAAATGGGTATTTCTTTACCAGAATAAATCTAGTAATCTCAGTACTGCAGGGGGTGGCAAAGGGAGGAGAATAGAAGCTGGATAGCTAAGCTAAGCATTAGTAGGGACCATTAAATTATTAGGAGAGTCAGATGATGGATGAGAAACTCAAATAAGTCAGTTTGAGGTTAATGAAGTCAGATCAAGAGGTCAAAGAATACACTTCAAGAGTCCAGGTAGTTAAAGCAAGTGATAAAAGAACATAATTACCGAAAGTCAGGAATCTAATCACAAAACAATTTGAGAAACAGGTGGTAACCTCAATTTAGGAGCAAGCGTAAGGTCAGAAATCCAGATCAGAGATTGAGGGTAACAAAGAGGTTTAGTCTGGCAGGTGAGCTAGCTGCGAGCCTATCTTGGAGGCCAGATTCATTTTGGCTCGAGTGTGTGTCCTTCCTTCCCAGGAAATGATCCAGTGAGTGGGAGGGAGAGTGCAAGCTGGTGCCTGAGGTTGCATGGGATAGAGAGGATGAAAGGAGTTTCTGGACCTTTTAGGTCAACAAAAAGGAAAACAATCTCATAAATTATGTACCTCATCTACTATCAGGTGACCTTGTTCTGTACTCTAGGTAAGTACAACATGCAACTAGTAGGCTACCAATCATTTTAACAGGGATTGGAAACCCATTGAATACGGATTAGTAGAAGTTACATGGACAAAGCTTTCTAACTGCAGAATGTTTTTAGAAGAGCTGTAATCTAAATTGGGTAGAAGATTTTGTTATCAAAAATGTCAATCTCAAAATACATTTGATGTTTATTAGTATTCAGTGAAAAATTAACCCACATAGCTACTTTAAAATGTTAAGCTAATGAAATCGCATTTATGTTTTCAGTTGTTCATCTCTAAATTTGCTTACTGCATTTCTCTGTGGGTTTTGAAAATCTATTGATATCCATGGTTTTGATCTAGGTAGTTTTTGTTGCTTGGTTTATTTTAAACACTGTTATAATTAGGATCATTGTGTCTGTAGCTAAATGGTTGAATATCTAAGATGAATAAGTTTTCTTAAATTTCAATTACTGTCTAGTTTTACCAGATGCAAGAATGTAACGTTGACAAGAATTTAACATTATATTTAGTAAGATGGATTCTTAAAATGGTAGTCTAAAGCCCTCTATAAATTAACTTAAAACCTTTATTTTTATATTATTGTTCTCATGTGTATATGTAATAATCATGTATTATGATTCTAATGTCTATAGGCCAGTTTTCATTATAGAGCTGTTTATACCTTTTGAATATATACTACTTGAATTTATTTAAGAATAGCCTTTTTATGTTAAATCTTATAGAAGCTTCAGCTAAAAGAAACACAAAAATGTTAATATAATTAAAAGGTAATTTTAAATGTTGAAAAGGGATAAATAACTTAAAATTAACAATTATGTATTTTATATTTTTAACCAGAGGCAAATAATATTACCATGAATTTAGTTAGTGCATTTTTTCTAGTTATTTGCTTTGGCTTTGCCCACATGATTTCTTTTTATATTAGGTGAATTCATTTTATGAATAGAGGAAAAAAAGCAACAAATAAGAAGGTCACGTACAAAAGTACAAATTATGATAGTAAATTCACCGTTGCATAGTCCCATGGGTTTGCGTTGTTGACGTAGAGGTCGTACAAGTTTTGACAATTGCAGGGATTAAGAGCAAGGTAACTCCACTCTCTTCTGACACTATAAACATAATGCAAGGTCATCTGACACTGACGATATCTTGGGGAGGCCCACCTGGTCAGCAGAGTTGTCCTTTGAGGTCAAATTGTCTAGCGACGATACTGTGTTGCTGTCCTGGAGATACTCAACACTAGCGACTTCATGGCATTAGAGTGATTTCCTTTCTCTGCTTGTATTTTATGTATGTATGTATGTATGTATGTATGTATGTATGTATGTATGTATTTATTTATTGAGATGGAGTCTTGCTCCCTCACCCGGACTGGAGTACAGTGGCACCATCTCGGCTCACTGCAAGCTCCGCCTCCCGGGTTCAGGCCATTCTCCTGCCTCAGCCTCCCGAGTAGCTGGGACTACAGGCACCCGCCACCATGCCTGGCTAATTTTTTGTATTTTTAGTAGAGATGGGGTTTCACTGTGTTAGCCAGGATGGTCTCCATCTCCTGACCTCGTGATCCACTGTGTCGGCCTCCCAAAGTGCTGGGATTACAGGCGTGAGCCACCGCGCCCGGCCTGCATGTGTTTAAAGTGGTAGTTGCACAGAGTGAACACAGTGCACCAAAATGTGCACATAATGGGAGGGAAATCCCGTTAGAAGTCATGATAAGGGAGGGCTCACCATGATGATTCTGACCGAGGCAGCCACTGGAATCCACTTCACAGGGGACAGCACTCTCCTTCCTTTCATTGGCTCATTGTTAAAAATTCAACTCTTTGTGTCCCAGTGTTCTAGATTTTCTTATATTTAAGCAACCAAAACTTTAGAATACTTTACTTTGGTAATGTCCTACCATTGTTAGTACAGTAATTAGTGTGTTCTGGATGGCACTCGTATAATGTGGGTGGGTGGTTGCAACATTAGTGTGTAGTGTGTTTGGGTCGAGCAGCTAATACAGAACTGGCAAAAAACCTAGGTCAAAACTCTGCTTCCTGGAAAGGGGAAGTACGGCAAGTGGAGAGGGTGTTGAAAACCTTCTCTCCAATTACTTGAATGACATTCTTTACAAAAGTAGTTTTCTAGTGAAGAAGAATTCAGCTTGAATTTTATTCTTCTTCGAAGGCCAAATAGGTTACCTGTTACTCCTGGAAACTCTGCCAAGGAAATAACTTTTTAAGTGTTTCTAGATGCTGCAAATAACATCTTCCTGACACATAGTCTTTCTGTTTGTGAGCCCTGATGTTGCGCCAGAGTGAGTTATGGATAATGCACCTGTATTGGCTTTTTAATGCTGATTTTCTGCATTTTTCAGAATAAGGTTATTAAAAGTGCAATTTGGAGGTAGTTTTGTTTCAGTGTAATTCAGTCTCAAGTGAAATGTTTCTACTTTTATAATTCTATTTGAGTCTAGAAAAAATATATATTGTGCTTCTATTACCTTTTAAATCATTTAATTTATAGAATAAATGCTTCTATGTAGTTATTTTACGTGTAGTAGATATTTCATTTGCAGTTTTCCAGAATAGGCCAATGTGCTATGAACCTTCTTTTTTCTTTTTTAGTTTTAACCTAGGAGCAAATTGTTATGGAGTTTTTAACTCACTTTCTTTAAGATCTATTTTTAATTAGATGATTTGGGTAGTTCTTTTAAAATAAAACTAGAAATTTCAACATCAGTTACGAATCTTTAGCAGTATCATTCCTCACAAAAAAAAAAAAAACAAATGTAGTCATTAATGTTTTTCAGTTCATGTGACTCATAACATGTTTTAATTCTCCTTTTGAAGTTTTCTCCCCCTTCAGATAAGCATATACACTGATTGCTTTTTCTTTTGTATTTTCACTTTCTTTCTTTCCTTCTTTTTTATTCTCTACCTAGAGTACTCTCCTCTTTTGCAGGCAAGAGAATTTTTTTTTCTTGACATTAGACTTTTGTAGTGTGCTCCAAACCTGGATATTAATTGTTCTAAAATTTTCAACCAAATTAAAGTTTTTCTTGCATTTCCTATATGTTAAGTTCTGTCCTGTCTTTCATCTTGTAATTTACTAGTGTCATTGTGAACAGTGGTGCCACACTTTAAGTCTTCTGTATAGAATTCCTGCCACAGCTAACCTATTCTTTGGAGTTTGGGTGAATTTAAGCCTCTTCTTCATCTTTACAAGTTGCAGAGGAAGTATTTTCACTGAACCGCAAGATGGGCTAATGATTTCATTTCCAATTACTAGTTCTAATAATAATGGTAGAACAAGAGTCAAAAAACACACATGCACTTCAAATAATACCAAATATGCCTTATTGGCTCTCAGAACCATTTCTGAATCACTTTAAAGATAATCCGTTGGCTGTATTTCTAAATAGCTCTTGGTCATTTAAGGGATCTTAAAAATATTTTCCACTTGATAAAGCACAGGCAATATTAGTGAAGAAAGTTCTGTTTGCAGGTTAGAATGCAGCAGGTTGAAAATGGAAAATGTGCTGGCCTAGGCATCTGAAGAGCTGGTTTCTTGCCCAGACTTTTATGTGACTTTACCTGCATCCCTTAATGTGTCTCTTTTCTACTGTTACCAGCTACCTGTGTATGCAATAACTTATGAGAACACGTGTTCAAGTTTGGGCCCTATAAAAATACTATAAAAAATATAAACTTTATTTCAGAAACTTACAGCAAAACGTTGCCTCACCTACAAAATAACTGTATAACTTGTGACTTAATTTGAAATCAATCATTTCCAAAAAATATTAAAAGGCATATTATACAATTGTATAGTAAAATATGCTTTTTATTTTAACTGTTTAGATGAATTTCAGTTTTTAAATGCTAATGAACATATATATAGTTGTATGCATTATATAAATTTAATCTCCATGAAATAAATTGACAGGTTAAACCTATCCAATATATTCTTTTTTATTGATACAACAGTATTTTCCTAATATATTCTATTATTGTTTTCTTAATATGTATGCTGTCCTTTGAAATCTGAATATTCAATTTCAAAACATCAATTCTATATATTTGATAAATCTCAAAATGCATATTTCATTCAATGTATTTTTTTTTAATTTTGAGACAGAGTCCCACTTTGTTGCCCAGGCTGGAGTGCAGTGGCACGATCTTGGCTCACTGCAACCTTCACCTCCTGGGCTCAAGCAATCCTTCTGCCTCAGCCTCTCGAGTAGCTGGAATTACAGGTGCCCGGCACCATGCCCAGCTAATTTTTGTATTTTTAGTAGAGACGGGGTTTCACCTTGTTGGCCAGGTTGGTCTTGAACTCCTGACCTCAAGTGATCCGTCTTACTCACCCTCTGGGAAGTGCTGGGATTATAGGTGTGAGCCACTGCACCTAGCCATCAATGTGTTTCTTTTATTAAAAAATAAAATGAGATGTTTTATTTTGGTGGAGTAAAAGTTTTAGGCGAATAAAAGTCTGAAGTTTTGCCTCATTAATAACTTTGACATAAGGGACATGAACCACATATAACAGAAAGAATATCTATTCTTTGTATTTTAATTTAAAAAATTTATTAATACATATAATAATATAAACTCATAATAAATACATACTCATAATAAATACATAATAAATACATATACTATAACCAACAGAAATATGTATTTTCAAACCTAGTCAGCAGGATTTTTTCCCCTTCAACATTATTTGAAAAAATATTCATGGGTGACTTCATTCCCCCTTTACTTCATAAGATGGGAGCTGCAGTCACTAAAAGTTATCTCCCAGTATTTCCACTTGACAAAGTTCTCAGTGAAATTTTAAGGACGTATAACTAAGAACAAATTTGGGGTGATTTGTATACAAACATATTAAAATGGGAAATACTTAGCAATAAAGCCAAGTTATGAAATAATAAGCTCCTTATTATTTAGAATCCAAAGAAAAAGAGGTAAGGAGAATTTAAGTGTATAGGCTCCGTAAAAGTAAATAGCTAATAAGAATTTTTTTTTTCAAAATTACTTACAGGATATTCATCTGGCTTCTGTAGATTAACCCCAATCTCTTAAACTTTATACATGTATGTGACTTTACATTGATAATTGGTCTTTGTAATAATGACCTTGAATCACTGTATGGTCCTGGAGTATTTTCAAAATCTTCAAAGTAAGATTAGAGTATTGTTATAGGATCCTTGGGGTGTTGCTTTGCCAGCTGGAAACCTCTGTGGCCAGTGGCATCTTTGCTTGGGTTTTGCTCTGGTACTCTGGGCTTGTTTTGCCCACTTGGCCTGGCAGGCTATGTCAGCTTGCACTACCTGCCTGGATCCCACCAAAGTGGTGAGTAGTATGTGAGCGAGCATGGGGTCCAGCTGCTGTGCACAGGCCGGCACGCCGGCAGCGGTGGGGCGGGCAGCTCCAAGCATGCTAGCTCCCTGCAAGGTTGCGGCTGGACCGGGCATACGATAAGCAGCTGTCGTGGCTGACAGGGGAATATGGTGTGGCGCCCAGAAACTCGGGGACATCAGGAACCGCAGAACTTTAAAGGGGGTGTTATAGCCCTGGCTTGGGGAGCTCCTGGGTCTGGGCTCCCTGAAGGGCTGCAGCTCTTCTCTGCTTCTCTCTTCTCTCCTCTCTCCTTCTTGTCACCTGCAATGTGGTGAGCAAGGGGCATGGGTTTGTATTATACCTCTTTTAGCCCCACCATTTGGCAGGTCCCAAGTTCTTGTCCTGTGTCCAGGAAGAATGGGGTATGCAGACAAGTGGAGGGTGAACAAGATGAAAAGGAGCTTTTTTGAGCAATAGAACAGTTCAGAGGAGACCCAGACTGGGTAGCTGCTCTCCGTAGCCAGGATGTCTAGACAGGTGTTCAGCTCTTAGCAGAGAGGGTAGCTCGTCTCTGCAGGCAGATTGTCCCAATGAGCATTCAACTCTCAGGAAAGAGGGGACCCTGAGGGGGGTAGCTGCTCTTGGCAGCTGGTCATCTTTTGTCTCTTCTGATCTGGCTGAGTTCGGGGCCTTTTATGGGCCTCAGAGGGGAGGAAGTGCTTGCAACTGGTCCATGGATGGCCATGGCAGGCCAGAAAAAAGCACCACAGGTTTCCACTGCTGTCTGTGGGGACCAGCAGCCGGGCTCCCAGGCTTCAGGCCCTCCCCGGCTTGAAGGTGGGGCTTCACCGAGGACCCACCTCCTTCCGCCCAGAAGCCTGTCTGCCTCCTGCTGCCATTCATGGTGCCCAGGCTCTTTGTGCCAAGGGGTGCCTGCATGCCAGCACCAAGCTGCCCAGCCCCACCTCGGCTTCCCTCCTATGCCTGTTGGTGCCCAAAGTCTGGAGGGGACTGAGGTGGCAGGGGGCTGGTGTGTCCGCAATGCCTCCGCGGTGAGCACAACCAACCAGGCTGCAACAGCACCTGGACTCGGCCCCAACCTTGCTCCAGGATTGGAGTGGGTGCCGGGAGCGGGGAGAGGCCAGGCAGTGGGAGCAGACATCTCTGACCCTGCTGGGGAAATGGGGGACCTTCCCAGGCCCTGAGAGTGCAGAGATTCCTAGGTACATGGCTGCGGCTGGGTGGCTGCAGCTGCACCCAGGAAGGCAGGGCTCCTGCCTGCTCCTAGACCCCAAGAGCACAGGGAGGTCCAGGTCCACAGCCGCGACTTGAGTGACTGCAGCTGTGCCCAGGAGGGTAGGGCTCCTGCCTGCTCCCAGCTCCCACCGGCTCTGTAGAGTGCAGCACCGCCTGGGCCCAGCTCCGCCTCAGGGCACCTGTCTGCCCCTCTGTGCCCAATCGTGCTGCTCCCCCACTGTCAGGTGACTCGGCTGGGCCCCATCACAACAGCTCCCAGAGTGGCAGGCTCTGGGGGGCTCCCAGGGGTGGGTTCTACACACTGCCTACCTTCTCTCTGCATTTTCCCTGCAGCGGTGGCAGGTGAGGGGCAGGTGGCCTGGCAACCCCCGCCAACCCTGCCCAAACGAACCTGATGCTCTTAGGAATGGCTTCACGAGTCCCCAGCTGCACCTTCAGACACGTGCTGGTGGGCTCCCGAGACCAGTGGGGAGGGGGGTTGAGGCTGCAGCAGAGGCTCCAGGCCTGGGAGCGGGTCCTGCCCAGCTGTGTAAGGGTGTGGGTAGTGCAGTAGGTTGCCTTGGGGATCTGGACGGCCCGTTGCTGCCATCAGTATTATAGGTGTATATGCAGCAACTTGTCTTCCTCAATATAGTACGCTTAGTTCTCACTGTGTGATACTTACCATAAGCTGGTTATCTCACTTACATACAAGCCATACACACCAACTGCAAAAGCCCTTCCTGGCTGGGTGCAGTGGCTCACACCTGTAATCCCTTTGGGAGGGATCGCAGCACTGTGGGAGGCCAAGACGGGCAGATCACTTGAGCTGAGGAGTTCCAGACCATCCTGGGCAACATGACAAAACCCTGTCTCTACAAATAATACAAAAATCAGACAGTCGTGGTGGCATGCGCCTGTGGTCCCAGCTACTGGGGAGGCTGAGGTGGGAGGATCGCTTGAGCCTGGGAAAGGGAGGCTGCAGTGCAGTGAGCTGAGATCATGACACTGCACTCCAACCTGGGTGACAGAGTGAGACCCTGTCAAAAAAAACCCCACGAAACAAAACAAAAGTCTTTCCTGTATAAAGTAAAATGAAAGGACCAAGTGAATAAAAGGTACATGCATACGTACACACACACACACACACACACACACACACACACTCACTGCAGGAGCGGCTGTAGTGGCTATAGTAGCACTCTAACCTTTTCTACATGACGTGACCAGTGGAGAAATTAGATGGTCACTTTACGTCTTTACTCATCTGGGAGGTTTTCAGTCCTGTGGCATTTACGTCCTTGTAATAATAAATGCCCACGGTGGTGCACTGCTCTTTCCTTTAGCCAACAGCCATGAGCAGGCACACCTCAGCCTTTCTAGTCTACACTCACCCATAATTTACATAAAAAGCACAGGTACTTTTGAATTCTGTAACATCGTACTCTCAGAAGCCTGAATGAAGCAGTTCTGATCATGCCTGACCAAAGGTTAGTCACTTCCATACTGTATTGCTAACTAATTGTGTTTGTGACCAGCTGAAGAATGTCGAGGAAGAGGGGAGTATGGCGTCAGGGCCCCAGTTATTAGGGTCCTTGCCCTTTCACTGTGGAAAGAAATTTCTAGTGACAAGGAAGTCAGGAGCTTGGACTGCTTCTCTTGAAATCTAATCCACATCTTGAGAATTCTGCTTCCTTGATACATCTTGGGTATAAATAAGGCTACAGCTCTTCTGAATGGGACACTCAGGCACATTCACATAGACAACCAGCATCTTAAAATAAGACTCGAAGAGGTAATGGATAGTTAGGTGGACACATGGAGTGGCAAAGTGCCCAAGGATCAAAAATCTGAAAGATCTGAAACCTGTGTCAAAGCCAGAGTTCCCAGGCGGCACTCACCTTTTTTTTACTTTTCTTTTTTCTTTGTTTTGAGACAGGGTCTCACTCTGTTGCCCAGGCTGGAGTGTAGTGGTGCTATCTTGGCTCACTGCAACCTCCGCCTCCCAGGTTCAAGCGATTCTCCTGCCTCAGCCTCCTTAGTAGTTGGGACTACAGGTGTGTGCCACCCTGTCTAGCTAATTTTTAGTAAAGACAGGATTTCACCATGTTGGCCAGGATGGTCTCGATCTCTTCACCTCATAATCTGCTTGCCTCGGCCTCCCAAAGTGCTGGGATTACAGGCGTGAGCCACTGCGCCTGGCTGTGGAGACGCTCACCTTTCTAGGAATACCTCTGCCTCAGACTGTGCTGAATTCAAACCTCCTGATAGCCCATCTTCTACCATTTTGTTTCTTTTTAATCATGCCTATGGCCTGAACCCGTCGTCCTCATGACACACCATTCTCCTGCTTCAAAACAGAGCTGATTAGTATTTAATTATTGTGTTTAATTTGTTAGAAACAAATTAACCATCTGTCATTATTTCTAGTAGTAACTTTTATCTTTGGAAGGCAAAAGCCATGTTTTCTTCTAAGGTTAAATTCTTTTATGCTTAAGGTCTTATGGGAATTGTTTGTAAAATGAAAGAAAATTCTTTTGCGTATGACATTTACAAAATAATATTAGGAGACTAAAAGACCATAAATTAAAATAATGTAGTTTTGAATTTATAAGCTTAAATCCAAGTATGTATATTTATTATGTCCAGAATAATGAAAATGGAAGAATAATATTGATACATTTCATATGATTTAAAATAATAAATTTGGTGGCCTTAATATTAATAATACATAATTAAAATGTATACTAGAACTACTAGTGTGTTATTCTGAAGAGAATATATTATTTTTAAATTAACTTTATTAAATACTAAATAAAAGTAAGGAATAATGAAGCCATGTAGTATTCAAAAACATAATTAGAATTAAGTGTCTCCTATGAAATATTCACAAAAAAAAATTGTTGGGATATGTGCATTTCCATAATAAATAGTAGCACTCTTACAGTGTATTAAAAATAATTATTGTCCTAAAATTTAAGAAATTATCTTTTAGAAGCATTCATCTTGTCAGCTGGGCTTAAAACCTCTGCATCATCTTTTTAAAATTTTTATCTAGTATCTGATACGTACAAAGAGTGTGTGTCATAATTAATATTTAAATACTAATACATACAACAAAATGAACACCATGAACTGACCACTCAAGTTGAGAATTGGAACATTAATATTATTATTATTATTATTATTTTTTTTTTTTTTGAGGCGGAGTCTTGCTGTGTCACCCAAGCTGGAGTCAGTGGCACAATCTTGGCTCACTGCAAGCTCCGCCTCCCAGGTTCACACCATTCTCCTGCCTCAGCCTCCCGAGTAGCTGGGACTACAGGCGCCCGCCACCTCGCCTGGCTAATTTTTTGTATTTTTAGTGGAGACAGGGTTTCACTGCGTTAGCCAGGATGGTCTCGATCTCCTAACCTCATGACCCACCCGCCTTGGCCTCCCAAAGTGCTGGGATTACAGGTGTGGGCCACCGCGCCTGGCCAAGAATTGGAACATTATTAAAACTGCTGCCTGTACCTGTGTGCTCCTTCCTTTCCCATATTCCTGACCACCCTGCCCCAGAGGTAACCATTATTCATAATTGTGTGTCAATAGTTACCTAATAATGTTTTATAGCTTTATCGTACATATATATATATTCTCTGAACAAAATATTGTTTATTTTTATTTGTTTTTGAACTTTGTAAAAATGGTTGCATGTTGTAGATAATCTGATTTGCATTTTTCGTTCAGTAACTTACATTTAAGACTCACCCATCGTGTTGTGCACAGCTCTGGTTAATTCAGTTTGCTGTATGTAATACCCCACTGTATCAAGATAAATCGTGGTAACCATGAGGGACCAGTTGAGTTATGTAGTTCTTCAAATGCTGCTGCCTGCATTCGTGGGCAGGTGCCTGGTGTTCATGTGTAAGAGATTCTCGACAGATTGCTAGGATATAGCTTATGAACGTGTCCAACTTTCCGAGGTAGTGCCAATTTAACTTACAGTAAGGTTTTATCATATTACAACCAAATCAGTAATGTGCAAGAATACCCATTGATACACATTCTTGCCAACATTTGGTATTGTCAGACTTCTTAATTTTTGCAAATATGGTGATTGTAAAATATCAAAATAGCCTTAATTTGCATTTGTGATGACTAATGAAGTTGGGCACCTTTTCATGTTTACCTATTAAAATGTTGCCTTTTATGACGTGCCTGGTCATGTATTGTTTTACTTATTTTCTGTTGGGTTATTTATCTTGTACTTGTTGATATACTTTAGACATTCTGGAAAATATTCTTTTGTAAGTTACGTAGGTTGCAGATGTTCCCTTCCAGTTTGTGATTTAGTTTTCTGTTCTCTTTCTTGTGTCCTTTGATGAACAAAGGTTCTTAATTGCATTGCAATCTAATTCATCAATTTTTTCAAGTTAGTGCCCTTTAAGTCATGCCTTTCCTTACTTTGAAGTCATAAAGCCATCTCCCATATTTTTAAAAGTTTTGTCTCACATTTGGTCTCTCATCCACTAAGAACTGATTTTTTTAAAAAGTTTTATTGAGATATAATTGCCATACCATATAATTAACCTGTTGACACTGTACAATTCAGTGGTTTTCAGTATCTTCAGGATTGCGAAACCATCATCACCATTAACTGTATCACCTCTGTCCAAAAACTCAGACCCATTAGTGGTCACTCTTGATTTCCACTCAATACTCCCAGACCTAGGCAATCTGCTAATCTAATCTATCTCTATAGATGTGCCTGTTTCAGATATTTCATGTAAAATATTGGAATCACACAGTATGTTGTGACTGGCTTCCTTCACTCAGCATGTTTTCAAGGTTCATTCATACTGTGGCATGTGTTAGTTCTGCATTTCTCTTTATTGCTGAATAATATTACACCATGTGGATATGCTGTATTTCATTGGTCCGTTCATCAGTTGATGGACATTGTGGTTGTTTCTCCTTTGGGGCTGTTATGAGTATTGCTGCTATGAACATTCATGTTACAAGTTTTTGAGTTAACATGGGTTATATTTCTCTTGGAAATAGACCTAAAAATGGAAATAACTTATGTTTGTCTATTGTGTAAGATAGGGGCCTGCTTTTATTTTTCCCCATATGAATAACTTCTTGTATCAGCATAATTTTTAGAATACATTGGCTTGTCCCATCCCCACAACACTGTAATACCAGCTCTGTCCAATAGTGAGCCTGTTTCTAGGCTCTCAATTCTGTTTCATTGGTCGACTTTTTTCTGTTCTCTATGATAAGACTATACAGTGTTGATTATGATAACATTATGTTAGACCCACATTTCTTGTAGGGAATATCACACCACCTTTTTCTTTTTAGGGGTGTCATGGTACTATGTTTGTCCCTGTACCTTTTAAATTCACCTTGTCAGGTTTCCTGAAAACTCTTCTTGAAGTTTTAATTGGACTTACACCTAGATTGATCTGCAGAGAACTGATGAAGAGACTTTCATCACCCTGATATATCTCTTACTTATTTAGATCATCCTTTTATGTCTTTCAGAAAGCCTTGTATTTTTTTCCCTAAGGTTTTGCACATCTTTTGATAGGCTTATTTATAAGATTCTTTATTTGTTGTCATAGTTGTAAATGTTTTATAATTTTTTTGCTGATGTATAAAAATTGCAGTTGATTTTTTAACATTGATCATTTATTCAGACATCCATCTAAGCTCTTATTTCTAATAATTTGTACATTCCTTTTCATTTTTTACGTATACCATCATGACATCTATTATTAAAGATAGGCTTTTTTTGTTTTTTTTTTTTTGTTTTTTTTTTTTGTTTTTTTGAGATGGAGTATCGCACTGTCTCCTGGGCTGGAGTGCCGTGGTGCAATCTTAACTCACTGCAACCTCTGTCTCCCAAGTTAAAGTGATTCTCCTGCCTCAGCCTCCCAAGTAGCTGGGATTACAGGCACCTACCACCATGCCCATCTAATTTTGTGTGTGTGTGTGTGTGTGTGTGTGTTTAATAGAGACGGGATTTCACTATTGGCCAGGCTGGTCTCAAACTCCTGACCTCATGATCCACCTACCTACCTTGGCCTCCCAAAGTGCTGGAATTATAGGTGTGAGCCACCATGCCTGGCTCAGTTTTGTTTTTATGTTCTTGTCATACTCTTGTGAATACGAGTAATGATAGTAGACATTGTTTTATTCTTCCTAGTTTAAAAGGGATATTTTAAAACTTCACAATCAAGAATGAATGAAATTTGATGACTCTTTTGGCAAATACCTTTTATCTGGTTAAATGATCTTTTCTGTTTCTATTTTGCTAAGAATTTTTGTTGTTAAATTTTATCAAATGTTTTTCTATGTATTCAGATAATCAGAACGTTTTCTCTTTTCTTTTGAGACGGAGTATCACGCTGTCACCCAGGCTGGAGTGCAATGACATGATCTCAGCTCACTGCAACCTCCGCCTCCTGGGTTCAAATGATTCTCCTGCCTCAGCCTCCTGAGTAGCTGGGATTATAGGCACCCGCCACCCCATCCAGCTAATTTTTGTATTTTTAGTAGAGATGGGGTTTCACCGTGTTGCCAGGCTGGTCTTCAGTTCCTGACCTCGTGATCTGCCCGCCTCGGCCTCCCAAAGTGCTAGGACTACAGGCATAAGCCACGACACCTGGCCAGTGTTTTTTCTTTTAATGCGTTAATGGAGTAAATTAATTATATTATAGGTTATTTTCAAATGTTACATCAACCTTAGGTTACATTCAATTTTTTTCCATAAGATAAAATTAAGGTAAAATTAAAAGCACTTTGAATTGATCTCTGGAAGGAGACCCAAGATACGTTTGACACTTTTGACATTGGTACTATTTTGGGTGAGGATGAGGTAGTTATTGATGGCAGTCAGGGGTGAGTGGAACATAGTTTACCATATCTACTTTTGTGGCTTATAAATTCTTATCAATGTCACCCTATTTCCTAATCACAAATAAATTCATAACATTTAAATTAAAATAGTTAGAAATAATTGATAATGAAAATCAGTTTCTCAAATCTTGAAGGATGAAGCTAAAATGAGAGAAATGGGTACACTTAACTTGCCATTTATTTATTTATTTTTTTTACTTTCTTTTTTTTTTTATTATACTTTAAGTTCTAGGGTACATGTGCATAACGTGCAGGTTTGTTACATATGTATACATGTGCCATGTTGGTGTGCTGCCCCCATCAACTCGTCAGCACCCATCAATTCATCATTTATATCAGGTATAACTCCCCAATGCAATCCCTCCCCCCTCCCCCTTCCCCATGATAGGCCCCACTGTGTGATGTTCCCCTTCCCGAGTCCAAGTGAGCTCATTGTTCAGTTCCCACCTATGAGTGAGAACATGCGGTGTTTGGTTTTCTCTTCTTGTGATAGTTTGCTAAGAATGATGGTTTCCAGCTGCATCCATGTCCCTACAAAGGACGCAAACTCATCCTTTTTTATGGCTGCATAGTATTCCATGGTGTATATGTGCCACATTTTCTTAATCCAGTCTGTCACTGATGGACATTTGGGTTGATTCCAAGTCTTTGCTATTGTGAATAGTGCCGCAATAAACATACGTGTGCATGTGTCTTTGTAGTAGCATAATTTATAATCCTTTGGGTATATACCCAGTAGTGGGATGGCTGGGTCATATGGTACATCTAGTTCTAGATCCTTGAGGAATTGCCATACTGTTTTCCATAATGGTTGAACTAGTTTACAATCCCAACAACAGTGTAAAAGTGGTTAATTGTTAATGAGGTAGGCAACCAGCTTAAGAAGTTAGAAAAATGAAGCAGTTTCTGGTAGGACTGATCAAAGAACAAAGTGCAAATAAACAATATTGGGAATAAAAATAAAGCTATGGTAATGTTAGCAATAAAAGATATATTAATAACATTAAATTCTAAAAAGGCTATATTGCAGATCATCAGAGATTAAAAAATAAGATATTAAAAAAGCATCATGCCAATAATTGGAGAACCTAGATGAAATGGACAGATTTCCAGGAATACATAAAATGTCACAAGATGAAACAGAAAGCTAAATAATCTAATCTAATTAAGCAAATTTTAAAAACAGTTAAAAATCTTTCAACAAAGAAAACACTGAGTTCATGTAATTTTACAGGTGAGCGCTGTAAAAATCTCCCATGGGACAGGTCACTCTAGTCTTTTACAAACTTTTCCAGAGAAGAGAGAAAGAGAAAAATACTCTCAAACCAATTTACGAGATTATAATATTGATACCAAAAGATGACTGATACAGGAAAAGAAATAAATAAAAAATTCCAGGCCAACTCACTCATGAACACACACGTACAAATTATTAGCAAGTCAAGTCCAATAATGTGTAAAAATAAAGTATGTAATCACCAAGTTGTAGAGAATGCAAGGACATAAAAATTTATAAATGCCATCAAATATCAAATTTAGATGAAGAGGAAAAATTCCTAAACTATAAAAATTTACCAAAACTGACTCTGTAAAAGACTGGAAAATGTGAATCATCCTATAACCATCACAAAAATTAAAATAGTAGTCAAAATTTTTTCCAGATATAAAATACCAAGCCCAGATGGCCCTACTGGCCAGGTCCACTAAATATTTAGGAAACAAATAGCTCATCTTATACTGATTCTTTCAGAGGATAAAAAAGGTAGCATCATTCAGCAACTCAATTTATGAGACTAGCATAACATCAATTAAAAAATATGCCAAGGAGAGTCCAGAAAAAAACACCTCAGGTCAATCTCTCAAAAATCATTAGCAAATTATTAGCAGACTGAATCCAGTAATATTATCTTACGGAAAAAATTGAATGTAACCTAAGGTTGATGTAACGTTTGAAAATAACCTATAATATAATTTACTCCATTAATGCATTAAAAGAAGAAACACTGGCCGGGTGCGGTGGCTTATGCCTGGAGTCCTAGCACTTTGGGAGGCCAAGGTGGGCGGATCACGAGGTCAGGAGTTCGAGACCAGCCTGGCAACATCGTGAGACCCTGTCTCTACTGAAAATACAAAAATTAGCTGTGTAGGGTGCCTATAATCCCAGCTACTCGGGAGGCTGAGGCAGGAGAATCGTTTGAACCCAGGAGGCAGAGGTTTCAGTGAGCCGAGATCATGCCATTGCACTCCAGCCTGGGTATGCGTGGCCGGGGGCAGTGGCTCATACCTGTAATCCCACCACTTTGGGCAACCAAGGCAGGAGGATCACTTGAGCCCAGGAGTTTGAGACCAGCCTGCACCACATAACAAGACCCTATCACTACAGAAAATAAAAAAAAATTATTTAAATTAGCTGGACATAGTGGTGCATGCCTGTAGTCCCAGCTGCTTTAGGAGGGAGGCAGGAGAATCACTTGAGCCCAGGAGCTCAAGGATACAGTGAACTATGAGTGTGCCACTGCACTCTAGCCTGGGTGGCAGAGTAAGACCCTGTTTCTAAATATCTAGATAGATAGATAGATAGATAGATAGATAGATAGATAGATAGATAGATGACTGATAGAAAAATAGAGAGATAGTGTTTTTTTTTTAATTTCAAATTACATAGGGAGAGTTTCCCACTGACTAGCTGCTGTCTCTAAATAAATAAATAAATAAATAAATAAATAAATAAATAAATAAATGTGTGTTTTGTAATTTCAAAGTATATGGGGATTGTTTGCAGTTACAAATATGACCATTTTGTAGAACCAAGCTGACTTGTCTTCCCCCACCACACACAAAAAAACAAAAACAAATATACAGATCTTCACCAACAGCAATCCAGAGCTCAAGCATGAGTATGAGAGAGTTCCTGGGGCCATAGAGAAGTGGAAAAATACTGAGCGGACAGTAGGATCATTGGACTTTCACATCTGCAGTACCCTTCTCCCCGTTGTGCCAGGCACCAACTGCATGAAAAATCTCCCCTCAACTCACAGTTTCTATACTGGAAAAAGAGAAATTGAGGTGGTCAGCCAATTTCCCCACTTTCTTGGGTTCCCTGGCAGGAGATCAGTCCTTTCCTTAACCCATGGATAGCTTTATGACTGAAGGGAGAACTCCTCCTGAGGACAGGCAAAGATAAACAGGGAAGGTGGGACTACCCACCTTCGGCCAAAGGACACCAGATATGAGCGTCTGTAGGACGTATGTTTTCCAGGTGCCCCGGACAGAACCTGGGCAGAAACCTTTAGCCAGCCTTCCCACACTGCTGGGATAATCACTCGGGGACTTCCGCTATTTGGGAAAAGCAATGTTTCCACTATTTACTAGAGCCAAGGCGAACCTGGGTTTAAGGTGTCATCTGGAGCTAAAGAAGAGAAACCTAGCAATGAAGATTCACTAAGCAAGTGTATTCAATCAAAACCCAAATGATCTGGACAGAGAAAACTGTATAAATAATCTTTGAATGCAAAGATATAGACATATACCCACAAGAAACAATAGCAAACGGTACCAAAAGGACAAAGCAAAAATCCAGTGACTGACTTGAACAAAAGGGCAGTTTGTGAGCTCTCTATCCGACAATTCAAAATAGCAGTTTTGCATGGACACACAGAGGGGAACAACAGACACTGGGGCCTGTCGGAAGGTAGAGGGAGGGAGGAGGGAGAGAATCAGGAAAAATAACTACTGGGTAGCACTAGGCTTAATACCAGGGTGACAGAATAATCTGTACAACAAATCCCCATGACACAAGTTTACTTCTATAATAAATGTGCACATGTACCCCTGAACTTAAAAGTTTTTTTAAAATAGCAGTTTTAATGAAACTCAGTGACCTCCAAGATAACACAGGAAAACAATTCAGAAACTTATCAGAGAAATTTAACAAAGGAAATAATTTGAAAAATCAAACAGAAATCTTGGAACTGAGAAATACATTTGCTGAACTGAAAAATTCTATACAGGCTCTCAATAGAATAAGCAGAGAAAATAATCAGTAAGCTTGAAGCCTGGCTATTTGAAAATACACAGTCAGAGGAGAAAAAAGAAAAAATGAAAAGGAATGAAGGTACAGAAAGTTACCTCAAAAGACCAAATCTAAGTATTGTTACTGGCATTGAAGAGGGAGCTGACCAAGAACAAGGGGTAGAAAGATTATTCAAAGAAATAATAACAGAAAACTTTCCTGAGAAAGATATAAATATCCATGAACATGAAGGTCTTAGAACACCAAGCAGATGCAACCCAAATGAGACTGCTCCAAGGCGTTTAATCAGACTCTCAAAGGTCAAGGCAAAGAGAAGATCCTAAAAACAGTGAGAAATAAGAAGTAAATAACAGGCTGGGCACGGTGGCTCATGTCTGTAATCCCAGCACTTTGAGAGACCAAAACAGGCAGATCACTTGAGTCCAGGAGTTTGAGACCAGCCTGGGCAACATGGTGAAACCCTATCTCTATAAAAATACAAAAATTAGCCAGGCGCAGTGGCCTGAGCCTGTAGTTTCAGCTACTTGGGAGGCTGTGGTGGGAGGATTGCTTGCACCCTAGTGGTGGAGGTTGCAGTGAGCCGAAATTGTGCCGTTGCACTCCAGCCTGGGTGACAGATGAGACTTCATCTCAAAAAGCAAATAACATAAAGGAGCTCCAATTCATTTGGCAACAGGCTTCTCAATGGAAACTATACAGGCCAGGAGGGAGTGGAATGATAGTTTCAAAGTGCTCAGGAAAAAACAAAAAACTGTCACCTAAGAATATTGTATCCAGGAAAATTGTCATGTCATCCAAATGTGAAGAAGAGTTAAAGTTGTTCACAGACAAAAGCTGAGAGAATTCACCACCACCAGACCCATCTTGCAAGAAATGCTAAAGGGTGTTTCTTCAAACTGAAGGAAAAAAAATAATGTGCAAAAGAAAACTTTTAAAGGCATGAAACCCCTGGTTTAACGTACTTTAATTAAGTATATGGACAAACGATTAATACTCTCTTACTGTATGTGTGGTATGCAATTCACTCATAACTCTAGTAGAAAACCCCAAAGACAAATCGATCACAATAATAGCTACAACAATCTGTTAAGACATAGGTGATTTTAAACTATATAAATTGAGAAAACCAAAATGTTTGTTGTGTATGTGTGTTGGGGGTGGGTGGAGTTAAAGTGTAGAATATTTTGTGTTTTTTTTTTTGTCTTTGTTTCTCTTTTATTTGTATCTAAGATAAGTTGTCATCTCTTTAAAATAACTTGTTATATCCACAAAGTATATGGGGAATTATTTTTGCTTTTATTTGTGTTATTTTGTCATTGGTTTCTCACTTAATTGCAGTGTTGTCAAAAATGTCTCTGATACCACCAATTTCTTGCAGTGTGTTGACACTTGTATTTATATATACATATAAATATAAACTTGCTTCACAGTTTCATAACTTTCCACATATAGATTTTATATGTTAAGTTCTTTCATTTAATATTCTATTTATTCCATAAATAGTTAATACATTTTTCATGAATGATGAAATCTCCTACGAGAATGGATTTGTCTGTTTTCCCCGTAGTTCAAATTAAGTTTGTTGTATATTTTCGATACAAGTTCTTTATCAACATATATGCTTTGCAAATATTTTTTCCCAGTCTGTGGCTTATCTTTTCATTCTTTTAACTGTGTCTTTCACAGAGCAGAAGTTTTCAAAATTTTAATACTGTCCAACTTAACAATATTTTTCCTTCATGGATTATGTTAGTGTTGTATCTAAAAACACATTGTCATATCCAAGGTCCACCAGATTTTTTCCTTTGTTTTCTTCTATAAGTTTTAACGTTTTGTGTTTTACATTTTGGTTTATGATACATTTTGAGTTTTTGTGAAATGTGTGAGATATGAACTTTATGTCTAGATTTTTTTTTTTTTTTTGCATTTGGATATTTAAATTGTTACAGCACCATTTGTTGAAAAATTCTTTTCTATTTAATTGCCTTTGCTTCATTGTCAAAGATCTGTTGATTCTATTTTTGTGGGTCTATTACTGGGCCCTCTATTCTGTTTCATTAATCTATCTATCTGTTCTTTTTTTTGACAATACCATGTTGTTACTGTCTTGATTAATAGAGCTTTATTGTAAGTCTTGAAATCAGATAATTTGAATCCTCCAACTTTGTTCTTTTCTTCAGTATTATGTTGGTTATTCCAGGTCTTTTGGCTTCCCATATGAGCTTTAGTATCAGGTCATTGCTAGAAGTTTATTTGCTTCATGGTGCTGCAGACTGTATAAGCATGGCATCGGCCTCTGCTTCTGGTGAGGGCCTCAGGAAGCTTCCACTCATGGCAGAAAGTGAAGGAAGAGCAGGCACGTCATATGATGAGAGAGGAAACAAAAGAATGTGAGGAGAAGATGCCAGACTCCTTTAAACAACTGACTCTCGCATGAACAGAGAACTCTTTCCTCATTACCACGAGGATGGCACCAAGCCATTAATGAGGGATCCACCCCCATAGCCCAAACACCTCCCACCAGACCCCACCTTCAACATTTTAGATCACATTTTAACCTGAGATTTTCAGGGACAAATATTCAAACTATATCATCTTTCTTCACAGTTTCATATTTTTCTGTATATAGATCTTATGCATTAAGTTCTTTCATTTAATTTTCTATTTTTTCCATAAATCATTAATGTTTTTTGTTTATTTGTTTTCTTGAGACAGAGTCTCACTCTGTCGCCAGGCTGGAGTGCAGTGGCATGATCTAGGCTCACTGCAACCTCCGACTCCCTGGTTCAAATGATTCTCCTACCTCAGCCTCCTCAGTAGCTGGGATTACAGGTATGCACCACCATGCCCAGCTAATTTTTGTATTTTTAGTAGAGACGGGTTTTCACCATGTTGGCCAGGATGGTCCCAGTCTCCTGACCTCTCATGATCCACCCTCCTCAGTCTCCCAAAGTGCTGGGATTACAGGTATGAACCACTGCACCCAGCCAATGCATTTTTCAGTATAATTTTTCTATTTGAACATCACTATTGAACTGAAGTCATTGCATACTGCCTATTGCTGGCAATTAAAAATGTTTTCCTCTCAGTTACCAAAACATACACTGTTGTTCACACTGGAAATGGATTCAGTGTTTCTGTAAAGCAACTAGGAAAAAACATTACAAAGGTATTCCTGTACTTTGACTTAACTCTCTTTCTCTTTTTGGGCCTCCCCATTTTCTGCCACATAATAATATTGAATTAAGCCAATTGACCCTACACTGACCTCTCAATATTCAAATGAAAAGAAGAGTCACACGTCTCTCACTTAAAATCAAAAGCTAGAAATGATTGCACTTAGAAAGGAAGGCATGTTGAAAGCCAAGACATGTTGAAAGTTGTCTTGTGCCAAATAATTAGCCAAGTTGTGAATGCAAAGGAAAAGTCCTTGAATGAAATTAAATAACTGAAACTGCTACTCTAGTGAACACATGAATGATAAGAAAAAAAAAAAAAAAAACAGCATTATTGCTGATACAGAGCAAGTTTTTGACATCTAAATAGAAGATCAAGCCAGCCACATTATTCCCTTAAGCCAAAGCCTCATTCAAAGAAAGGCCTTAGTTCTCTTCAATTCTTTGAAGGCTGAGTGAAGTGAGGAGGCTGTGGAAGAAAAGTCTGGAGCTAGCAGAAGTTGCTTTATGAGGTTTAAGGAAAGAAGTCATTTCCATAGCATAGAAGTGCAAGGTGAAGCAGTAAGTGCTAATGTAGAAGTTGCATCTAACTATTCAGAAGATCTAGCTAAGATCATTGATGGAAGTAGCTATATTAAACAACAGATTTTCAGTGTAGCCAAAGAGCCTTCTTTTAGAAGAAGATGCCATCTAGGACTTTCATAGCTACAGAGGAGAAGTCAGTGCCTGGCTTCAAAACTTCAAAGGATAGGCTATCTGTCTTGTTAGGAGCTAATGCAGCTGGTGACTTTAAGTTGAAGCCAGTACTCATTTATCATTTTGAAAATCCTAGGGCCTTTAAGAATGATGCTAAATCTAATATGCCAGTGCTTTCTAAATGAAATAAGAGCCTAGATGACAGCACATCTGTTTAGAGACCAGTTTACTGAATATTGTAAGCCTACTCTTAAGACCTACCGCTTAGAAAAAAAGATTTCTTCCAGTAATTACTGTGCATTGACAATGCACCTGGTCGCCCAGGAGCTCTGATGGAGATGTACAAGTAAATGAATGTCATTTTCGTGCCTGCTAACGCAACATCCATTCTGTTGTCCGTGGATCAAGGAGTCATTTTAACTTTGAAGTCTTGTTATGTAAGAAATATATTTCATAAGGTTATAACTGCTATAGATAGTAATTTCTCTGATGGATCTGGGCAAAGTAAATTGAAAACTTTCCAGAAAAGACTCACCATTCCAGATGCCATTAAGAACATTTGTGATTCATGGGAGGGGGTCAAAATATCAGTATTAACAGGATTTGGAAGAAGTTGATTCCAACCCTCGTGGATGACTTTGAGGGGTTCAAGACTTCAGTGGAAGTCACTGCAGGTGTGATGGAAATAGCAAGCGATCTATAACTAGAAATGGTGCCTGAAAATGTGACTGAATTGCTGTAATTTCAAGTCATCTGCCGCAGTCTCAGGATCAATCTTGAATGGATGAGGAGCTGTTTCTTATGGGTGATCAATGAAAGTATTGAGATGATCTGGTGAAGATGCTGGGAACACTGTTGACCTGACAATACAAGATTTAGAATATTAGATAAACTTAGTTGATAAAGCAGTAGCAGGTTTGAGAGGATTCACTTCCATTTAGAAGAAAGTTCTACTGTGGATAAAATGCCACAAAACAGCTTTGCATGCTACAGAGAAATCTTTTGTGAATAGAAATCAATCAACATGGCAAACTTCATTTTTGTCTTATTTTAAGAAATTGGCACAGTCGCCTAGCCTCCAACAACCACCACCATGGTCAGTTAGCGAGCCATCAATATCAAGACAAGACTCTCCACCAGCAAAAAGATTAGGACTTAAGAATGACTTCGATGATTGTTAACACTTCTTAGCAATAAAGTATTTTAAATGAAGGAATGCACATTGTTTTTTAGACATAATGCTCACTGAATAAACTGCAAGCTTGTCCAACCCACCTTATTTTGTTGTTGTTGTTCTGTTTTGTTTTGCTTTAGGCTTTTAGCAGCCAGAAGCCATGGTTTTTAAGTTTCTGTCTCTAGTGATAAGCAGAAAAGAGGGATGAGGAAGGGGCTTTACTGGCCCAACCAGAAACAGAAACTAAGAACCCATGACTGTGTTCTCTCCCTTGGACACTCCTGAATAGTCTATAACTTTTATATGCACTGGGAAACCAACTAATTTATGTGACTCACTTTATTGAGATATCTGCTTCATTGAGATATTTGCTTCATTGCAATATTCACATCACTGCAATATTTGCTTTATTGAGGTGGTCAGGAACCAAACCCACAATATCTCTGTGATATGCCTGGACTGGGAGGATGAAATACCAGGGAGCCGCTAAATATGACAAATATGCTAATAAATGGGAATTAAATTAAAAATGGGTACATAAAACACTTTTATGTACATTGACAGAGATTGAAATTCAATTTGGGATGGTCTCAGTGCTTTTGGAAAACTAACATTTTTCCTCATTTTAAAAAATTGTCCTAGTGGGCACAATGTATAAAATTTGGTTGGTGGTTATGCTAAAAGCCCAGATTTTCCCACTATACAATATACCCAAGTAACAAAACTGCACTTGTGGTCCCAAATCTATAAAAATGTCTGTAGTTTTTAATTTTCAAAAACAGACATTATGGCCTTATGGCTTTTGGATGTTAACTTTGTAGAAAATTGGGGGATAGAAATGCATAATAACAAATTAATAAAGTACAATAAATATGTACTCTTTATGAAAAATTCTTAATACTTTGAGATGATACAGTATATGATAAAAAGCAGACTTTCAAATCAGCCTGAACTTGGATAAAATCTTACCATATCTATTTTTCTCAGACTCCGTTATTTAGATGTTGTCGCTTCTTCTGTCCTCCACAAATACTAGCTTTTCTTTTACGTTTTCTGTATTATTATCTTTCTCTGCTGCCTCCAAGGGAGTTCTTCAGTCTTACCATCCTTCCAATGCACAATTCTATTCTTTGGCTCTAGCTAACTTGCTCTTTTTCCTATCATTTTCACTTTTTCCTTCTTTTATGACTTATTAATTGCAGCTTCACGTCTGTAACTTCTTCCATTACACTTTTCAGTATATTAAGTATATATGTTACTATTTGTGTGTTTCTTATGGACTTTTTTTGGAGGTAAGATCTCCTGTCACCCAGGCTGGAGTGGTTCACTGTACCCTCCTGGGCTCAACTCATCCTCTCTCCTCAGCCTCCTGAGTAGCTGGGACTACAGGCACACCCCACCACACCTAACTAATTTTTGTATTATCTGTAGAGAAGGAGCTTCACTATATTGCCAAGACTGGTTTTGAACTCCTAGGCTCAAGCAATCCACCTGCCTTGGCCTCTCAAAGTGCTGCAATTACAGGCATAAACCAACACACCCGGCCTATTATGCACTTAAAAAATTCTTGTTTCATCTATTCCAATTATACTGCTTCAGATAATATATGTTATTTAGGTGTCTCTTTTTGGTAGTAGTTTTGCTCCTCAGGTTTATTTACTTTGGCCAGGGAGCCCATTTTCCCCTGGGACTATCAGATATCCTGACTGGGGAAAAGCAGAAGGCCCACCCTTAGTCCCTGAACTGTTGGATGAGCTTATGGAAGGAGGAGATTATGAACCCCAAGACAGAGCCCTTCATTGCCGTACCACTCCCTTTCACAGTTACTTCATCAGGAAAACCTGCTGCTCGGGAATTTACCTAAGATCCTAGAAATAAGTGTCTAATGACTCAGTCATTAGTCCTGGGCATTTGGAGGGAAGGGTATGGAAGGGGGAATTCCCAGGAAGTTCACAGAAGTCTACGCCTGTTTTCTTCAATTCCTCACCCAAGGAAGGCTTTACTTTCCTTGGTATTGACGACTGATGTCAACATCACGTTGAGTTCTTGCTCCCAGCATGGTAATGGAACAGATATGATTTTACCTGGTAAAAGAGAGAGACAAGAGCAGAAAGTAAAGCATTCCTGCAACCCACCTTCTTACAGCAGTTTTCTATTACTTTCTTCCCCAGGCTGCACCCCCTTCCCTTTTGCACAGGTATATTCTCCAGTTTGGGACTGTTGTTATTTCACCCAGGAGCTTCTCAGAATTTGCTTTTGTTATGTTTATTATTGTTATAATCATTAGTATCTCAGATTCATGCTTCCTGTGCTTTCTCCAGGATTGATTTTGGGGAAGGGAGCCAGCAACCCATCCTTGTCTGCCATGTTGATATCCCTGAGCTTTTTTTTTTTTTTTTAAATGTTCTGCCTCCCAAAAACATAACTGTTGTCACTGCTAAAGTCTATCTGCTTTTAGAAGATGTATCCCCTGTTTCAGAATCTGATTGCATTGACTATCTCTTCTCTTGGGTTCAAAGGAATCATTATAAAACAAAGAACAAAAGGTAAAAGACTGTTTTCATGGACAACTGATCTACAGCTGATTGTGGATATATAGATATCAATCTATGAAATAGAGAAACAAATAAGTGTTAAAATATTTCAGAGATTTCCTGAAGAAAAAATGGCTAATTTTTCCACTTCAGGTTTATAAGGATCAGCCTTTTATGTGAAGTCCTCTTACACGTTCCTTTGCGACTAGTCCAAGTAACCTTTTCTTAGGCTGGACAAAAACGGAACATCCTATCACCTCCAGCCTCGAAGGCTCAGGTTTTCTTTCCTCTAACATAAATGTTTTTGTTCTAGATGTCCTTTCCAGTCTAGTGTAGAGAGGCCACAGGGTTAATAGTTGAGCTAATGTATACTGAACACTATCCAAAATAAGGAAAAACTTTGTATATTAATATCTATCATACTGGGTTGTTACAAAGATTAAAATAATCTGTATAAGATGCCTGGTGCAAAGTAAACACTCAAAATTATAGCAATTATTATTTATCATGTAGAAATCACAAAATTGTTAAAATTAGAAATAGGATGTATATAATATTTATATTGAAAATGAAATAATTCTTGTAGATATTTTGACCAAAGCAGCTTCTCATCATTTAGCTTTGTATTCTTATTCCCAGCATCATAATGTGACGTTTGGATTCCTGTCACTTTTTTATCTTTCTGGTTTCCAGTCAAGGAAATGTTGGTTTATGCAGTGCTTGTTGAAGCTACATCAGGCATGAAATGAAACATTTATCATTGTGTTTTGGAAAATGTTGCATTGCTGACTAATGTGTTAGTGGCAATAAGTAAGTAATAGAAGATTTCAACAATGTAACAAACTTGACATGATGGGCATATATAGAATATAGCACTGAAAACTAGAAAATACAGAATACACATTTCTTAGTAATCATACATGAAGCTTTTAAAAAGCTGGCTACCTAACTTGCCATCAAACATTCTCAAAATTTGCAAAGAATTAATGGGAGATAGACTACATTCTTTGGCCACAATGCAATTAAAAGTGAATGACAAAACAATAACCATTGAAGTCCATTTCCTGAGTTGAATGGTGTCCCCCTCAAAATTTCCTGTCTACACAGAACCGGAAATAGGATTTTTATTTTTATTTTTATTTTTATTTTTATTTTTATTTTTATTTTGAGGCAGAGTCTTGCTCTGTCGCCCAGGCTGGAGTGCAGTGGTGCGATTTCAGCTAACTGCAACCTCCACCTCCCAGGTTCAAGCAATTCTGTGCCTCCGCCTCCCGAGCAGCTGGGATTACAGGTGCCCACCACCATGCCCAGCTAATTTTTGCATTTTCAGTACAGACAGGGTTTCATATATTGGCCAGGTTGGTCTTGAACTCCTGACCTTGTGATCTACCCACCTCGGCCTCCCAAAGTGCTGGGATTACAGACGTAAGTCACTGTGCCCGGCCAGAAATAGGATCTTTGCAGATGTAATCAAGTTAAAATTAGGTGATACTGGATTAAGGTGGGCCCTAAATCCAGTATGACCAGTGTCCTTATAAAACAGAGCACCACAGAGACACAGACATCCAGAGAGAACAAATCCATCTGAAGACAACGGCACTGACTGGAATGATGCATTTACACACCAAGGCACAGTAAGGATTGTCAGGAAATACCAGAAGCTAGGAGACAGGCATGGAACAGCTTCTCCTTCAGAGTTTCCAGAAGGAACCAACTCTGCCAACACCTTGATTTTAAGACTTCTAGCCTCCAGAACTAGGAAAGAATAAAATTCTGTTCTTTTAAGCCATCTAGTTTGTGCTACTTTGTTATGGCAACCCTGGAAAACTAATATGTCCCATATGCTTGGGAATTAAGAAACATACTTCTAAATGGTTCATAAGTCAAATAAAAAAATCATAATAGAAGTTAAAAAAATATTTTGAACTAAACGGTAATGAAAATACCACATATCTAAACCAAAGAGATGGAACTAAATCAATAGTCAGAGAGACATTTGCAGTCTTACATTTATAAATCAGAAAAGAAGAAATGATAAAAATAAATGAGTTAAGTATCCAAAATAAGAAGTTAGAAGAAGGAATACAAAATAAACCTTAGGAAAGTAGGAATAAGGACATAAAAATAAAAGCAGAAATCAATCAATGAAAAGCAAAAATCCAATAGGGAACAATGGATGAATTTCAGGAACATGGTGATGTTGAATATTTGAAAAAGCAAGTTTCAGAAAAATACATGTAATCTTCCATTTACACAGATATTAGAAACAAGTAAAACTAAACAATATGTTGTTTAAAGATCCAAATGTATGGTAAAATGTTCCAGGTGGTATTTGCCTCTGAGCTAGGAAGGAATGACATGGGAGTATGGAATGAAGGAAGTAGAGGAGGGAGGGAGGAAGGGAGGGAGGGAGGAGGGAGGGAAGGAAGGAAGGAAGGAAGGAAGGAAGGAAGGAAGGAAGGAAGGAAGGAAGGAAGGAGGGAAGGAAGGAAGGGAGGGAGAGAGGGAAGGAAAGGGAAGAAGGAAGGAAGGAAGGAAGGGAAAGGAAGGGAAGGGAGAAAGGGAGAGGGAAAGAGGGAGGGAAGGAAGGAAAGAAGGAAGGATGGAGTGCAATCTAAGCTTTCTATTCCATATGTTTATATTTCATTTATTGGCCTTTGCCCATTGGTTCTTCTTTTGTGACTTTCTATTCATATCCTCTGCCCATTTTCCCATGTTTTAAAACAAGGTTATTGCCGACATGGAGGCCCAGGTTCACAGGTTGAGAGAAGAACTGATCAATGTGAACTCACAGCGGAAACAGCAGCTGGTAGAGCTTGGTCTTCTTCGTGAAGAGGAAAAGCAAAGGGCTACAAGGGAACACGAGATTGTTGTCAACAAACTGAAGGCTGAATCAGAAAAGATGAAAATAGAGCTGAAAAAGACTCATGCCGCTGAGACAGAGATGACACTGGAAAAGGTAAGATATTTGACTGGTTTTTTAATGGACAGTTGAAACCCATGTTTAAAATCCACTGCCACCACCCTTATATTTAATCTCCAAAGGTAGTAGACATGGCATTGCTCTTTAAATGTATAAACTCTTCAATCGAGGAATTTAAGTATCTTGCTCCTATGTCTAAGTACCAGTAAAATAATCTAGGGAATTTCCTAACTTTTCCCTTGACTTTCATGGAAGGGATTATATGGAAGATCCTATTCCATAGTAATTAAATACACATTGCAATAAAGTGATATTATAATATTGTCAAATATTATTTTGATTAGAAATACTGGGGCTGTATCCCTAAATTTTCCTAGATGGAGACTAAGTTTCAGATCTTCCCATGGTTGTCTAATAAGCTTTTCTAGATTTTACATTTTTTTTATAACAGTGTCACATAAATGATGACTTATTTTCCCAGGTTGATATTTCAGTGGAAATAAGAAAAGTGTTTTAGAATTATTTATTATCGGAATAAATGTCAATATACTGTTTATAAACATTTTGATTAGACTTATATTCAAGGTACAATCTCAAATATTCTTTCTTTTGATGTTCAGAAAAAGTATAACTATTTTATTCAGGTACTAAATGTGAATTGCTATTTCCAAAATTGCCTCTGTAGTTTCTTAAGACCAGTCTTTATCTTGGGAATGAAAAACTTGAAAAGGGTAACTTAAGAATCATCTAATTTTGTTTAATTTCTTTCCACCTATCCTTCTTTATCTTCAAATGGTGTTGAGCCTTTAAAGAGTATGCAATACCATACTAGCCATTACTTCATTGATTTTACATAGACTGAGATCCTAAGGTACTTGCTTTATTGTACCTTAATTCATTTGAAAGTCAGATTTCAGCAGATTTGGCCCTTGACAGCATAGCTCTGAACCCAGAAATAAATAGGAAAAAGGACTATAAATAGGCAGGAGTGAGCCTGACTTCTTGGGGGAACAGCAGGGAAGTGGTGTGTCTGGAAATGATGACTGAGAAGAAGAGGGAAAGAAACCTGAGGGCGTGGGTCCAGGTCAGGTAGGTCTGAGTAGGCCAGTGAGAGGGCTTTGCTTTGACTCTCTCTGAGTAGGGGAGCTTGGCAGATTTTGCACATAGGAGTGACATGATTTGACTCACACTTGAATGGGATGTCATCATCTGCTGTGCTGAGAATAGACTGAATTGACGGCAAAGGAGGAAGTAGAGAGACCAGTTAAAACGCTGTTGCAAAAATATAGAGGAAAGGTAATAGAGGGTTGGGTCTAGCCAGTAGCAGTGAAGTAGTAAAACCTGATCAGATTTGGGATATGTTCTGTAGGTAGAGCTGACAGCATTCACTGTTGCTTCATGGGATATGCTGGGCATGGGGAGTGGTGTGGAGCAGTCACGGGCAGCACCAAGGCTATTTTCCCAAGCCAGTGGGCAGATGGAATTCCTCTTTGCTGAAAGGAAGAAGATTACAAGACCAATAGGTTGGGCCACTCAGGACATGTTCAGGCTAAGTGGATGTTAGTGATAATTCCCTCACAGCAGGATAAAATAATAATGTCTTGATGCTAAAATATACAGGTCAGGAATTAGGGAAAGTTTTTGTTTTTTTCTTGAGACAAAGTTTCACCCAGGCTGGAGTACAGTGGCATGATCTTGGCTCACTGCAACTTCTACCACCCGGATTCAAGCGTTCTCCTGCCTCAGCCTCCTGAATAACTGGGATTATAGGCACCCGCCATCACGTCTGGCTAATTTTTGTATTTTTAGTAGAGATGGGGTTTCACCATGTTGGCCAGGATGGTCTCAAACTCCTGACCTTGGGCAGTCCACCCACCTCGACCTCCCAAGGTGCTGGGATTACAGGCGTGAGCCAGCGCACCCGGCCCGGAAATATTCTTATATGGTATAATCTCAGACTTCAATAACAGCAGATAAAAGAGAGACTGATGGAAAGTGAAAGTGAAAGTGGTGTTGCCACTTACCTTTTCTGTTAACTCTTGCACACACCTCACCTTGGCTTCAGTCGACTCTTCTAGCAGTTCAAAGTATTTCTAAGTAAATGTTCTTAAATGGCACAGATACCTGTGCACCTTGATTTAAGAAAATTGGATTTGCCAAAGTCAGACATATAACACATCCAATTTAGGCCTTAATTTTCTTGCATTATATTTTCACATTCCAAATGCCTCTTTGTAATAGGAGATGAACTTTGTCAAACGTAGGTTTATACATGATGCTAACTAATTTACAGGGTAAAGGTAATTTAAAAATTAGTATTAGAAACCTGAATTTTTATATCCCAGAAAGGCATTATCCCAGGCACTGTGGGTATATAAAACATGAGGGAGCAGGCCACTGTCCTCAAATAGATAAAATAATGGTGACTGCAAGAAAAATACTGCAAGTACACTATGCAGATGACTAGAATGCAAGACAGTGTGACTATAGGGAAAATCATTTTCTGCTGAGGAAATCAGGGAAAATTAATTGGGAGAGATGTCATTTGAATGAGACGTAAGTAACATAAGTAGGATTTTAACTAGTAGATATGTTGAGTGGCATTCTAAGTTAAAAGAGTAAGGAAAGCAAGAGCAAACAAAACCGTTTCCGTGACATAGAGGTTGATCAAGGGGAGAGTTAGCGACCAAGCTGAGATAGCTTCTGATCATCGAAAGTCTCTAAAGCTGTGATAAGCGTTTTTGCTTCATTTGGGTAAACAGTGAGGAGTTGCTGAAGGTTTTGGGGAAATGAAGTGTCAAGATTCCAGTGATTATTAGGAACGTCATCCTCTTGGTGTGGGCAAGGTGCGGTAGCAGCCGCAGGAGCTGACGAGGACTAGATTAATCCAGGCAGGAGGCCCTCGAAGGCACAGTAGATGTGCGTGAGAAGGCAGTGAGAGTATCGGCAGTAGCAAGGGGACAAAGGGGACATTTGAAAATCATCATAGAGATAGCACTGATTAGGCTGGTTAAATATAAATCGATCAGGAATGTAGAAGTTTCTGGTCGGAGGAGGAGGAAGCTGAACTGAGTTAAGAACATGTGGAATTTGAAGTGACACTCCACTTTCCCTTGCTGTTGACAGAATGCTTCTGGATATCCCAAGAGCAGGCAGGATTGGAGATAAACAGCTGTGGGAATCACCCACAGAGAAGGCCCAGCCTGTGGCCTTGCGAGTGAGTGGGACTGTTAAAGCAAGGGGGAAAGAGGAGGAGGGGGAGGGAGGGAGAGCGAGGGCAACTGTGAAGGAAGAACTTCAGGGTACAACTCTGTTTGAGAGGTCAGGGAGGAAACAGTCAAAGAAGGGTCACGAAGGTAGAAGGGACGTGAGAAGAATGCATTTTTATGGAAATAGAGGAAAAGACTATTTGGAAAGGGGGATTGTCAAGAATGTGACCCAAACTCAGGAAGGATGGGGGTTGAAGGAAGGTCACTGGATGTGAAACCACGAAGTCATTGATGATCTTGGACAGTGCGCTGAAAATGATCGTGTGCCTAGAAACAGGGTTACAAAAGATAAATCTGAGAGTAGAAGTGAGGGAACATTCTGTTGTTTGGGAAAATACGATGTTGAAAGGAAGATGCAGTTCCAAAGAGCAGCAGGAGTGAAAGAGAATATATTTGGGGGCTGAACATGTGTTGAGCATTTTGCAGTACATACAAAGGGACTAATGGAGAGGAACAGCTTAATGATGTGAAGAATCAGAGATCATGGATGGCTTGTGATCTGTGAGGTGGTGCAGGTGGGAATGGCATCCCCAGCACAGACCCAGCACAGGCCCACCTCGGCCCATGGCTGCAAGGCTGCAAGGGTCCATTTGTCTTTTCCCAGAATGTGCAACACTCTCCCCTGCCTCCAGGTCTTTGCAGCTGCTGTCATCCTCTGCCAGAATACTTCTCCACATTATTTTTTCAATGGTCAACCTCCTTGTCATCATTCTACACTCCTCAGAGCATCCTTCCCTGACTTTTTCATCCAAAGTCTAGCCTACCTGTACCACCTATTTTTGTCCCATTGTCTTCATAGCTCATAGCATTACCTGAAATCATCCTTTTATTTGTTCACTTGTTTATTTCCTCCCACCCACTAGAACATAAGCTCTGTTAGCAGGACCTTGTTGAGCTTGTTTACTTCTGTACCACCAGTGCCTAGAAAACCCAGCTCGGGGCAGGTGCCCTTCGGGTATGTATTACATTAATGAGTGACAGGAGGCATGACCTTCACCAAGGGAAGAAGGAAGACAAAGATTGGTAAAGATATAGAGAAGCTCTCTGACAAGACTTGAAAAGACCTTGTAGCTAATAGCATCTGTATTCTTAGTAAAGAATCAGAGTAATCTGCTTAGGTGAGGAGTTTCAAGAAAAGCGAAACAGGCTTCCAGCGGAACAGTGGAATGCCTTGGAAAGGAAGAAGATGTAAGGGAATTTGTTCCTATAGAATTGGAGTTCTACAGGTAGAGGAGGGAGCATGGGCATCCTGTATCTGGAAGAATGGACTGCTCCTGGATTGAAGTGAGAACACAGGGGATCCCAGAAGGTAGAAAGGAGGTTTAATTTAGCTGACATGGATGGAGGTACTGAGATGAACCAGAATGGAGGGACTTGTTGACATAAAAGGAGAGTCTGGGGAAAGGGAAGACTCTCTTTTACACAGCATGGTGTTTAGTGCAATGAGTTCAGTTTTTGTCCAGTTGGTGGATTTCACCAACCTCAGAGTCCATGTGATGAAATCTAAATGCTGTGCTCACATCAAGAGTAATTTGTATTTCCAATTGATTGATATTTTTACATAAATAGTCAAAGGAGTTTAGCATTTCCAAATGCAGTGAAGACCTGGACTCTGAATTCCCTGAAACAGAAAATATTTGTTTCTAATGCCCCAGGAGCTTTCATGGTGCCTTACACAAAGTAAGCACTCATTAAATGTTAAGTGAGTGAATAAAAGAATGATAATTGAGGCGGGCAGATCATGAGGTCAGGAGATCGAGACCATCCTGGCTAACACGGCGAAACCCTGTCTCTACTAAAAAATACAAAAAATTAGCCAGGTATGGTGGCGGGCGCCTGTAGTCCCAGCTACTCAGGAGGCTGAGGCAGGAGAATGGTGTGAACCCGGGAGGCGGAGCTTGCAGTGAGCTGAGATTGTGCCACTGTGTTCCAGCCTGGGCAACAGAGCGAGACTCCATCCCAAAAAGAAAAAAACAACAAGAATGATAATCTACGGAGAAATTCAAGAACAGCCTCTGTGCCTGGTCATGTGAATAAACTGTTATTGATTTATCCACATTTGATTTCAACTCATTATAAATACTTTAGGTAGGATATGATACATCCTTGTATTCAAATACTCATTTATATGTTATTTTAGTGTTTTGATTTCCTTCATATCACTTAATAAGTTGAAAACACAGCATTAATCTTTATTCAGACATAGTTTGAATTTTTCTACACAAATTTTTAAAATTTGAGTTTTTACTGTAAGAGTTTGAATTAAAACTAACAAGCTGCTAAGTCTGTTGTGAGTCTGTTGTGTCATTCTGCCAGTTACTTGAACTCTTCTCACTATATCTTTTTAAAGGTTTGATGTTTTTATCGTGTTTAAATAAATATGAAATTTAAAATATTTGCCAGCAGTTTAAAACCCAGTCAAGAATTCAGAGGTTTAGAAGTTCATTTTCTCTCGTTGAGTATAAAATTGAGGTTCAAAGAGGAGAGGACAGTAACAGCAGAATAATAAATAATCTCAATGTAACATTCTATATGGGTCTGTGTTGTTTCAGTAGCGCTTACAATGTTAAGGTTATAAAAGAATTCCTAAGTCCAGATCCTACCTGAGTTTCTGTCAGCAGCAATTTAGACCCAGATGATATCTTCAATGATTTTGAGTTAAGAGAAACATGAAATATCTCCACAAGGTCAAAATACTTCCAATACAGAATCCAAGAGAGTAAAGGATTGACATTTGCAAAGTGAAAGCTTTTTTTGTGGCCTTTTAAAATCTTTTCAAACCGAATTGAAACAAAGCCCATAAAATATGAACTTTTGAAAAATTAAAGAACATTACTAAGTGATGATAGAGGGTAATTTTCAGAAGATTGATTAAAACTTTGGTATCTAAATTGGACCATTATTTTAGAAACCTATTCAGCTATTTTAAAAATAACCCTCCTTGAAATAGAGAATATTTTAGAAAATAAGGAAGTGGAGAAAGGTGTAAAAGTCCCGATTCCTACCACCACCCAGCTATAATAGTAATAATTTAATGTATATGTAAAATAGCCATACTAACTTAGCTGCCTAAGAGCATAGTAATTAAACAATTCAATCTCTTGCTTTTTAAAGTATTATATTAAGAATATTCCAATGTCATTTGAAATTATTTGAAAATATTATTTTCATTGTTTCATGATATCCTGTTTTATGGATGTAACTATATATATATATATATATATATTTTTTTTTTTTTTTTTTTTTTTTGAGACGGAGTTTCGCTCCTGTTGCCCAGGCTGGAGTGCAATGGCGCAATCTCAGCTCACCACAACCTCCACCTCCCAGGTTCAAGTGATTTTCCTGCCTCAGCCTCCCGAGTAGCTGGGATTAGAGGCATGTGCCACCATACCCGGCTAATTTTGTATTTTAGTAGAGACAGGTTTTCTCCGTGTTGATCAGGCTGGCCTTGAACTCCTGACCTCAAGTGGTCCACCCCGCCTTGGCCTTCCAAAGTTCTGGGATAACAGGCGTGAGCCACCTCATCCGGCCTTTGATAAAACATAATTTTTTTTTTTGAGACGGAGTCTTGCTCTGTCGCCAGGCTGGAGTGCAGTGTCGCAATCTTGGCTTACTGCAAACTCTGCCTCTCGGGTTCAAGCGAGTCCCCTGCCTCAGCCTTCCTAGTAGCTGGGACTACAGGCATGTGCCACCGTGCCTGGCTAATTTTTTGTATTTTAGTAGAGACAGGGTTTCATCATGTTGGCCAGGATGGTCTTGATCTCCTGACCTCGTGATCTGCCTGTCTCGACCTCCTCAAGGGCTGGGATTACAGGCGTGAGCCACTGCGCCCAGCCAGATATAATTAATTGTGTTATTTCTTTATTTTAGAACATTTAGTTTTGTGGGGATTTGTTTGTTTGTTGGTTGAGATAGAGTCTTGCTCTGTTGTCCACGATGGAGTGCAGTGGCCTGATCCCGGCTCACTGAAACCTCTGGTTTGTGCGTTCAAGCGAGTCTCCTGCCTCAGCCTCCCGAGTAACTGGGACTACAGGCATGTGCCACCACATCCAGCTAATTTTTATATCTTTAGTAGGGAAAAGGTTTCACCATGTTGGCCAGGCTGGTCTCGAACTCCTGACCTCAGGTGATCCGCCCACCTTGACCTCCTAAAACTGCTGTGATTATAGGCGTGAGCCACTGCACCCAACCAAACATTTAGATTGTTTTTTTAATTGTTTAATGTGGAGATTGTCATCATTATACATAAACTTCTGTTAACATTTTCAATTTCAATTTTTTTAGGTTGAAATCCTAGTAGAATTAACAGGTCAAATTGCATTTCAGAAAGTTTATACTAATGTATATTTACTTCAGTAAAGTATCTACTTAGTCTGTAGATTTATTAGTAGTTTTACCTAATTTGTAGTACATGTTTGTGAACAACAGGTCTTTTAATTTGTATTTTTAAGTGTGAGAGATTGAACATTTACAGTGGATTTACCTGTTACTTATTTATATTTCATTTTCTGGAAATTGCATGTTCATGTCTTTGGCCAGTTTTTCTTCTTTTAGGGTCCTGCTGTTTTTCTCATCAGCTCATCTAATAAGCTCCTTTTATATTAGAATGATAAAACCCTTATCTTTGTGGCAGATATCTTTGGCATTTGCCTTTTATGATTTAATTTTATGATACGCAAACATTTTATTTAAATTTAGTCTAATCTGTTCATCTTTTCCTTTGTAAATTCTCCACTATAAATAGTTGTTTTCAGCTTCATGTTTTGATATTTATAAATATACCAGCACATCAAACGTTTTCTACAACGTACTCTACTCGGTAAAAAGCTCTTAGCATTTTGACATAGCGTTTACCAGCTTGGGTTCCTGGTCTCTAATTTTAAGTGGTGTCTGAAGGATTATACTGGAATTCTGCCAGCCTGAAGTCATGAAAAGGCTTTGAGCAACAATTCAGCATCTTTTTCAAATTTAAGAAAAGCTCCATATGGCGCAATTATTCAAAGTTAAGGCCATAGAAACTACTTAAACCTTTAAAATTTATAATTAAAGGATTAATATTAACTTATGAAGACATTGTCATTTCGGCCTAAGATGGATTTCCAACCTCAGTTTTGTTCTTTTTACTTTCATCTTTTCCATGACTTTTTCCTTTGCTGAAAAATGTGGAGTTTTATATCCTTAAACTTTAAATTAAATGTTATCCTCAGGTTAGCATTATAAAATTGATTGGCCAACAATATCCTGTATATTTTTTATTATGTTCCACAAATATTGGTGAACTTAAAGTCGGCATCTTCCTCTGGATATATAAGCTATAGCCTGGTATAATAGATAATGGCACCTCTAAATATAACAATAATTTAATTTACCAAGTAAAAAAATACACAAATAACTTGGAAGACTTAGGATGTGTACATAATTTGAATGTGATGAATTGGTGTTCATTTATATTAAGGTTTATATTAATGTGCTTTTGAATGACCTAAATTGTAAAGTTTTCTTGAATGTGACAGGGGTTATAATCTTGTCTTATACAAAAACTAAGCCTTTTTATAGAATAATTTTTTTATTTCAACTTTCATTTTAGATTCAGGAGGTACATGTGCAGGTTTGTTACATGGATGTAGTGTGTGATGCTGAGGTTTGGAGTACTATTGTAGGATAAGTATTTAAAGAAATAAAAAATAGCCAAAAAAACTTAAAAAATAATAATTGGCATGATTAAAAAGAAGAACTAAGACTTTTGTTGTTATTTTGACAAAATACACAAATCAAGCCAAATCAAATATTTTAAACATATTTATGTATCTCCTGTGTAACAAGAAGAAATTGATGTTCCTTAGACCCTTTTTTGCATGAGCCCCAGCTCTCCTACTTTATGTCATTTGTATGTGAGGCACTCATATCACAGTGAGTCCACTAAACAAATATTAGAATAATATCTGGATCATTTGTTTATTAACAAAAAATGCAGGGGTACCTATCATCATTAATGCTTGAATATTTGTGTGTTCAAAAGTCTATCATCCTTATCTGAGAGGGCCTACAAAGCTCAATGTCATGTGGAGTCATGGATGTAGGTAGAAATAGACTGCTCCCTTCTGAATGACTTTCACAGTTTCCCAATGAAGTTTTCCCCCTTTCTCTCTCTGCCTTCTGCTGCACATTAAGGAGCACTTTATTTTCTGGCAATCCAGTAGAGCAAATCAATAGCTTAACTTCAAAGTCTAGTTATCTGAAGCTAGCAAACTATGTTTTACTTGGAGAAAATTAAAAGAGAGTATATTTTATGTTAAGGTTATTTGAAAATAAAACCTAGAGTTACAAATAATTGGTTTAAAGTAGGCATTTAAAAATTACAAGATTAATCCTCCTTTGTTCTTCTGTAGCCTAATTTTTAGTATTCTAATAGAAGCATTAAAAAATTGGAGTTCTGTATTCCTCAGAGGTGTTTGGTTTTGTCTTTTGGGATGCCCTGTGATGAAAAAATTTCTATTTAGAATAAATGAAAATGCCTTAGGTCAATACAGCAAAAGATAGTGACTCGACTTGGGAAGTTATTGAAAGTAGAAGAGCTTATTTGCTATCGTCAAAGTTTTATATTTAAATGGAGAGAAGTGGGAGTGAGTAAAATAAGCAGATATTTGTGCCCTAAGTCTGTGTGTGTGTGTGTGTGTGTGTGTGTGTGTGTGTGTGTACGTGCATGCACATACAGTTTAGGTCTGGGGAGATTTTTTTGGTTTGTTTTTTGTTGTGTGTATGTTTGTTTAAGATTAGTACTGATAAAATTTTCAAGCATGCAGTGATGGTCTACTAACTTTAGAACTTTGTAGGAAATATCGAGAGGGGGAAGTTAGAAGAAGAAGGTGTGATTCTCCAATCTTGTCAATGAAAAAGAAAACTTTGTGGTTATAAATCACAGGTGGCTTTAGACTTCGTAGACATGACTACTGTTGTTAAGAAATAGTGTTTTAAATACGTTTAAAGTGTTCTCTTAATGCTTTCACTGCTGCTTTTATTATTAAAAAATCCAATTTGTCTGTGACCTGTGGGTAGTCAAAGCACCTGCTTGCTAGTCTCACATCCATTCTACTAAGGTCAAGGAGCCTTTATGGTCTAGTCTAGTGGTCACTGCATTGAGTATGTTTCAGTCTTAAGCTCTTTGGGGGACAAATGCAGTATGGATGAAGATGGATAATGTGCACGTTCAAAGTTCCTCCCAGCCCCTCTCTATAGACCTGTTGATATGGTTTGGCTGTGTCCCCACCCACACCTCATCTTGAATTCCCACATGTTGTGGGAGGGACCCAGTGGGTGGTAACTTAAACATTGGGACAAGCCTTTCCCATACTGTTCTCATGATAGTGAATAAGTCTCACAAGATCTGGTGGTTTTAAAAATGAGAGTGTCCCTATTATCTTGTCTACTGCTATGTGAGACATGCCTTTCACTTTCTGCTGTGATTGTGAGACCTCCGCAGCCATGTGGAATTGTAGGTCCATTAAAACTCTTTCTTTTGTAAAAAAAAAAAAAAAAAAAAAAGATTAGTACTGATAATTATGCAAACCTTTAAAACATTTATATTGATATTTAAGAATTGTACATATTTATCAGATATGTGTGAGATTTTTATACATTCTTGCGATGTGTTGTGATCAAAACAGGGTAATCAGGATAGCCAACACCTCAAACATTTATCATTTCTTTGTGTTAAGAAGATTTCAAATCTTGTTTTTCTAGCTATTTTGAAATGTACAATAAATTATTAACTATAGGCACCCCACTGTGCTATCGAACACTAGAACTTCTTCCTTACGTTTAACTGTATTTTTGTATTCATTAACCAACCTCTCTTTATGCCTTCTCCTCTTTTCCCTTCCCAGCCTCTGGTAACTATCTTTCTCCTCTCACCTTCATGAGATCCACTTTTTTAGCTCCCACATATGAATGAGAACATGCAATATTTGTCTTTCTGTGCCTGGCTTATTTCACTTAACATGATATCTAATTCTATCCATGTTGCTGAAAATGACAGAATTTCATTCTTTTTATAGCTAATACTCTGTTGTGTATATATTGCACATTTTCTTTATCTACCCCTTTGCTGATGTACACTTACGTTGTTTCCATATCTTTAGTATTGTGAATAATGCTGCAATAAACATGGGAGTGCAGATCTCTCTTTGGTATACTAATTTCCTTTCTTTTGGGTATATATTCAGCAGTGGAATTGCTGGGTTATATGCTAGATCTAATTTTAGTTTTTTGAGGAACCTTTATGCTGTTTTCCATAGTGACTATACTAATTTGTGTTCCGACAAACAGTGTATTAGTGTTCCCCTTTCTCCACATCCGCATAAGCGTTTGTTTTTTGTCTTTTTGATAATAGCAATTTTAAGTGGATGAGATATCCTCTCATTGTTGCTTTGGTTTACATTTCTCTGATGATTAGTAATATGGAGCATTTTTTTCACATGCCCTGTTGGCAATTTGTATATCTTCTTTTGAAAAATGTCTGTTCAGATCATTTGCCAATTTTTAAATTGGATTATTTGTTTTTTGCTGTTGAGTTCCTTATATAATCTGTTGTCAGATGGATAGGTTGCCAGTATGTTCTCTGATTTCTTTTTACTCTTGATTGTTTTCTTTGCTGTGCAGAAAGTCAGTACTAATGTATATTTACTTCAATATTTTTCAAGATTTTTACCTTGATATAATCCCATTTTTCTGCTTTCGCTTTGGTTGCTTGTGCTTTTGAAGTCTTACAAAAAAAAAATCTTTGCCTAGACCAATATTTTCTTCAAGTAGTTTCATACTCTCAGGTCATACATTTAAGTCTTTAATCCATTTTGACTTGATTTTTTTATATGATGAGAGATAGGGACCTGGTTTCATTCTTCTGCATAAGGATATCCAATTTTCCCAGTACTGTTTATGAAGGGACTGTCCTTTCTCCAAAATATGTTCTTGGCACCTTTGTCAAAAATGAGTTAGCTGTAAAGATGTGTTGGGTTCTGTATTGTGTTCCATTGGTCAATGTGTATATTTCTCTACCATTACCATGCTGTTTTGGTTATGATAGCTTTGCAGTATATTTTGAAGCCTGATAGTGCAATTCCTCCAGCTTTATAATTTTTGCACAAGATCACTATGGCTATTTGGGGTCTTTTGTGGTTCCATACAAATTTTAGAATTGTTTTTTGTATTTCTCTGAAGAATCTCATTGGTATTTTGATACAGATTGCAATCAATCTGTAGATTTTTATGGGTAGTGTGGGCATTTTAGCATTGGTAATTCTTCTAATCCATGAGCATGGAGTATCTTTCCATTTTTGTGTTCTCTTTAATTTCTTTGATCAGTGTTTTAAGTTTTCAGTGTAGAAACTTTTACTACTTTTGGTTAAATGTATTCCTAGATTTTTTTATAGCTGCTGTAAATAGGATTGCTTTCTTGATTTTTTTTCATGATTGTTCACTGTTGGTGCATAGAATTGCTACTGATTTTTGCATGTTGATTTTATGTCCTGCAACCTTACCAAATTTGTTTGGTGGTTCTAACATTATTTTGGTGGAGTCTTTAGGTTTTTCTTAATATGGGATCATGTTGTCTGTGAATAAGGATAATTTGACTTCTTCCTTTCTAATTTGGATGCCTCTTATTTTTTTTTTCTTGCCTAATCGCTCTGACTAGGACTCCCAATACTATCTATATTGAATAGAAATGGTGAAAGTGAGCATCCTTGTTTTATTTCAGATTTTAGAGGAAAGACTTTCAATTTTTCCCTTTTCACTATGGTGTTAGCTCTGGGTTTGTCCTATATGGCCTTTACTGTTTTGAGAAGTGTTTCTACTATACACAGTTTGTTGAGAGGTTTTTTTTTTTTTTTTAAATCATAAAGGGATGTTGAATTTTATTGAATGATTTTTCAGCATCCATTGAAGTGACCATATAGTTTTTGTTCTTGGTTTCATTAATGTGGTATATTATTGATGTATTTATGTTGAATCATCCTTGCTTCCCCAGGATAAATCCTACTTGGTCATGATGAATGATCTTTTTCATGTGTTGCTGAATTCAGTTTGCTAGTATTCTCCTGAGGATTTTTACATCTATGTTCATGAGGGATATTAACTTCTAGTTTTCTTTGTGTGTGTGTATGTGTGTGTCCTTGCTGGGTTTTAGTATCAGGTTAATGCTGGCCTTGTAGAATAAGTTTGGAAGTATTCTCTCCTCTTCCTTTTTTTGTTGACTTTGAGTAGAATTGGTACTAGTTCTTTTTCAAATGTTTGGTGGAATTCAGCAGTGAAGCCCTAAGGTCCTGGGTTTTTCTTTGATGAAAGATTTTATTAGTGCTTCAATCTCATTATGCATTACTGGTCTGTTCTGTTTTTCTATTTCTTCATAGTTGAATTTTGGTATGTTGCATGTTCTCAGAAGTTTATCCATTTCTTCTGTTAATAGGCTTTACATTTTGTTGGTGTGTAGATGTTTATAATAGACTCTACTGGATCCTTTGTATTTCTGTGGTGTCAATTTTAGTGTCTCCCTTTTTATCTCTGGTTTTATTTATTTGGGTCTCCTCTTTTTTCTTATGTAGTCTAGCTAAAGGTTTGTCAGTTTTGCTTATCTTTTTTAAAAACAACTTTTTGTTTTGTTGACTTTTCTTTTTTTGGTTTCAATTTCAGTTATTTTTGTTCTAATCTATAATTTCATTTCTTCTACAAATCTGGGGTTTGGTTTGTTCTACCTTTTATATTTCCTAGAAGTGTAGTGTTGGATTGTTTATTTGATGTCTTTCTGCTTTTCTGATGTAGACATTTATTGTTATAAACTTTCCTCTTTGAACAGATTTTCCTGCATCTCATAGGTTTTAATGTGTTGTATTTTTATTTTCATTTGTCTCAATAAATTTTAACATTTCTCTTTGAATTTCTTCATTGATCCATTTCTTATCAAGGGGTCTGCTGTTTGATATCCATGAATTTATACAGTTTCCAACATTCTTTCTGTTATTAATAGCTAGTTTTATTCTATTGTGATCAGAAAAGATACTTGATATGATTTTGATTTTTAAAAATTTGTTAAGACTTGTTTTGTGACCTAATATTTGGTCTATACTGGGGACTATTCCATGTGCTGTTGAGGAAATGTTCTGTAAATGTCTGCACTAGTTGGGTGGAAAATTCTGTAAATGTCTGTTAGGTCCATTTGGTCTAGAGGACAGTTTACCTCGAATATTTCTTTGTTGATTTTCTGTCTGGATCATGTGTCCATTCTGAAAGTGGAATGTTGAAGTCTACTGCTATTATTGTATTGCAGTCAGTCTCTCCCTTTTGGTCTGTTAATTTTTGTTTTTTATGTATGGGTGCTATAGTGTTGGGTGCAGGTATATTTACAATTATTATATTATCTTTCTGTATTGATTTATTTGTTATATAGCATTCTTTGTCTGTCTTTTTACAGTTCTTTACTTAAAGTCAATATAATCTAATATAAGTGTAACTATTCCTGCACTTTTATGGTTTCCATTTGCATGAGACATCATTTTCTATCTTTTTACTTTCAGTCTGTGTGTGTCTTTATAGGTGAAGTGAGTTTCTTGAAGACAGCATATCATTGAATCTTGTTTTCTTTTAAATCCATTTAGCCATTCTGTGTCTTTTAATTGGAGAATTTAACCCATTTGCATTCAAAGTTTTTGGTAGGAAAGAGTTTACTGCTGCCATTTTCTTACTTGTGTTCTGATTGTTTTGTAAATCCTTTCTTCCTTCTTTACTGTCTTCCTTTGTGGTTAAGTGATTTTCTTTGGTAGTATGTTTTGATTCTATGCTATTTGTAGTGTATCTATTGATTCTGTGCTATTTTTAGTGTATTTATTTTGCTTTGTGGCCACCATGAGGCTTACAAGAAACATCTTTTAGTTATAAGAGGTTATTTTAAACTGATAGTGACTTAACTTTGAACACAACCAAAAGAAAAATAACAACAAAAAAAACTACGCTTTAACACCATCCTCTTCACCACATTTTGACTCTTTGATGCTTCAATTTACATCTTCTTATATTGCCTGTCTCTTAGCCAATTATTGTAGTTATTATTTTAAAATAGTTTTGTGTTTTAGTCTGCACGCTCAAGACATAAGTGGTTTAATTGCTTCTGTTCCAGTATTAGACTATTCTGAATGTGTCTGTTTTCTTGTTTTTTTCAAGTCAGTTTAATGTCTTTAGATGTTTTCTTGTTACATGTTAGTATTCATTTCTTTCTTGCAAATTGAAAAACTCCCTTTAGCATTTTGTGTAAGACAGGTCTGGTGTTGATGAATAACCCCAGCTTTGATTTGTCTGGGAAAATCTTTATCTCTCCTTCATTTCTGAAGAATAGCTAAGTTGAGTATGTATTCTTAGTTGCCAGTCGCTCCTTTCCCCCACCCAACCCCCAAATTTGGAATATAGCATCCTACTCTCTTCTGCCCTTCAGGGTTTTTGTCGAGAAATCTATTGAAAACCATATTGGGGCTCCAGTGAATATGATATGTGCCTTTTCTCTTGCTGCTTTGAGTATTCTTTTTTTGTCTTTCATTTTTACTAATTTGATTATTGTGTGCCTTGGGGATTTCCCCTTTGGGTTAAATTTGATTGATTACTTCTTCCTGTGCCTGGATGATATAATTTTTCTTGGGATTTGGGAAATTTTCAGTCATCATTTTTTAAAAATATGCTTTGTGGACCTTTTTCTGTCTTGGGAATTTCTGTTATGTGGAGATTCATTTACTTGATGATGTCTTGTAAGTCATTTTTTAAATTTTATTTTAGGTTTGGGGGTACATGTGAAGGTTTGTTGCATTGGTAACATCATTTAGCCACTACTTACAAGTGAGAACATGTGGTCTTTGGTTTTCTGTTCCTGTTTCTATTCTAAGGATAATATACTCCAGCTCCATCCATGTTCCCATAAAAGACATGATCTCATTCTTTTATGGCTGCATAGTATTCCATGGTATATATGTACCTCATTGTCTTTATCCAGTTTGTCACTGATGAACATTTAGGTGATCCATGTCTTTGCTATTGTGAATAGTGCTGCAGTGGACATTCATGTACATGTGTCTTTATGGTAGAATGATTTATATTCCTCTGGGTATACACCTGGTAATGGGTTTTCTGGGTTGAATGGTAGTTCTGTTTTCAGGACTTTGAGGAATAACCATACTGCTTTCCACAATGGTTGAACTAACTTACACTCCCACTGATAGTGTATAAGTGTTCCATTTTCTCCACACCCTTGCCAGCATCTGTCATTTTTTGACTTTTTACTAATAGCCATTCTGATTGGTGTGAGATAGTATCTCATTGTTGTTTTAATTTACATTTTTCTAATGATCAGTGATATTGAGCTTTTTTCCCTATACTTGTTGGCCACATGTATGTCTTCTTTTGAGAAGTGTCTGTCCATGTCCTTTCCCACTTTTTAATGGGACTGTTTGTTTTTCTCTTGTAAATTTGTTTATGTTCCTTATAGATGCTGGATATTAGACCTTTGTCAGATGCATAGTTTGCAAATATTTTTTCCCATTCTGTAGGCTGTGTGTTTACTCTGTTGATAGTTTCTTTTGCTGTGCAGAAGCTCTTAAGTTTCATTAGAGCCCACTTGTCAACTTTTGTTTTTGTTGTGATTGCTTTTGGTGTCTTTGTCGTGAAATCTTTGCCTGTTCCTATGTCCAGGATGGTATTGCTTAGATTGTCTTCCAGCGTTTTTATAGTTTTAGGTTTTACATTTAAGTCTTTAATTATTCTTGAGTTGATTTTTGTTTATAGTGTAAGGAAAGGATTCAGCTTCAGTCTTATGCATACAGCTAGCCAGTTATCCCAATACCATTCATTGAATAGGGAGTCTTTTCCCTGTTGCTTATTTTTGTCATCTTTGTCAAAGATCAAGTGGTTGTAAATGTGTAGCCTTATTTCTGGGCTTTCTGTACTGTTTCATTGATCTATGTGTCTGTTTTTGTACCAGTACCAGGCTGTTTTGGTTAATATAGCTCTGTAGTATACTTTGAAGTTGAGTAAGGTGATTCTTCCAGCTTTGTTCTCTTTACTTAGGGTTGCTTGGGCTATTCAGGCTCTATTTGGTTTCATATGAATTTTGAAATAGTTTTTTCTAATTGTGTGAAAAATGTCATTGGCAGTTTGGTAGGTATAGCGTTGAATCTATAAATTGCTTTGGCCATTTTAATGATATTGATTCTTCCAGTCCATGAGCATGGGATGTTTTTCCATTTGTTTGTGTCTTCTCTGATTTCTTTGAGCAGTGTTTTGTAATTCTCATTGTAGAGACTTTTTACCTCCGTGATTAGCTGTATTCCTAGGTATAATATGTATTTTATTCTTTTTGTGGCAATTGTGAATGGATTGCTTTCTTGTTTGCTCTTGGCTTGACTGTTGTTGGTGTATAGGAATACTAGTGATTTTTGTATATTGATTTTGCATCCTAAAACTTTGCTGAAGTTTTTTATCAGCTGAAGGAGCTTTGAGGCTGAAACTATAGGATTTTCTAGATATAGAATCACGTCTGCAAACAGAAAGTTTGACTTCCTCTTTTCTTATTTGGATGTCTTTTATTTCTGTCTCTTGCCTGATTGCTCTGGCTAGGACTTCCAATACTATGATGAATAGGAGTGGTGAGAGGGAATTCTTGTCTTTTTTTGGTTTTCAAGGAAATGCTTCCAGCTTTTACCCATTCAGCATAATGGTGGTAGGTTTGTTAGAGATGGCTGTTATTATTTTGAGGTATGTTCCTTTAATGTCTGGTTTATTTAGAGTTTTTAACATGAAGGGGTGTTGAATTTTACTGAAAGCCTTTTTTTTTTTTTTTTTGCATCTACTGAGATAACATGTGGTTTTTGTCTGTAGTTCTGTTTATGTGATGAATCACATTCATTGATTTGTGTATGTTGAACCAACCTTGCATTCTAGGGATGAAGTCTACTTGATCATGGTGGATTAGCTTTTTGATGTGCTGCTGGATTCAGTTTGCCAGTATTTTGTTGAGGATTTTTGCAACAATGTTCATCAAGTGCATTGGCCTGAAGTTTTCTTTTCTGTTTTTTTTTTTTTTTTTTTTTTTTGTCTGTTCCAGGTTTTGGTATCAGGATGGTGCTGGCCTCATAGAATGAGTTGGGGAGGAGTCCCTCCTCATCAATTTTTTGGAATAGTTTCAGTAGGAATGGTAGCAGCTCTTCTTTGTATATCTGGTAGAATTTGGCTGTCAATCCGTCAGGTCCTGGAGTTTTTTTGTTTGTTAGGCTATTTATTACTGATTCGATTTTGGAGTTTGTTGTTGGTCTGTTCATGAAATAAATTTCTTCCTGGTTAAGTCTTGGCAAGATGTATGTGTCCAGGAATTGATTCATCTCTTCTAGGTGTTCTAGTTTGTATGCATAGAGATGTCCATAGGAGTTTCTGATGGTTATTTTTATTTCTGTGGGCTCAGTGGTAACATTCCCTTAGTCATTTCTAATTGTGCTTATTTGGATCTTCTCTCTTTCTTCTTTATTAGTCTAGCTAGTGGCCTATCTATCTTATTAGTTTGTTTGTTTTTCAAAAAACAAACTCCTGAATTCATTGATCTTTTGAATGGCTTTTTGTGTCTCAGTTTCCTTCATTTCAGCTCTCGTTTTGGTTATTTCTTCTCTTCTGCTAGCTTTCAGGTTGATTTGTTCTTGCTTCTCTAAGCCTTTCTGTTGCAATGTTAGGTTGTTGATTTGAGATCTTTCCAACTTTTTGATGTGGACATTTAGTGCTCTGTATAATTTCCCCCTTAACACTGCCTTAGCTATGTCCCAGAGATTCTGGTATGTTGTATCTTTGCTTTCATTAGTTTCAAAGAACTTCTTGATTTCTGCCTTAATTTCATTATTTACCCAAAAGTCATTCAGGAGCACGTTGTTTAATTTCCATGTAATTACATGATTTTGAGTGATATTCTTAGTCTTGCCTTCTATTTTTATTACACTGTGGTACAACAGTGTGTTTAGTATGATTTCCTTTCTTTTGCCTTTGCCGAGGATTGTTTTTTGTCCAATTATGTCATCGATTTTAGAGTATGTTCTGTGTGGCAAGGAGATGAATGTATATTCTGTTGTTTTCACTATAAATCTTGTAAGCTTTCTTCACTCATTTTCTTTATCCTCTTGCCTTCTGTGAGTAATTTCATATGTTCTGTCTTTAGGCTCGCTAATTCTTTCCTATGTTTTGTCAAGTCTGCTGTTGAAACTTTCAATAGAGTTTTTCAGTTCTATTATTGTATTATCTTTTCTTATATTTCTATTTGGTTTTTTATTTATTTCAATTTCCTTGTCAAATTTCTCACTTTGTTCCTGATTGTTTTCCAAATTTCTTTTAGTTTTCTATCCATATTTGCTTGTGATTTTCTGAAATTCTTTAAAAATATTATTCTAAATTATCTGATATTTCACAGTTCGTCAACTCTTCTGAGTCTATTGTTAGTTTCTTTTGGTGGTGTCATATTCCCCTGAGTTTTCACAATCCTTGCAACTTTATGTTGATGGATGCATATTTGAGGAGATGTCCACCTCCTCCAGTTTATGCACATGTTCTTTGGTGGTATAAGACCTTTACTACTTAGCTTCAGAAGTTAAATGCTGGCCTGTTGTTACTTCCCATTCTGGGGAAGACTTATAGTGAGCATTGGAACTAACACTGCACTGGAACTAACTCATTGCCCTGCCATTTTTTTCTAGTGTGGGGAAGATTTATGGTGAACTCAAGAACTTAAATGCTTCTCTGAAACAAAATCACTGCCTGCCATTGTTTTCTGGTCTGGGGAAGACTTATCGTGAGCATTGGAAGTTAAATATTGCTTTTGAACTACCTTGCTGACCTGCCATTGTTTTCCAGTGTAAGGAAGGCTTAAGCAGGCACCAGAACTTAATCCCAACCTTTTGGTTGTTTCTGGGTCAGGGTAAGGCTCCATAGAGCACTTAGGGTTTGTGGAAAAATCTAGCCAGGAATTTGAGTCTTCCCACAGATTCTGCCCCCTGCAGCAATACAGCACCAACCAGTCTCTTTTATATGGCTTCCCCACTGATTGAAGTACAGAGTAGCTGCCAAGATCCATGTACTAGTTCATGTAATCAGTGCCGGCTGTTTGTCCCCAATTCACCCCAGTTGGTTTAGTATTCCTGGCATTTCCATTAGTTTCTGTGGGACAAGACCAGAATGGTCTTCATGTGAAGATTCCCAGACTGTTGAGGAGATCTAATGTCTGCAACCTCTTACCCTGGAAACTGAATCTAGAGAAATTTTGTGTGAGGGATATTATGATGGCTTGTTGGAGAGGGCAGCACAGTCCAACATGAATATTTCTCTTACCAGTCATGGCTTCTCTCGGTTCTGTGGGCCCAGGGAGTTTCTCTGCTTCTCCAAGTTCTGGTGAACTCAGGATGGTATTCTTGTCTTTGGATAGTTTTTAGTCACATTTTTGTGACAGGAGTGATGCCAGACAATCTATTCTACCATCTTGCTAATGCCACTCCCAGTCTTTGCCTGTGTAAATCTTTTGATCCTTTCAACTTCATGGCTAAATTTGTAATAGCCTAATTGGACAGTGCATTTGTTTTTTATAACACTAAAGTTAATAAAATGAAAAAATATATTTCACTAGGATCTTTATCAGTGAAGAAATGATTACAAATAAGAACAGAAATAATTACTTATGGTACTACTTTGATATGTTACCATTAATAGGGTGTGTATACATCTTGATTTGACCAAAACATTCTCACTTTTACCTGTTGTCCCAGTATCTTGTGTGACTTAGCATTTCCTGCTATCCCTTTCACTGTTAAATATGTCCCAGCTTTCATGCTAAGTTATATGTATAAGAGTACTTTTTATGTAAAAGATGCACCTTTTCTTTTTATGTTTTTTGTACTTTAATTGTAGAATATCATTGTGGTCATTATGTATATTTTAAATTCATGCTTTTTTGACAGTAGGTCATAGATAGCTAGACTGTAATTATTTTAATATTATTCCAAGCAGCCTTTCTGATGTTTTTTCCACATCACATCAACATTTCAAATAGCATTTTATGCACTTAGAACCAAACTTATTTTGTCTTTGTTGAGAGACTCGGGGATGTTGGGATAAAGGGACAGAGCCTCTTATTTCAGATGCCCGGCTCCTATGTTTAGACTTTCTTTGAGGGGAGGACAATAGAATGAGCTGATGGGCATAAAGCTGCACAGATATATTATGGGTCTAGTACAGTGGAAGAGTTCTGGGTTGAGAGTCAGGTCTTGTTCTAACCCTTATTCATAATGGAAAAAAAAATTCTCTATGGGCCTGGTTTGCCTGATCCAGCTTTGTACAGATTAAGTAAATTAAAAATTGAAACTGTATGAGTAATTTAACTAAATTGAATACATTGTGGGACGTGGTAAAAAAATAAATAAATAGAAAGTACATGACCACTAAAAGTGTAGTTGGCTTAAATAAACCTCTTCATTCTCACTAGTAATAAATAAAATGCTAATTAAGACATACTATTTTTTAATATATTGAAAAAGTAAATTAATTTAAGTAATACCAAGCATCATTTTAAATTAATAATACCAAAATGCCTAGGGTGCAGTGAATAAACACTCTAAAATGCTATTGGTGGGAATATAAATTGGTACAACCTTCCTGAAAGCCTTTGGTTATCTATATTGTGAACCCTAAAAAGATCCGTATCTTTTGACCTAGTAGTCTACCCTTAGTTAGCATAACATCAATGTCAAACTGAAAAAGAAACTCTCTAAAAACACATTAATCTCACTTTTGAATATTGTAAAAAACTAAATATTAGGCAGGAGAATCTAGTAGCACATTTAAAATACCATACATCATAATCACATGGATTTTATTCCAGGAATGCAAAGATGGTTTGATATTAGGAGCACTATTATTAATAGTATAAATCACTATACTGATAAATCAAAAAAGAAAAATTATTTTGTGTTCCTTTATATACTAGTTAGAGTAAGCCTAAGTTACTGTAAGAGGGAACCTCAAAATGCAGTGGAGAAATTAAATAAGAAAGTTTATTTCTGTTATGCATAACAATCCAGATGTATTAGGATTGCCCAGGGCTAGGATCAGAGGTTCTTTCATGAGGTCATTTAGGAACCTAGACTGACTAATGAGATTCCTCTGTCATCCTCAACATGCTGTCTCCATCTCTGCTTTAAAGGCTACTGTTCCGATGGGCACCATTTCTTAACCAGCAGGAAGAGAGGAAAAAGGTTAGGAAGACAAATATTTCCTTGTAGGGAATTGCCATGGAAGTTGCACATATCATTCTGACATTTTACTGGAGAAAACAGTCCCAGGGCCACACCTGGGGCAGCAGGGACCTGTTTGCATGCACTGTGCTAAAAGTTGCAGGGAGACTATTTTGAAAAGAAATGAAGAGCAGATACTGGGGAACAGTTAACAGATGAATGTCACACACTCATTGCTTTCAGCATTTTGTGCCTAATTTTTGTACAATGGCCCTAGGCACTTAGGATATAGCAGTGAGCAAAATCGCATATATTCCTTTCCCCTCTGAGTTCATTCTAGTAGGAGAGATACATTGTTAGCCATGAACATGCCGCATAAGTAACTTACATAGAATTTTTTAAAGTATCAAAGTGCTATTGAAAAGGAAATGATAGAGAAGATTCAGGGAGACTCTGGAGTACCAGGACTGGGACCATTTATATAGTGTGACCAAAGCTGGCTTCATCAAGGAGGTAACATTCAAACAAAGATGAAGGAGTCGAGTGAGGCATGTTGATATTTGGAGGAAGAAATTGCTGATAGAGGGAAGAGCTAGTGCAGACACCCTAATTCAAGAGTATGGCTGGCATGGCTAGGGGATTTAAGGAAGCCAGTGTGACAAGAACATAGTGGACAAGGGGGAGTGAGTTGGAAATGACATTAGAGGCATCCCAAGGCCTGGTCATGTAGGGCCTTTGAGGCTATTCCAATGACTTTGACTTTAACTCTGAGTAATGAGAGAGTAAGAGGGTATTATGAAGGGACATGATCTGACTTAGGCTTTAAAAGATCATTCTAGCTTCATGAGAACAAAGGTGGGAAACCAATGAGAAGGTAATTTTGGTAATCCAGATGAGAGGAAATGTTGGTGGCTTAGACCAGAAGGGTAGCTGGGGAGGTGATCATATTCTGGATATATTTTAAAAATATACTTTAAGAGTAAATATGGTTTTCTTATGGATTTGATAGGGGGCATGAGAGCAAGAAAGTAAGCCATAGATAAGCTTAGTGTATTAGTCAGAGTTCTCTAGAGGGACAGAACTAATAGGATAGATGTATATATGAAGGGGAGTTTATTAAGGGGTATTGACTCACAAGGTAAAGTCCCACAATGGGCCTTTGGCAAGCTGAGGAGCGGGGAAGCCAGTCCAAGTCCCTAAACCTCAAAAGTGAGGAAGCCAACAGTGCAGCCTTCAGTCTGTGGCTGAAGGCCTGAGAGCCCCTGGCAAGCCACTGGTTTAAGTCCAAGACTCCAAAAGCTAAAGAACTTGGTGTCTGATGTTCAAGGGCAGGAAGCATCCAGCATGGCAGAAAGGTGAAGGCCAGAAGACTCAGCAGGTCTACTCTTTCCACCTTCTTCTGCCTGCCTTATTCTAGCCATGCAGGCAGCTGATTAGATGGTGCCCACCAAGATTGAGGGTTGATCTGCCTCTCCCAGTCCACTGACTCAAATGTCAATCTCCTTTGGCAACACCCTCACAGAGACACCCAGGAACAATACTTTGTATCCTTCATTCCAGTCAAGTTGATACTCAGTATTAATCATCACACTTACACACTGGAAAACATGGAAAGAAATATGCTAGTTCATTTCTCTGTGAGATGGGATATGTGAATTTTCAATTATATTTTTCTGTATTCCTAAATGTTCTCTACTGTGCATGTTATAAGCTGAACAGTGATGCACAGAAGTCAGGCTTTCGTCATACTATTGCCTTGTCCGTAAGTCCTAGGGCATCTTTAGCCTGCTTCCTATTTTCTGCCCCTGGGAGACCAGAATCACAAAGAGGGATGTGCTGGCCCTTTAGCCCTGGCATGACATTGGCTGACATCAGAAACTGAGCAAAGCAGTGTGGTTGTGATGTCACTATCTCACCTCACCCCCACCTAAGAGATTGTGGTGGGGAATCTCAGAGACTCTAACCCTCTGGGCCCAAGTTGCCTTTCTATCAGGGGAGGGAGGCTGTGCTCTCACTACCTTCTCGTTAGAAGTTCTGCCTGCCCTACAGCTTGCACTGAGGGTTCTCATCACTGCTTCTGAGATCTTAATGGGGGTCAACGAAGATGTGGGCTTCTCTGAGTTTAGACCATCCATTTGTCAAGGAAAACCAAGCCCTGAGACTGATAGAGATGAAAGAAGAGAATGGTAGTGTCCCCAAGACAGAGCAGGCAGGAAGTTTGAGGCCTCTGAGGGATACAGGAAAATCTAACCTCAAAGAGAAGAAGGTAAGAACAAGACCACCTCTGTCCTCCTGACATAAGGATCTTGCTGAAAAAATAAATCTCATTGCTGAGCTGACTTAGGCACTGGTAATATAAAAATAGCCCCTCCCCTCAAGGAGATGAATTTTGATGGGGCAGGGATGATGGAACAAACTGTGATCACATTGAACAGAAATAAGGGCCATCATCTAGATATGCTGGACTGCCTGCCCTGGGAAATGCGGGGAGGTGTCTGACATCTGGGGGCAACAGGCAGAATCCAGCAGAACTTTCTGGAAGGGGTAGATTGTGAGCTAATGGCATTTCTTCCCTTGCTCAAAAACTTACAAAGTGCTGTAGCCCAAGAAAAAATGAAGTTGCCACAGCTTCCTAGTTGTCTGGTCAAGGATTTGCATAATTTCATTTCCCCTCTGTACCTTTCCTTGTTTTTCTTTCTTACATATTTATTTTAATTAATTAATTTTAAGTTATGATAACTATGTTTTTACTGTACAGTTCAGTGGTGTTAAGTACATTTAAATTGTTGTGCAACCATCACCACTGTCTGTCTCCAGAATTTTTTTTTTTGTAAAACTAAACCTGTGCCCACTGAACAATAACTCCCATTTTCTCTCCCCCTATGCCCTGGCAACCATCATTTACTTCCCCTGGCAACCATCATTTACTTCCTGTCTCTATGTATTTGATGCTCTAGGGCAGGGATCCCCAGCCCCTGGGCTGCAGACCGGTACCGGTCTGTGGCCTGTTAGGAACCAGGCTGCACAGCAGGAAGTGAGCAGCTGGTGGGCTACTTCCTGATGATCTGAGGTGGAACCGTTTCATCCCAAAACCATCCTTCTACCTCCATCCTGTGGAAATGTTGTTTTCCTTGAAACCTGTGCCAAAAAGGCTGGGGACCATTGCTCTAGGGTGCCTGCTATGAATGGAATCATATAGTAGTAGTTCTTTTATGGCTGACTTATTTCACTTAGCGTAATGTCTTCAAGTTCATCCACATTGTAGCATGTGTCAGAATTTCCTCTTAAAAATGAACAATATTCCATTGTATGTATATATCCCATTTGTTCATCTATTCATTGGCCAGCGGACAGACACTTGGGTTGCTTCCACCTTTTGACTATTATGAATAATGTTTTCGTGAACATGGGTATGTAAGTATCTGTTCTAGTTTCTGCTTTCGGTTGTTTGGGGTATATACTCTGAAGTAGGAATTGGTTGATATGATAATTCTATTTTTAATTTTTCAAGGAACCGCCATACATTTTCCATAGCACCTGCATCCTTTTATATTCCCAGCGGCAGTGCCATCATTGCTAACACTGTTTATAATAACCATTGTAATGGGTGTGAATTGATATCTTCTACCTTTCTTAACTGTCTCTCCCACCACAGATAACATTCTGTGCTGTACCCACTCCCAGACAACTCCATTTTCCATAAATAGGCTGTAAACGATCTCCCTTTGTGGCTTCACACACATTTTCCCCTCTGCCTGGAAGACTTGGTAACTCATCTTTCTTCCTCAAAGATGTCCCTGCCTTCCCCCTTTCCACACCAACTCAGAAGCAGTCAAGCTCTTTCTTGTATTCCTCTAACTTTTCATTTATTCCTCTTTTTAAGACAAATAAAATGTGCAGTTCTGCAAGTTTTGACAAACCATCACCATATCAAGATAAAGAACAGTTCCATCCCCTCAAACATTTCTCCAGACCTTTGTCATCAGCCCCACTTCTTTTCTCGTGCCCCAGCTCCTAGTAATCACTCATCTATTTTCTGTGACCATAGGTTCTCCTTTTCTGGAATGTCATGTAGATATTCAGTAGCTGACCTTTTGAGTCTGGCTTCTTTCCCTTTGCATAATACATTAGAAATTCACCCATGTTATTGTGTGTCACTGTAATCTGTTCCTTTTTGTTGCTTAGTAATATTCCATTGTATGGGAGTACCAAAGCTTATCCATTCTCCAGCTGGGAAATATCTGGGTTGGTAAGCATTCACATAAAGATTGTGTATGAATATACACTTTAATTTAATTTGAGTAAATAGAAATGAGATTGCTGAGCTGTATGTTAAGTATATTTTTAAATTTTATTATAAACTGCCAAACTGTTTCCCAAAGTAGCTACCTGAGTTTGCACTCCCACCAGCAGTATATGAGAGTTCCAGTTAGGTCACACCCTTCATATTGTGGAGTTCATAATGTTATTTTAGTCATCCAAATACACATATCTCACCATTCATGCATTTCCCTAATGACTAATAATATTAAGCACCTTTTCCTGTGTGTATTTTGTCATCTGAATATCTTTTTTGGTGAAGTATCTATTAAAATCTTTTTCTGATTTTTTATTGTTATTTTCTAATTATTAAATTTTGAGAGTTATTTATGTATTCTGGATTCAAGCTGTTTATAATATATGTGATTTGCAAACACTTTCTCCCAAATCAAAGAGCAGAGATTCTTAATTTTTATGAAGTCTGGCTCACCAGTTTATTCTTTTATAGATCATGTTTTTGGTGTTGTGTATAAAAAACTTTGCCTGACTTAAGGTAGCAAAGCTTTTCTCCTGTTTTCTTCTAGAACTTTTATAGTTTTAGGTTTTATTTTTAGGTCTGTGGTCCATTTTGAGTAGATTTTTGTGGAGAGTGCAATATATGGATTAAGATTCAATTGTTTCCGTATTGTTTGTTGAAAAGACTATCCTTTCTCCATTGAATTGCCTTTGCAGCTTTGTTGAAAATCATTTGACCACATATGTGTGGCCTACTTTCTGTTTTTCTTCCATTGATCTATATGCCTGTCCTTTTCCAATACCACACCGTCTTGATTACTGTAGCTTTTATAGTCAGTCTTAGAGATAGGTAGTGTAAGTTGTCCAATACTGATCTTTTTCAAGATTGTTTTGCCTATGATGGTTTCTTTGCTTTTCTTAGAATCAGCATAATGAATTCTACACAAAATCCTACTGGGATTTTTTTTTTAATTTGTGTTTAATCTACATTAAGGTTGAAATCTTAATGAAATTGAGTCTTCTGATCCATGACCACTGAAGATCTTACCATTTATTTAGGTTTTCTTTAATTTCTTTCATCAGCATTTATAGTTTTCAGCATCTAGAGGCTGCACAAAGAACTTTGCTAATATATAAATATATGTTTTAATGTTGATATTGTACCATGTTACGTTTCTAAACTCATTTATTAATTCTAGTCACTTTTTTTGGTAGATTCCTTGGAATTTTTCTACATATATAATCAGCTGAATACCTGTTGCTTACTAGTTTTCCCTATGAGGGATCAATTTTAATTATGCCACATATGTCAACATATTTATTTTTCACAGTGGTATATGTTATTAATAAACTGGTGAATTTTGGAAAATGACTCCTCAAAACAAATCTAACCTATGAAGAGTCAAATGTACCAGGGAATATACATGAGCATTTGTAATTTTTCAGTTTATAATCTGTCCTCTGTATCTGTAGGTTCTGTACTCATGGATTCAACCAACCATGGATCAAAAATGTTTTTAAAAATATAAAAATAACAATATAACAATAAAAAGTAATACAAATGTAAAAACAATACAATACAACAACCACTTACATAGGATTTACATTGTGTTAGGTATTAAAAATATTCTAGAGATGTTTTATAGTATATGGAAGAATGTTCACAGTTACATGCAAATACTCTGCCATTTTGTTTAAGGGAGCTGAGTATCTTTGGATTTTGGTATCACGGGAGTCCTGGAACCAATCCCCTGTGGATACCTAAGGAAGACTGCACTTTGTTGTGTCCTATGCCATACATCTGATTTTTTAAAAAATAACAACAATATAAACTAATATGGAATAGGAAAAGTGATCTATGTTTTTAAATGCCTATTTTTAAGATACAAATTATTCTTCGTCTTAACGTGCTGTAGTAATCACTCTTTTTAAAAATAAAATGATATAGAAATATTTTAAAGTAGTATTACATATGCATGTATTCTAAATATTCCATTGAATTGGGAATTTTGACTACTTAAATATTTTTACAATTTTGCAAATCATTTCTTTTTCAATATCAGACCAAAATATATTTTTCCCTACACATATTTTAAAAATTGGTTTAAAAAAAGCTTTTTACAGCATTGCTTGTAATATCTTCTTAGTGAATTAGTGACCTTTTAAAAGTGTTTTTAAAGAAACAATATTAGGCTGGGCATGGTGGCTCACTCCTGTAATCCCAGCACTTTGGGAGGCTGAGGTTGGATGGGTCACCCGAAGTCAGGAGTTCAAGACCAGCCTGGCCAACATGGCAAAACCCCATCTCTACTAAAAATACAAAAATTAGCCGGGTGTGGTGGCACGCACCTGTAATCCAGCTACTCAGGAGGCTAAGGGAGGGGAATAGCTTGAACCTGGGAAACAGGTTGTGGTGAGCCGAGATCGTGCCACTGCATTCCAGCCTGGGCGACAGAGCAAGACTCTGTCTCAGGGGGAAAAAAAAATATATATATATGTATGTTTAATAGTTGATAATTTTTTTTAAGTATTGGAATCCCCAAATTGTGTAGAAAATCCCTTTAAGTTCCACACATTATATTCCCCTTAAACATATTTTATTTCCTGTAATTGGTTGGTTACCTCAGTAGAGTATATTTTGAACTTTATATTCTACATATATGTATATATATACACATAGTATAATATAAACAAGCCTGAAATAGATGCCAAAAAGAGTTACTAGTATACAGGCCGGGCGCGGTGGCTCAAGCCTGTAATCCCAGCACTTTGGGAGGCCGAGAGGGGCGGATCACAAGGTCAGGAGATCGAGACCATCCTGGCTAACACGGTGAAACCCCGTCTCTACTAAAAAATACAAAAAACTAGCCGGGCGAGGTGGTGGGCGCCTGTAGTCCCAGCTACTTGGGAGGCTGAGGCAGGAGAATGGCGTAAACCCGGGAGGCGGAGCTTGCAGTGAGCTGAGATCCGGCCACTGCACTCCAGCCTGGGCGACAGAGCGAGACTCCGTCTCAAAAAAAAAAAAAAAAAAAAAAGAGTTACTAGTATACAAACACATACATATTTCCACAATTTAGAGTACACTAATCCATTTCAGTAATTGCATAGCCTGTATCACTGCACTTATGGCTAAACACTGGTTACCCAGCCAGGTGTAGAGCATTGTACAACATTTTTTGGGTTTTTTCAGAATGTATTACAAATTATTATTTTAAAAAAGAGCTACATTTTAAGCGTGTGCAGATGTGAATTTTGGCTTACAGAACTGTTTTTAATATTCATCTATGGTATTTTCTTGGCAAAAAAAATGGACATTTGTTCCCATTGCATGACTTTAACAGATCAGTAGACATCCTAGGAATACTCTAAGGAAGCAACCCCGGGTCATGGAAAATATCTCATCAAACATTGGTATCTTTGAATCTTACTTGTGACAATTGTTTATGTTATTGTACATTTCATATTAATATTGAATGCGGAATTCTAACAGCGTTATCAATGAGCTTCAAGGATTTGTAATTGAGGCCTATATATCTATAAATTGTTGTAATTATATTAGGGATTCTGGTTTTTCTTCAACCCCAACTACCTTATTAAATTGAAGGAAGTATCATACATTTTACATTTTAGAGACTTCCTGGGAATAAGAAATTATCAGAATTGCCATACTTGGATTATAACTAATGGCCCATTCAGTCCTGTATTTGATATCTAATTTCACAGAGAGGCTGTAAAATGGATGATGTGAACTTACAAATCTCTAGTTTCCTTAAATAATTTATGAGTGAATGAGTCAACATATATTTAACAAGCATTTACTGTATATTTAGGTCAGTGCTGGGGAAAATCACGAAAAGACATTGTCACTGCATTTTGGGGGCTTTTCTTATTGCGGTGACAATGAGAAATACAAGTAAAAAAGGATAGAAGATAGATAGAAGACTATCTAATCATGCATGGTAAACTTCTACTTTAGGGTACAATGCTGGGAAATCTGAGAAGGTCTGTAGGAATCGGGATCTTTTATGGAAGAGAGACAATATTTGAATTGGCACTAGATATGAAGAATTTTCTGAGGCAGTCAAAGGGGATAACACGAGGAAGCTATGAGCTTAGGAAAAATCGGAAGAATGTCAGACAGTAATTGTTTATGAAAATCCCACTTATTTTAAAAAGATTGAAGATGCTTTTTTAACTTTTTTGTTTTTAAACTTTTATTTACACTTACTAAAATGTTATAAAAATAGTACAGGGAATTGCCATATGTCCTTCACCCAGCTTCCCCTAATGTTAACATCTTATTGATCTATAGTACAATTGCCAAAACCAGGAAATTAACAGTGGCACAATCTATGAAATAACTACAAATCTTATTTTAATTTCACTAGCTTTTCCATTAAAGTCCTTTCTTGTTGTTGTTCTAGGACCCAATGCAGGATCTCACAGTGCATTTAGTTGTTGTATCTCTTTATTCTCCTTCAATCTGTGTCACCTCCCCTGTCTTTCCTTATCTTTCATGACTTTGATGCTTTTGAAGTGTACTAGCTGCTAGTTATTTAGTACAATGTTTCTCACTTATGATTAGATTGAGGTTATGCATTTCTGGCAAGAATAATACAGAAGTGATATTGTGCCTTTCTCAGATGCATTATATCAAAGGATGCATGGTATCAAAATATCTTGTTATTGGTGATGCAAACATTGATCACTTTTTAAAGATGGTATCTGCCGGGTTTCTGTGCTGTAAAATTAATCGTTTTCCATTTCTAAGATGAAAATATCTTGCGAGACATACTTTGAGACTATGCACATATTCTTAGATTTTTGTTCACTAATTTTGTCTGAACCACTGGTGAATCTTACCTGAAATAATTATCTCTTCTTTTACGCACAGTTACTTTGAAGTTGTATTGTTTTTCTAGCTTTAAGTTATGCTGAGGGTGTAGGGTTTTGTTTTGTTTTTATTTTTACTGTTTCATATCATTAGGAGAGAAAACATTGGAAGCTCAAGGTCGCTTTTAAAATACAAGATTCTTTTAAAGTAAGGAATCACATCTAACAGAAAATAAAAGAAAAAATAAAGTGAGGCTAGTGGTAGTGCTCATGAAAGCACAACGCACTCTGAGCGTTGGATAACTTCTGCTGAAGGACCTATATTTGACTCCACATTTTTCAGTAGCAAATGTCAATTTAAAAAGCATCACAATTAAAACAAGATTCAGTGCAATAAACTTTTAAAAGTCATCATTTCAAAAATTATTGGATTGAAATCTTTAGAGAAAAAATTACAAGAGATTCTCAACAAGAGAATAAGTGTAATATGGTTAATTAACATCTTCAGCAACATCCTCATGGAACATTTTTTTTTTCCCTTAGAATGGAGGTATAATGGGTATTATTTTGATTTTAACACGAACTGTATTGTGTCGTGAAATCATTTTATGATTAAACGAATTAATGAGCAGATAGTATTTACTTGAACAAATATTAAATTCCTGCTATTTGAATGCTACTGTGCTAAATAACCAAAACCCTGTTATAGAAGTATTTTTTTCTGAAGTAGAAATCATTTAGTTTCAGACCATCTGAGGGGGATTAAATGGGGGATGTCCCCAAATAACCTTATTACAAGATAGTCTTATAATAGTAACCTTGAGGAGAAAGTTATAATAAAATTGAGACTTGCCAAGCATTTGCCTTATTTGTTTAATTTTTGAAAGACTTTGGCTTCAGGTTTTGCTTCTGATGATAATTCACTGGAACTGAATCCTGAGGCAGGATGGTGGGGGAGTAGTAAGGAAGGGGATGAGATATTATTTGCTGATTACGCTATCTTTTGCTAATTTTCTATTTCTAAAGAGCTAAAAATGTTTAAGATTTTGATATCTTAAAATATGTGACTTTTGGTATTCTGCAACGAGGGCTTTGTTATTTTAACAAAAAGTTTTTAAAAGCTCTTTTCATGATAGTTAGATAAATGGCTGCCTACCTGAGGAATGCAAAGTAAATATATTTGTATATTTAGAACCACTTCAAGTGAAAGAAAAATGTTTAATTACTTCCTTCACTGAATATCACATTGATATCTGACCCTCTGGGTTACTTTGTAAATTGCTACAAGACCAGTTTAGTTCAGTTAAACTTCATGTTCAAGTTTAGCATTTATTGAGTAATGACGATGTAAACTAGGCAGCGTGTTAAGTGTTGACAATACAAAGAAGAAATGGCATCATCACTAATCAGGACCTAAAGGATGAAAATATATTTTAACATAGGTTTTTAAAAAAAATACAAATTAGTTTATTTCACATAAAATATAGCTAAGAATAAAATAGCCCCAACATAGTAGTTCAAATTAGATAAAAAGCTTACCCAGGGTAAGCAAATTACATTTGTCAGGCTCTGTAGAATTTCCATGTTATCTGTATTTACTAGGTTATAAGCTGAAAATAAAATACTATAAAAGTTTCCAGATTAGTATTTCAGCATGATTTTTAACTGCTCTGTACCATCTTTTTAAAATATGCCTTATATAGCCAAGGAACTAGACAGCACTTTGATAAAAAATCCAGATGTTGGAACTGGTTTATTTTTGAAATACCCTGTGAGATCTAATGAATAGAGCCAAAACAAAATTTGTGCAATTTTTATAAACCTAATCGTTATTGTTCAAGAAACTAGAAATAAATAGCACAGTTTCTGAAAGACAATTTTTGGAGAAATCAGATTTTTAAAAATCACAGGAACAGGAACTTGCATGAACACGAAGGGAATGTGATTTTCCCTTTGATCTGATCTTGCAAGAAAGAAAGAAAGAAGAAAGTTATTTAGGAAACAGTTTTGTAATCTTTCTCCGTTAAATAGCTATTGGTTGTTTCAGTCTCATATTTTAGCCCCTGTTTTGAAATGTTTTTAACTAGACAATATTTTGATTTTGTTCTCATAACCTAAATGGTTTAATTAACCTCTAAATTAAATGAAGAACATTAGTCAATATGCTGAATATCTATGTTAAATAATAAGTAGCAGTCTCCTTATACCTGGGTTTTCAAAATAGCCCTTAATATTTTACTTCATTTAAAATTAATTTTGTATAATATATACCTATATAAATCATCACGTATATTGTTTGTTCACACACAAAATATTTTTAAGTGAGGCAGGAAAAAACAAACGTATGTAACATTTTAGTTTTTGCTTTCACAAATACTTATTTGGCAATCTCTGTATGCAAGTAACTTCTAGCATTTGCTGGAAGAAAGAATTATAAGCAACTGCCTCCACAATGTTTTTATGGAATTAGTTTAGGAATAATGAATAAACAAGTGCATTTTATACCAGATGACTTCACCAGTGAATTCTACCATACATTTAGGAAAGAAATAATGCCATTTCAACACAAACTGTTTCAGAAAATAAAAGAGAAACATTTTCCAACTCACCTTATGAACTTATCATTATCCTGATAACAAAACTAGACATTAATATTGCAAGAGAAAAAGAATCACAGACTACAGACACACACACAAAAAATCCCTTAACAAAATATTAGCTAATCAAATCCATCAATATATAAAAAAGATAGCACATCAAGGTCAAGTGGGATTTATCTCAGGAATGCAGAGTTGATTCAAAAATTTTTTAAAAAATCAATGTAATTCACTATATTAAGGCTAAAAAAGAAAAATCATATTATATCAGTAGATGCAGAAAAAGCATTAAAAATTTAACACCTATTCAAAGAGCCGATAAAGAACAGAGGGCATAAGAATGATACAAAGGACTTTGGGGACTCAGAAGAAAAAGATGGGAAGGGGGTGGAGGATAAAAGACTATAAATTGGGTGCAGTGTATACTGCTCAGGTGATGGGTGCACCAGAATCTCACAAATCACTACTAAAGAACTTACTCATGTGACCGAACACCACCTGTTCCCCAATAACCTATGGAAATAAAACATTTAAAAAGTTTTGAAAAAACAACTTAGACTGTAGTGATGGTTGTACAACTTTGTGAGTATGACAAAACTACTGAATCGGACATTTTAATAGGTGATTTTTATGGTATGTGATTTATATTTCAACAAAAGTGTTTTTTTAAAACTTTTTAAAAAAGAACAGATGCCAGAAAAAGTAAAACCAACAGCTAAAATCTTACTTAATGAGGACAGACCATATTATTTTCCCAAGATTGGTAACAAGGAAAAGACATCCACTGTTACCACTTCTATTCACTTTATACTGGAGGTCCTAGCAAGTGCAGCAAGGCAAGAAAAAGAAATAAAAGGCATACAAATCAGAAAGGAAGAAGTAAAACTGTCTCTATTTGCAGACATGTCATCTACATGAGATAAAAGGAATCTGCAAAAATACAAAACTACAAGAACCAATAACTAAAGTTAGCAAGGTCACAGTGTACCAAGTCAATATGCAAAATCAGTTATATTTTTATGTACTTGCAATGAATGGTTGGAAATTGAATTTTTTAAAATCAGCCATTTACAACATCATCACAAATATGAAATACTTGTTTAACAGGATATATCCAAGATCTGTATGCTGACAACTCAACTTTTGTGGCATAAAGTAAAGATGTAATTAAATGGAATGAAACACCAAGTTTGTGGGCAGGAAGACTCAACCTTGTTAGAATGTCATTTCTCCCAGATTGATCCTTAGATCAAGTGCAGTCCTCATCAAAAGCTGAGCAGTCTTCTTGTTGAATTTTACAGGCTGGTTCTAAATTTCATTAGAGCTTTGTCAAATCAATTTTGAAAAAGAAAAGAGTTGGGGAAATTACACCTCCTGATTTCATGACTAACCATAAAGCTACAGTAATCAAGAGAATGTGGTATTGGTGTAAAGATTACCATATCAACCAATGGAACAAAATAAAGACTCTTGAAATATACCTACACATTTATAATCAATTATTTTTTGACAAAAACACTCCAAGATAATGAATGGGGGAAAGATAGTATTTCCACAAATAGTTCTGAACAATTGGATATTCACATGGAGACAAAGAAGACCTCAACTTTTACCTCACAGTTACAAAAAAGTTAACTTGAAATTAATTGTAGACCTCAACATAAATGCTGCAAGTATAAAACCCTTGGAAGAAACATAGGACACCTTAGTGATGTTGATTTAGGCAAACATTTCTTCAATTGGACTCAGAAATTATGAACCATGGAAGAAAAAATTGATAAATGACGCCATCAGAAATAAAACTTTTGCTCTTCAGAAGACACTCTTAAGAAAATAAAAAGACAAACCAGTCTTGAAGAAAATATTTGCAAAATATGTACCTGATAAGGTATTTTTATATAGCATATATAAAGAACTCAATAAGAAGAAAACATACTTTTAAAAATCAGAAAATGATTTAATAGGCTCTTCACGGCAGAAGATAGACTGTGGTAACTGAAATTTTAACTATATTGGTGGGGCACTGAGTTTGTTTAAACCATGAAAACTGAAATTTGTGCCAATTGGAACTGCCTTTATTTAACAAACATAATCACACAACTACTTTCAAAGTTTATTAATTTTATAGGTTTGCGATTGCTCTGAGTGTTTGACGGGGACACATCCTGTGTTATCTTTGGGGAGAGCACCACTCTGTGTTGGACATCCAGTATTAAACACTCCTTGCCTTAATTATCCTTACTAATAATACAAATGGCCAACATTTATTGCACCAAGTGTCAAGCATTGTTGTAAAGGTTTATTTTATTGTCTCCTCACTACATCTCTATAAATTAAGTGCTTTTATTCTTTTGTGGATGCTTAAATCGTTTAAATAATTTGGAGAGACAAGATTCAAACACAGTTTGACACCAGAACCTGTGCTTTTAACCACTCACTCCATTATCCACATGGTAACAATATGCCTGATGACTGTGTTGAAAAGGGAAATACAGAAAGCTATGAGAGCACACAGAGCAGACAGCTTGGTTTGGGGACCAAGCAAGGGCTTCCCTGAGTAACTAATGCATACGCTCCTTCTTTGGTAAGAATGAATGTTAGACACACATTCCACAAGAGATGTGAGTTCTAGCAAAGCCCCTGTCAATAACTAGCTAAGCAACCCTAGACAAGTAACCTCTCTGAACAGATTCTGCTCTTGTCTTACATGGGTACTATCTTTTTAAGCTTTCACTTTTCATGTCTTCTCATCTTTTCTATTATGAGAAAAGGGCACCTGTAGAGAATATAGGTATTTATTATCTGAGTTCAACTATGTTTGCAAATTCTTACTTTGTTTACTACCGTCTCTTCTAATTTTCACCCCCAACAGACTGATCAGGAAGTACAAGATTTTAAAATAGAGTTGTTTGTGTTAAACGTTGACGTTGTCAATGTCATGAAAAAAAAAAAAAAAAGAACGATCTTCTCTGTATTTTTTAAAGTCAGACAACACAGATCCTCAATTCCACACTTCCTTGTGCTCAAATAAATTCCTGAAGATAATTGGTGTAAGTTAAACAATAAGCAACATATAGGTATATTGGCCTAATGGAAGAAGATGCTGATTGTGTGCCTTCCATGTGTCAAGCACTTTCACGTACCTTATCCACTTTAATTCTCCCAACTCATCAAAGTAATTATTGCCTTAGAATTGTAGGAGATACTGAGGCTTAGAGGAATTACACAACTGGCTCAGAGTTACACAGCTACAAGTTGCAGAACCAAGATTCTAGTGTGTCTTTCCCCAACACCTATGTCAGGCATGTTGACTTCTCATGCTATTTCCAAGCAAATCCAATCATCTCTTGGCTCAGATAGGTGACCATGAGCAAAAGATAGAAGCAGTTCCTGTTTCACAAGATCGTTGGTTTGATGAACCAATTCATGCCTGTTGCCACATCCTGTTGTGAGGCTCTGATTGGGTTCCTAACTCCTCATCGTCCACACCTTTTGTTCACAAGTCCCCTTCCCTGTTTCTTGTTTCTACATTGATGAGTTTCTTTGAGTATTTGGTACTTGACTGATCTTTCAGCTCTTATTTGATTACTCTGGACTTGGTCTTAGATCCATTTGACTTAAGGAATCCTCTCAGTATGCCTTTTCTGAAAGAATTATTGGTCCTTGTCCCTGGAGAGATACCAGACCTTTTCTTGGTGTTTCTGTATAGGATGACCAGAAGTGTAATCTTCCTATCATGCCCTGCTAGTCACCTGGATTCAGAGGAAATACTCACTCATGCATGTATTATCTTATTATTTGAAATAATGTTATATTCTAGATTGTTTCTCTGTGCTTTAATTTGCACTGTAGATTTTTACTTCTGTATGAATATTTTTATGCTCAATAGTGGCTTTGGAAAAGCAATGTTTGTTTTGTTTTGTCCTAGAAATGTTGAAAACAAACTTTTATTCTATATAAACTCCAAAGTGTATACATTTTAAACATGTTACTTCTTTTTTAAAATTTTGCATTGGCATCTGTAGAAATTTCTGTCAGTTTAAACAGTAATGCTTGAAAGTCACTTTGGCTTTTCAAGCTGCCAGATTGCCTTATCATTGTCTTTGAGAGATTAAGGATGCTTGTTTAGAAGGTTGCCTTTTGTCTAAATAAAACTGAAGTTTTGTTGTTCCATTGTAATATTTCATTTTAATCTGGTTGTTTTCTTGTGGAGATAATATATAACAGGATCCAAAAATAGTTCAATAAAAGCCTTCAATTATAAATGGGCTGACTTGTTGGATTGCTTCAGGTGCCCTTGTCAGCTGCTTCAGACTGCAGATTTTGATAAATGTGGAAAAATTTTCTCGGAGCTCTTAGGGTCTGTTTTGGAGCAATGAGGTATAAGCCAATTCTATTCCTTTCTTAACTGAATCATCTATGAGGAGGAAAGGGCCATTTTCTTCCCTATGTAAATATCCTGGAGAACAGAGAAAATGAAAATCAAGGGAAAGTAAGATACTTTTCAGCAATAAAAACTTCTTTCAATGGCCGGGTGCAGTGTCTCACGTAATCCCAGCACTTTGGGAGGCCGAGGAGGGCGGATCACGAGGTCGGGAGATTGAGACCATCCTGGCTAACATGGTGAGACCCTGTTGGCACTAAAAATACAGAACATTAGCCTGGCGTGGTGGCGGGCACCTGTAGTCCCAGCTACTCGGGAGGCTGAGGCAGGAGAATGGCGTGAACCTGGGAGGTGGGGCTTGCAGTGAGCTGAGATCTCACCACTGCACTCCAGCCTGGGCGACAGAGGAGACTCCGTCTCAAAAAAAATTATTTTAATACATATGATTAGGATTGGAAAGCAGCAATGACAGAAAATTATGTATTAATTATGGAAAGAAAAAGAATACACGTATTTTAGTAGTAAAATACCACTTCAATTTAGAGTAGTAAACCAAAAATGAGGCATTCTGTTACTACAGAAAAGCAAGGCTCTTTAGTTTTCAGTTTTAAATAGGAGATTTATAAAGTTAAGAAAAGCAATTTTTCAAGAAATTTTCATTGAAATAACACTTTGCTTGTAAAAATTTAGATATTGCTTCACACTGTCTCATTCACAGCGCTTGACTTTAATGGCTATAACTTGTATGTGATAAAACTAGCACAGGAAGAACAAAGCATGTCCTACCCTAAGTCATAATTGCTCATAGCCAAGATGACATTGGATGGATTAGCCCATGAATGAGAATTATTACAACTCATTGGCCTCTCGGTTTCTTGAGCTCATCAGTTCTCCTCAGCCACCTGTTCATGGGTATGACTAGCGTCTTTAACAATTCCAGTAACTGTACCACCTTGAAAATTTTGATTTCTGGCATTCCATTCTCTCTGCCCTCCCCAACCCCCACGTTTCTAACTCAGTTAGGTTAGCATCCTCACACCAGCAGTTTTTTGCCTTGTGGGACTTACAATCGATTAACATCATTTTCCACCTTCCAGTAACTTCTTCACGTTTTCATTTCTCAGCTTAGATTTCATGGTCCATCAGAGTAACCACTTCCTGAGCTACTCTCAACTTCCTTGCCCTTATTTACCTCTGCCTTTCTCGTTGGCAGTCCCCAACCCTGGCTAAACCAAAACTCATGTACCCTACTATGGTATCTAAACACTTGACCATGGTTCAAGAGAAGAGACACTTATGTTAATTATCCTCCCTTGAACTTAAGGCCAAAAGCTAGGGTGGAGCCCTTAGCACTGCAATGTGAATTCATTTTCTCACTAAGAAAATTTAATCTCCGTCTTTTCTTCTCAAACCTCCAGCACTGCCTTTTCATTTCTATTCTGAGATGGCAACCTCAATTTCACTGGAAAAGTGGAGGCAAACAGAAGAGAACCATTCTATCTGCCGATCCCAAATCTACTGTGCAATTGCATCTATATCCATGTTCCACCTTCCCTCCTTTAGGATAGATGGATTTCTTCCTTATGGAAATGTATACCTCTGTCTAAGGCCTTCACTAGTGCACTACACTCCTCATCCTTATTCAAGGGTTTTTCTCCTACAATTATGCACCATTTCTCTTACATCAACATTTTTCTCTCTGATACATTATTTCCAAAATATAAAAATATGAAATAATATGTTAAAGAATTCTTTCATCACCTATGCCAAATCATTCTAAGTTATACTGTGGTAACAAATTGACCCCCACATCTCAGTGGCTTCACTCAGCAAAGATTTGTTAAGTGAAACCATAAGAAAGTGCTATTTTTATGGATCTAAACTGGTTAGTTATCAATAATTTAATGTGATTAATACTTTTCCAGATTGTAAGTTCAATGTTGGTTGATAGAGAGATTCCATTATCTTGAACACTGCTGGTCACTGATGGCTAGAGAAGACAGGGTATGAAGAGCTCACACCCAATTCTTTGTACTTTGGCCCGGAAATGACCCATATTCCAATCACAGCCCATTAGCCAGAACTAGACAAAGGGCTCCACCTACCTGCAAGGGGCTAGGAAATGTGTGTGGGGAAGGGGAGATGCAATAGGGAGGGTGGTGTATATTCAGCTACCAGTAAATGCTCTGTTGCAATCCAAATCTCACTTCAATTCCTGTACCACGTCTTTGTTGTCTTTGTAACCAGAGTCTTCAAAAGGTCTTTCTATTAATACTTAATTATTCTACTGCCTTATATTCTCTTCTTTCTTTTATCCATGGCAATGAGGCTCTTAGCCACTTCAATATGTTGAAACATTTGTCCAGTCAACAAGTGATCTCTGCACTAAATGCGATGCTCAGACTTTAGTCTTCATCACAGTTGACTTCTCAGAAGTTTTGACACCATTGATCACTCCTTCTCTGCTAGGTTTTAATCACATTATCAGTTAGGAAGAACATCGTGATCTCCAGGAATTTCTCCTAATTGGCTAGCTGCTCCTACTCCATCTCCTTTAGTAGCACCATGTTATCTTCCCTCCCCACTTCCTTTACTCAGTCCCTAACTCATCTTGTTCAGTCCCACTGCTTTAAATGCCATCTATATGCTGATGACTTCCAGTTTGTATCTCTAGTCCTAGTCTCTTTCTGAAGTTCCAGGCTGGTATTCAACCTTTTCCTAAAGACCTTCCTTGAAATTCTTCTAATAGATGTCTGGCACTTAATATTTCTGAAACAGAGCTCTTGATTCTTCCCCAATATTCTTCATATCAGCAACTAGTACTGAGTCATCCTTGATGCATTTCTTTCTTTCACACCTACATTCTTCCTATCAAAAAGTCCTCCTGCTTCAAATATATCTTACATCAAACCACTTCCCATCACTTCTGTCATTACCACCCAAGTCTAAAATAAATCTAAATTGACTCTTCACTGGACTGTTGCAGTAACTCCAAGCTGGTCTTCCTATTTTCACAACTACTTCTTCCAACAGTTCATTTGTACAACAATCAGATCTGTTGGAAAATAAGTGAGATTATGTAATTCCATGCTCAAAACCCTCTAATGGCTTTTCATCACTACTGAAACAAAATGGAAATCTGTCCCCTGCCCATCTCTTCAACTTATCCCCTGCTCCTCTCCCCTTCAGTTACATGGATCCAGCATGTGGTTTTCTTGCCATTTATAAGTATTTCAAGCTTGTTCCTACCTAAGGCCTTTAAACTTATTTTTTCTCTTTGTCTGGATTTCCCCCTCAGACCTTATCTTAGTCCATTATGTGCTACTATAACAGAATACCACTGAGTAATTTGTAAGGAATAGAAGTTCCTTGGGCTCATGGTTCTGGAGGATGGGAAGTCCAAGATCAAGGTGCTACATCTGGTGAGGGCCTTCTTGCTGTGTCATAACATGGCAGAAGGCACATGGTGAGAGAGAACAAGAGAAGGCCAAACTCACTTTTGTATCAAACCCACTCCTGCAATGATGACATTAATCTATTCATGATTGTATTCATTAATTTTTATACTGCTATAAAGAGCTACCTGAGACTGGGTAATTTATGAAGAAAAGAAGTTTAATTGATACAGAGTGGCATGTCCCCAGGCTGCACAGAGCAGAGGGGCCCATAAAACCATTTTTCCCTCCTAGTCCTCCAGGTCTGTGGTGGGAGGGACTGCCATAAAGGTCTCTAACATACCTTGAAGACATTTTCCCCATTGTCTTGGCTATTAACATTTGGCTCCTCTATGCATATTTCTATAACCGACTTAAATCTCTCCCCAGAAAATGGGTTTTTCTTTTCTACCACATGGTCAGGCTGTAAATTTTCCAAATTTGTATGCTTTGCTTCCCATTTAAATATAAGTTACAATTTCAGAACATCTCTTTGTTGATGCATATGAACATACACTTTTAGAAGCAGCCAGTCACATCCTGAATGCTCTGCTGCTTAGAAATTTCTTCCACCTTCCCACCAACAGTGTAAAAGTGTTCCTGTTTCTCCACATCCTCTCCAACACCTGTTGTTTCCTGATTTTTTAATGCTTGCCATTCTAACTGGTGTGAGATGGTATCTCATTGTGGTTTTGATTTGCATTTCTCTGATGGCAAGTGATGATGAGCATTTTTTCATGTGTCTGTTGGCTGTATGAATGTCTTCTTTTGAGAAATGTCTGTTCATATCCTTTGCCCACTTTTTGATGGGGTTGTTTGTTTTTTTCTTGTAAATTTGTTTGAGTTCTTTGTAGATTCTGGAAATTAGCCCTTTGTCAGATGAGTATGTTTATTGCGGCACTATTCACAATAGCAAAGACTTGGAATCAACCCAAATGTCCATCAGTGACAGACTGGATTAAGAAAATGTGGCACATATACACCATGGAATACTATGCAGCCATAAAAAAGGATGAGTTTGCGTCCTTTGTAGGGACATGGATGCAGCTGGAAACCATCATTCTTAGCAAACTATCACAAGAAGAGAAAACCAAACACCGCATGTTCTCACTCATAGGTGGGAACTGAACAATGAGCTCACTTGGACTCGGGAAGGGGAACATCACACAATGGGGCCTACCATGGGGAGGGGGGAGGGGGGAGGGATTGCATTGGGGAGTTATACCTGATATAAATGATGAATTGATGGGTGCTGACGAGTTGATGGGTGCAGCACACCAACGTGGCACATGTATACATATGTAACAAACCTGCACGTTATGCACATGTACCCTAGAACTTAAAGTATAATAAAAATAAAATAAAATAAAATAAAAAAAAAAAAAAAAGAAATTTCTTCCACCTGATACCCTAAATCATTTCCCTAGAGTTAAAGTTTTAGAGATCTCTAGGGCAGGGGCAAAATGCAGCCAGTCTCTTTGCTAAAGCATAGCAAGAGTGACTTTTACTCCAGTTCCCAATAAGTTCTTTATCTCCATCTGAGACCACTTCAGCCTGGACCTCATTGTTCACATCACTGTCACCATTTTGATGAAACCATTTAACAAGTCTATATGAGGTTCCAAATGTTACCACATCTTCCTGTCTTCTTTTGAGCCCTCCAAACTGTTCCAACCTCTGCTCATTAGCCAGTTCCAAAGTCAATTCCACGTTTTTCAGGTATCTTTATAGCAGTGCCCAAATCCTAGTACCAATTTTCTGTATTAATCCATTTTCACACTGCTCTAAAGAACTGAGACTGAGTAATCTATGAAGAAAGGAGATTTAATTGACTCACAGTTCTGCAGGCTTAACAGGAGGCATGATGGGGAGGCCTCAGGAAACTTACAATCATGGCAGAAGGTGAAAGGGAAGCAAGACATATCTTCCCATGATGGAACAGGAGAGAGAGAGAAGGGGGAAGTGCCATACATTTTTAAACCATCAGATCTCATGAAAACTCACTCACTATCACGAGAACAGCAAGGGGGAAGTCCGCCCTCATGATTCAGTCATCTCCCACCAGGGTCCTCCCCCAGTAGGTGGGGATTACAATTTGAGATGAGATTTGGATGGGGACACAGAGCCAAACCATATTAATGATGGTAGAGCCCTCATGATCTAATCACCCCTTACAGTTCCCACTTCTTAACACAGTTACATTGAGGATTAACTTTCCAACACGTGAACATTGTAGGACACATTCAAACCGTAGTGGATCTTGTGTCTTCCAATGACCACCTACTCTCCACCCAAATGTTAGAACATCCCCCATCACTTTCTATTATTGTACACTACCTTTTTTCTATACACTACTTCTTAATTCTTACAATTTATTGTTACTGTTTTTGTTATTATTATTAGTTTACTTGTTCATTATTCATGCTTGTTTCCCCTAGGCATATGCCTGGCATGTTTTAGGCACCAGTACAAGTGCATTGAATAGATAGATGGATGAATCTTTAAAGTTTTTCCAACTGTAGCAGTCTAATTGAGACTGAAAAGATTCTGTCAAGAATAATTCTTGGGTCTTGATTTCACCAAACAGTAATATTGACACAGATACTTCTAACCCTCTGGAAACAGAATAGGACAAAATAGTATTTTTTTCTGTTTTTGTGTCAAATATTATTTGAATGTATCCATAATGCAGCTTAAAATTCTGAAAATAATAAAGAACTGGTGAACATTTGAAACAGGAAAACTAAAGTGATAAAGAGAATGAAACTGTCTCCATATGAAGATTTTTTTTTTTAGAGTTTTGATTTTAGGCAGAACATTGAGAGATTCTACAGCGAAATTTGCTAAATCCATGTATAGGTTAATTCAGATTATAGTTTCAACAAAGCACTGTTTAGAAGAGTTTTAAAGAGATTGTCTCAAGCCAAATAAAAGGAAGTACAGGAATACCTCATTTATCAGATATTGTCCAGGAATAAAATGTTCCGTAAGTCAGTTTCCAAAAAACTAAAATGTAATCTCAATATATGTGCCAAAACTTACCATTTTGAAGGATATTTTTCTAGCACGCTCTACTTACTCCTCTACTGTTTTAAACAAAAAAATGCTACAGACATCAACTCAGAGTCATCACTGAGAATGTTTTGATACCACATAAAAGATTCCCTGCAGTAAAATCTACCACACATTGTTATCCCAGTTTTCTCTCCTTTTTATAGTTCTTCCATCTCCTCCCTTTTCTTTCAGTTGCTACTTTATGCTTTTGGCAGATGCATTTCATTTGTTGACTGAGTTTATACACTAAGTAGCACAAACAAGGGCCTAAGGGCAGCTCCTAAATAATATATACCATTGCCACTGGAACCCTGACCCCTGGGCAAGGGAAGTATTACGGTAGTCATGGAAATAGTAAAATAACATAAAACGCATGAAAATGATGATGTTAATGAGGACATTTATGACTCTTCCTGCCACTATAAAGATTACTTGTAGGCCAGGTATGGTGGCTACTGCCTGTAATCCCAGCACTTTGGGAGTCAGAGTGTCCGGGTCACTTGAGCCCAGGAGTCTGAGACCAGCCTGGTCAACATGGCAAAATCTCATCTCTACTAAAAATACAAAAATTAGTCACGTGTGGTGATGTGCACCTGTACTACGATCTACTCTGGAGACTGAGGTGGGAGGATTGCTTGAACCCGGGAGGAGGAGGCTGAGACACCACTGCACTCCAGCCCAGGTGACACAGTGAGACCCTGTCTCAAAAAAAAAAAAAAAAAAAAAAAAA